>NC_083319.1:108423708-108738955 GCF_963455315.2 Globicephala melas | reverse complement strand
TCCAATAAAAATTATTAAAAAAAAAGACAAGAGAAAAAACAAAGACTTCTGTGGTGAATGTCTTTATGCTTTTGCTCTCCAAGAACTAAAAACTAGAAGCATACATCAGTTTCCATCGTGCGTCTAAGCTGGCACATGTGATCAAGAGTTCCGCTCTCTCACTTGAGTCCACTGCTAATAGAGTGGCCACTAGCCACATGTGGCTAGTCTAAATTCAGATAGGTTGTAAATATCAAATGCACACTGGATTTAGAGAGCTTAATTTTTTCAAATATATATATTATTAATATTTGACATTGATTAAACGTTGGGATAATATTATGGATCTATTCAGTTAAATACAATGTTATTGAAATTAATTCCACTGTTTCTTTTTGCTTATTCTAATGTGACTACTAAACCACTACAAATTTCAAAATGATATATATGACTCTCATTCTGTTTTTGTTGGGCAATGCTGCCTGAGAGCATGAATTCCATTACTTCCAAATGGAAAGTTTCCTATCTGATATCTACTCTCTGAAGTCCCTGTATGGAGTTTATTCATAGCAGAGACATAGTAATTCATGAACACTATGACTTCTCCTCTCTAAGATAAAGTCGTTTCTTAAACTTATTTATCACTTTAAGAGCTACTTCCATCCTTCAAACAAGAGTCCTTCACAAACTAGACCTGCTTGCTTGTAAGGATATAGCTGTACACAAATATGCAGATTTGCAGGGGTAGGTGCATCCCCAGCACCACAGAATCTCTCCCTTGAATCGCTATGCCTGGTGGGAGTTAACCATATCCACACTGATGGAAGCTCCAGTCACCTTTGGAATTATAAAACATTCAACCACTAAAAAAGGAAAGCAGTTATGACTTAGGGATGGTTCATGTTTCTTATTTATTACAGTCTCTCGGTAAATACTTCAAGGTTTTGACATGTGAACAGCACATGGGAAATGGAATGAGAAATGAAGACCAGCCCATAAACTGTGACTGTGAGTGTGCCCTGCGCAGAGAAACCAGACACACAGCCCCAGGTGCGTACATACGTAAGGGTATGTATATTACGTATATGCACAAGTCTCCCGTCCTGAATTGGAAAGGACGTTGAATGTGCTCTTCCTCACAGAGTGCTCAGTGATCAGCTGTCTGAGAGGCAGCTTGGTGTCCCTGACATTATCTTTTTTATCTACATTCCAGACTCTGTTCCCTTGGAGGTCAGTGTGTGCCCGAGTTAAAGCAGTGATGCTATAGAAATCTTACCAACTCTTTGTGGGAACAGAGTGGTTCTGCGCTTCTTTCAATTCATACCAAACCTGAAGCCAGGGAGATGATGCAATGGGCACATCGTCATCTAAACCTGGTAGAGGAAGAAGTTGAAGGGAGACAAGTGATTGAGAAAACACTTTCATGTGCCCATAAATTAACCCCTGGAAGTATTCCAATGTCATTTCTTCAGACTACGAGTCCTAATATCTGTGCTTCTACTTTGCATGTTAAGGTCCTTCACAACCTGACTCCTGCTGCGGTGACCTCACCACTTCCCCTGGTGGCTTACATCTATTTATTCCATATAAGGAAGCTCAAACCTCACAGCTCAGTAAACCTTCACCTCATAAAAAAATGATTTTTGAAATCCATTTTAAAACAGGGCAGTGGAAAACAGGGAGAAATAATGTCATTCGATCTAGAATAATTTTTTAATTTAATTTAATCCGTTTTTAAAATTTTTATTGGGGTATAGTTGATTTACAATGTTGTGTTAGTTTCTGCTGTACAGCAAAGGGAATCAGTTATACATATGCAAAGAAAACCAAAGCCAAAGGAGAAATATAGAATAAGTATAACATAGTATCATTATAATATTCTCGTTCTTTTTTTTTTTTTTTTTTGGATTCTTTTCCCATATAGGTCATTACAGAGTATTGAATAGAGTTCCCTGTGCTACACAGCAGGTTCTTATTAGTTATCTATTTTATATATAGTAGTGTGTATATGTCAATGCCAATCTCCCAATTTATCCCACCCCCCAGAATAATATTAACAATTCCATTAACATTTATTCAAATGCAATGAGTTTATAAAACAACAAAACAAAACCCCTAGACTATGCATACACTCATCTATTAATATATATATACTTTCATAATTTCTCTCTGAAGATGATATGAGGGATTCAGTGTACACACATGTACACAAATATAGGCACGTACAATATTAATGTTAACCAAAAGGAAAATTTTGCCACTGTATTTGTTAATGTTTTGGAAACAAAATCATATTTAATAGTCACTGGAGATATATTTGCTCTTCTTTTGTTGTTAGAAAATTTCCTCACTAAAATGACTAAAAATGTGAGCCTATGATGAAAAAATAAATGGCACAGTATGCAAAGCGACACCAAATTAAAATCTCAACTTCAGTCATGACGACAAAAACACGTTTCTCGGGCTTCCCTGGTGGCGCACTTGTTGGGAGTCTGCCTGCCAATGCAGGGGACACGGGTTCGAGCCTTGGTCTGGGAGGGTCCTACATGCCGCGGGGCAACTGGGCCCGTGAGCCACAACTACTGAGCCTGCGCTTCTGGAGCCTGTGCTCCGCAACAAGAGAGGCCGCGACAGTGAGAGGCGCACGCACGGCGATGAAGAGTGGCCCCCCATTCGCCACAACTAGAGAAAGCCCTCGCACGGAAAACGAAGACCCAGCACAGCCAAAAATAAATTAATTAATTAATTTTTTAAAAATTCCTCCATAAAAATACCACTAAACTTTTAAAAAAACAAAACCAAAACAAAACAAAACAAAACATGTTTCTCTTCAAATTTAATTTCCATGAGAAACTATTCTAAATTAAAACCTTCCAGTGCAGTGTCCTTCCATTTTTTGCATTTTTACTACCTAGAGATCAAACAGTTTGACTCTGCAAAAATTCTGGTAAGTTAGGAAGAAATGCTGATTGGTTTGTTGGCTGGTGGCCGGGGGAATGTTATGACCGAGTAATTATGTGTTCTGGACAGATGCATTAACCAGGCTTGGGGCTGGAGCCACTGGATATTATTTTAGTCATAAGGGTAGAGGAACTGAATCATTTTCAAAGCATTGGCTGGCTGACATTGTCTCACTGATGCCTGTTCCAATGACTCTTTGGCAGTAACTTCCAATGCTGCACTTATGACATGGTAAACAAAAACTACATTAAAGGTTTGCTTTTTAATCATGAAGGAGTTCAGCATTTCCACTAAGCTCTCTTGCTATTCATCAAGTCACATTGAAGGCCAATGCGGATTTTCACAGCCCTGTCTTCCTACGGAAGAATCTTAACAGTGTAACAGGCAGAAAGGCTTAGATTTTTCATAGCAATCAAAAGGCCCATGATCAAACTTCAAAATTGTGATACATTTTTTACGATTGTTCTCAGCTATTAAATAGACTGACAGTTGATGATAACTTTCACTTTTACCAATGACTTATTTCAATTCATAAAATGCCATTCCTTATAAAGCATCTATGTTTAATGATTAGAAAAATATACATAATAAGAAAATCATACAGTCAACATGGTAACTTTCTGCTTCTAGGAAAAGACAGTAAGTCCCATAATAATCAATTGGTTAGCTTTAGGCAACTTTTCTTTTTATGCCATCTAGACTTGAAATTTTACTTTGACATCTGGTACTAACTATACATTTAATAATAATTTAATTGGAATATTTTCATAATGATTATTTTAAAACAATCTTTTTAACATGATTTAAAATAGAAGAATTTTTACTTTTTTTAATGTGTTTGAATTATGAGCGCCTAGTGACATTTCTCTCCAATGTAGCACTACTGAAGTAAAATGCAAATAATAGTCAGGTTTCATAACATTTGAAAGACTTGAATTGTTTTTTCATATCAGCAAATGATTGATTTTGATAGATAGCAAAGCAGGTGATAGATGGATGAATGGATGAATTAGTAGACAGACATAAGTAGGTGAGAGCCATAGATAAAGGTGGGAGTGTTTCATTGGGTTTTGTTTTTTTTTGTTTGTTTGTTTGTTTTTTGTATTTTTAGAATATAATGACTACAAACTTTAAAACTATTAAACAAAAGAAGTATTGGAGGATATTCTCCAAAATCAGATGTGCTTAAAAACATTCTTTGGAGATTCATCATTTTGTTTCAGTTTCATAATATTATTGTGATTTTTAAAATTTTGATTACTCACAAATAATCCACCTGGGGAAAATGAAAAATCACTTGCTGATAGAATTTTTTTCTTTAATTACACATAAAACCTCAGCAAATTATAGTATTCGTGCATATGCTACAGCTAAGTTATAGGTCTCAAGTAACTGCAATGGAAATTTCTCAGAAAAATACTTCATGCAATAATTATAAATTAGCAAGGAAATACATTACTGTGATCATTGCAATCATTGTAACCATCTTATTATTTTTATTAACAAATTTCACTATTTAAAATGTTGTTTGTTTGTTTTAAATGAGCTCATCCAGGAAATGCTATTCCCTTTTACTAAAGAGTTATCAAAAGTCTGGAGGCCTCAGTTAATTGGAAGGTACTTAATTAACTTGTTAGGAAAAATTTAGAAAAACTCCCTCCTAAACCATCAAGCAGCTCCAAGAATATGAACTGACTCTTCTTGTTATATCCAGGAAGAATTTACTGAAAGAAAACTTTAAAATATATCTGAAAAGCAAAAGACATAAATGAAACCATGATGATGAAAACTGTATTTCATAGAAAATGGAGAATGCAGAAATAAAAAGGAGACGACTAGGTTGGTGAAGAAAAGGCAGAGGAAAAATCACTAGTTGAAATGTCTTAAGTCAAAATTATACCATGTTCTAAGAAATGGTTGTTTATGATTCAAAAATACAGGATATATCAAAATACAATAAATCTAATTAGATTAAAATTTGAAATATATAACGAAATATTATAATGATACTATGTTATAATTATTCTATAATAAAACATTTTAGTCCATTAGAATTTAACACATAACCAATCTAACAGAAAAGCTTTTACAGGGAAAGAATATGTGCTATAGCCTAACATCAAGAACACACTGTAGAAACATCTCATTTAAAAATTTCTATTTCCTTCTTTGCACTAGGAATCAAACATTTGCATAAAATAAAGGGTTTTTTCTTACTATTTTAATCATTTTAATAAACTTATTTTGCTCTGAATTGTTACTAATTTTACTAATAGTGTTAATTGGTGGACTAAGTAATTGCCAATCATTGGATAAACGAGTAGAATATGAATTAGTGCTATTTTATCATATGTGGCATATTCAATTCCTTTCTGAAAAACAAAAAATCGAAATAGTTTGATAGTGTTGTTTAGGTTGTAAAATTAAAATACATAATGCAACATCTACCACATAACAACTATTTACAAAATATCACAAATAAATAAATCTGTTCTTAATAAATGGGTTTCTGTTTGTTTACAAAGTCTAGTATTCAGGACTTGTTGAACCACTTACTCTTCCCTCATGTATTGCTTTCATTCAGTATATATATTGGATATATGCATTAGTTATGATAATTCCTGTTCAAAAGTTTTTATGTTTTTTGATTTTTAAAAAAGCTATACAATCAGATGTTCACCTAGTTGAAGTATCCCCACCTACCCCCCCAACAAAAAAGGAAAGAAACTTTGAAAAAAAAGTCTTTGAACAAGCAAAGTATAAAATATGGTGAAAATGTTGAAAGGTATTTTATTACCACAGAGTGTAGTAAATGTGAATTTAGCATAGAGTGACCTAAATTAAATACAGAAACTTATACAATATATTCTCTGATGGACCTAATGAAAATACAGTTTTTAAGTAAGATTTTAGAAAGAATATCAAAATTGCATGTTAATGTGAAATGATCCTTCACTAATGATTTCCTTTAAAAAAAAGAAAAGAAACTTTCTATAAAGCCTGAACAAGGCAGAAAAGACACACAGACACACATCTGTCATACGTTTGCTGCTTTATAGTTACTGCTTTAAGAAAGGATGTGAGTTATGAAGTGAGTCCTTTTGTAAACATTCTAATAAACTCTGGGTAAGATATACAAGGCATCAGAACCCTTCAAGCTGCTGTTCTTTAAATAATACTAAGAATTATATGAGAGTCTCCAAGTTCTTTTTATAAATTGCTACACCAACTCAAAACACTAGGCTGCTTTATCATTTTTTCAATCTTTTTAAGAAACCTGCATTATTCTTCCACTTTATAGAGAGGTGAGAACACAGCAGCGAAGAATCTACATTTTATAAGATGCTTTTTGGAGAAAGGTGGTCAGTACATTTAATTTCTGAGCCCTATTTCATTCTCTGTTTTTTCCTCCTAAAACCTCAAGTCTTAAGCTCTGTTGAGGGAGATGGCATGGGCACAAGCACATTCTAGGCATTTATTCTTAAGAAAGAGGTTCCTAAGGGGACACAGAAAAGCCAGTTAACCTCTGATTACTTTATTAACCGTAGTCTTCCAAAACTAAAATGAAAAGACACTAGATTTTAAAAGCTCAGAGCGAACAGTAGACTATCTCCTCTTGTTCTCATCTGTCTTTTCTACTGAATACTTCTGAATCAATCACTTAAATCCTTTGGGATTAATTTCCACAAGGGCTGTTTGAAGAACTTATACCCCTTCCTGTCTTCAGACTGTAGTAATGCTAGTTCAGCCCTATTCCTAATGACTCTTTCACAGCTTATTCTTATCATTCACTTCCAAACTAAAACCAACTCCTAAAAAAGAAAACGTTAAAAATCTAGTCCACTAATTGAAGAAAAGAATTTTTTTCTTGGTTTCTAAAAATGCCTAGGGAAGGCAATGTTAATATTGTAAGAAAATCTGAAGCTAAAAAACTGGACCTAACTCCAGTGAACAAGTTATTATCAAAGTATTGATTGTTAACAAGCTTTCACTGTTTCATGACTAATTACAGTGTTACTAGTTGAAAGCAACAAAGAAATATAAGCATAATGGCGGAAAAAATAAATTTAAAAAACAACAACTAACAGATTTGTTTCTGGGCTCATGTAGAATGTGGAACTGTAATCAACTTCCTAAGACATTCTAATTAGTGTCTACTGTTATTTCGTAAGGATTTATGTTCCTTAAATTTACTGTTACATTGAGTCTGTGAATCTAACATCACGAATTTATTTCTCTTTTCTTCAATAGGAATTCCCTGTGGATAAGTGTGGCTACTGAAAAATTAGATGTTAAGAAAAATAGAGAGAGCAAAGAGTCTGAGATGATAGAAGTTAGAAGGATATTTTAATTCTTACTTTCCTTTCTGTTAACAACACCCAGAAACTCTGGGACTCACCTTCTTTAACTGATGCTATGGAATATTTATGCGTGCATGACAACAAAATATGTTTCAATAAAAATATATTTGAACGAGCAAAGCAAAATTGCTTTAAGCTTTTGATCTGTCTCATAGCTCACATGGCTGAAAGTCTTTTCCTTTCAACAGTTACATTCAAAAAGTCAAAGATATACAGCTGACGATTCAAGCTGAATGACAGCACGATAAACTATGGTTTCTCCTGAAGATAAAATACATCATAAATCCGTGCAACACTTACCTCATTTTAAATATTACTGTCTCCTTTTATCAGGTAACACTATATGACCTCCCCTTACCTCCCTTCTTCCCATATTTTACATGGGATTTTAATTCTAGGCAATGATCACAACCAGAATTTTTTTAATTAAAATAGGATATATGGCTTTAAAGGCTTAGGTTATCTGATAGACAGATTTAATTAAAAAAAAAAAACAAGGGCAGTCTGACTTCTGATGCCGTATAAAATGTGGCAATAATGGAATTATATCTATTTTTAAATGGCAATAGCGCTTTAAACTTAGCTGCAATTTATCACATGATATAAAACGATAGGCAACACGTTTTAATAAAATAGAAACGCATTCACAACTAAATGGCAAAGAGATGTTTTTTGCAGGGAGTGTTATGACAACATAACGTGTAGTTTTTTCTCATTAATGTATCTACTCATGAACTATCGCGACCTTATCAACACCGTATTTCCAGTGAACTGCTTGATTTATACTGTCCGGTCTCCAGCCAGAAGTTATCCTTTCTCTGGATACTCAGGTCTGGATTACACTCCCCGAACTATTCAATGCATTCAGTTACTAGTATAAATGCTGATTATCAGCTGCACAGCTTCACGATCGTGTGCTGCATCCCCCCAGGCCTGTGGAGAGGTGGGCTGTCTTCTCTGGCTGCAGGGGAGAGGAAGGGGGGCTCCCCTGGTCAGGAAGGGGGCCCCCAACAGCAGACAGTGGGGTAACCGGGCTGCTTTCTGCCCTTTTCCTTCCACAGCTGCTCCAGAGCAGACGTGAGCACGGCCCTTCCAGTCACCTCCACCTTGTCCATCACTGGGAAACATCCGTCACAAAGACTTTTCCCATTTTCCAGTTGCTCTTATCTGAACCTGGGGTTGGGCATAGAGACCTGTGGACTCAGGCCCCCAAACTACTCCATCTTCTGTGTTCTTTTCCTTCCAGAACACCTCAGACAGAAGCCACGGAATGCACTCTTAACCATATCCTTTCATCAGGAGGGTCATGCCACCGGTAGCTGAGGATTATGTTAATATCACACGTGGAGGGAGATGCCCAAGCTAGCTGAAAATCTCTTTATTGATTTCACCGATCCATTTTAAAATTATTACCTTTTTGTTCCTACGCAAGGACTGCTGACTACGTGAGACCTTTGCATACACCAGTAAGTAATGCATCCTATTTTCATACAATATGAAAAAGAAAGAAAATGCCTTTGATTCCAT
Organism: Globicephala melas; assembly: GCF_963455315.2. NCBI lineage: Eukaryota > Metazoa > Chordata > Mammalia > Artiodactyla > Delphinidae > Globicephala > Globicephala melas. The sequence continues at coordinate 108,730,127 of NC_083319.1, read as the reverse complement.
TCTATAGATTTTAACGGTTTCCATTGAGGGCATGCTCTGTGGGAGATTTGTGTTGATGGATGTCAGAGTGTTTCACACCCCAGGCTCTGTGAACCGTTCGCCTCCCCACTACCTCGAGCTGACATGGGCTTGACAGTGCAGCCTTTACCCTTGCCTCAGAATAAGGCCAGTTAGTGCCAGCATACTCCCCCAAGGGCTTCCCAAACCCATATTCTCGAAGCCCCAACTTTACCCCAAGGGTGAGGCACCCAGTCTTGAACCCTGCCAGCTCTGAACAGCATTATCTCTATGCTATAGTTTTCTTCCCCTTGCCTCAAAAAATCGACGTCCGTCTTCTCCACAAGTAAACATCTCCACCTGGGCTTAATTCCATCTTCTCTTTTCTCCCCGAGGACTTTGCACCATCAATTATCTGCCCTTGACCTCCCCACGGACCCCTCCCAACGTGTCTTCCAAGACACATGGATCCAACTGGAAAAACAAAATTATTTCGTGTGTTTCTACCACATTCCTCCAGTTATTTTTCCGTTTTTATCCTTTTCACTGCTATAAACTTCCCAAGCACTCATTCTTCTTCTATGGCACATAATCTATACATCATTAATGACTGGTTTCCTGTGTATCTTCACAAAAGATCTATAAACTCTGTACAGGCAGAGATTAAGTTGTCTTGTTCAAGGCTCTACCCTCGATGCCTAATACAGATTCTAGCACATGGTAAGCATTCAAAAACCATTGATTATTTTTTGGATTATTTAACTTTAATAAGTGCTTCTTTTTTCCTCTTACCAATTTCACCGTAAATCTTGAAAATCTGGTTTCCACCCCTCCACTCACATGAAAATGTACACTCATCAAAAATACATGGTTTATACTTTCTCAACAGTTACTTACGAATCAATAAAAACAAAAGCATTGTCTCAGCCCTCTCTCTTTATGACCCTCAAGAATCGGAGGTTGATGAGCACTGTCTCTGGGGACCCTCCAGTGCACTGGCTCTCCCTGCATTCCAATCGCTGGGGCTTCATCTCTGTCTCCTTCGTGAACTTTACAAACCCTGGGAATTCCCTGGCGGTCCAGTGGTTAGGAATCCACACTTTCACTGCCGAGATTCCAGGTTCGATCCCTGGTCGGGGACCTAAGATCCCATAAGCCGCATGACGCAGCCCAAAAAATTCAAAAAATGAACTTTACAAACTCACCCCACTGTTTCCACCACAACCTCCTTGCCTGGGATGTTGTCTTAGACCCCAATCTCCCTCGTGTCAATCCACACTGAACATTATTAGGAGACATTTCCCCTGTTCAAAATTTTCAAAGCTTCTCTCTGCTTGTATTATTAAGTCTAAATTCCTTATCCTGGCATTCAAGGCCCTTCACAATCTGTATCTTAATCTCTCCAACCCAAATTACTTCTAGTCACCCGGGTCTACTTACTAAGACCACAAATATCTTATGTTTTCCTCTGTAGGACTTTCGCTTAATGTCAGTTGAATTCAGAATGCTTCCCCCTCCTTTCAGACTATCCACATAGTATCCATCTTTTAATATTCGGTCCAGATTACTATTTCTTCATTAAGAAGAGTTCATAATTTAAAAATTTCAAGTATAATGGTGTCCATTTGCACCATTGTTTTGGAAACCAACCATGTACTTAAATATCGATTTTCTTTTATTTTTTTAGTTTTGGAATAATTTTGTAATACATGCTCGGTGTTCAAAAATCAAGACGTGCAAAAGCATATACCAAAAAAAAAAAAAAAAAGCCTCTCTCTCTCATCCTCATCCTTCAACCAGCTAGGCTCCCTCCTGGAAGTAACCACTGTTGTCAGCTTCTTGTGTAGCCTTCTCGAGATATTTTATTAGAAGCAAATAAAATTCACTGCCTTTTAATATGTTTTACATTTTGTACCAAACAATATGTATCTACTTATCTCCTTTTATAGATATTTAACATCTTATTTACTAATGTATTATCTTCCCGCTTATGGAGACTGTGTGTCTTGGCGTCTTTATACAAAAAAATCTGTCACACAAATATTCCTTGATTGTGCAATTCTTTCTTTCAAGTTTGGGATAGAGTATTCAATGGTAAGACTGAATCTCCACCACCTCCTCCTCAATTAAGGATAAAAATGTAAGCAATAGGGTTTTTTTAAAGACTTCCTCCCCATATGCCGCCATTAAAGGAAAATTAAAGCATGACTAATCACATATGCAGATGTGCATTGTTTTACTGCGATAGTTTAATGCATTCCAGATACAAGCACATATTATCATATTTCCTTTGGTTCTGATACATCTGCTGATACAAAGATTAACAAAATCACTGATTTGCAATGGGTGATTCTGTTTCATTTTAGAAATCTTTCATTCCTGCAGCATTCCGAGTTCACCAAAGGTATGTTTGCATTGAAATTTTTGTTTCAGAATTGCGTCCATCTCCATTTCACATTGCACATATGAGAAATGACATGAAAGCCCACCCACCTTGTTACTGCTTCCTAAGTGCCCTACAGTTTCCTATAATTATACTAAACATTTACACCAAACTGTGAAATGATAAAGCCCCCAAATTTTTAAAATACAGTTATAAAATAATACCTTAGGAGTCAAGCATTGGAATCAAAGAAAGTTTCACTCATAGCTAAACATTGTACCTAGCAGTACTAATTTAAAGCATTACCTAGTACAGAAGAAAGTACATGTTTGTAATCAAATGGTTTGTTTGGTCAATACGGAGACAAAGCAGATAAGCCAGAATCCATTAGGTAAAGAGTCTTTAACTATGGAATTGGCTGTTTTTAATGGATCAAACTGAATAGATAGTTTCAGATACTCACTTTAGTTCACATCATACCAAACAGAAACTTAATGTATACCCCACACATGTCCCTTGAATTACGATATTTCTTTCTGATTAATCTTGTATTCAAATCAATATCCAAGGTTTAAGTATTAATTATAAAGCCCTAATTTTTCTTAGAAAAAAAGTGTCTTGAACCAATAAATAAAATTCTAGTTTTAAAAAATTAATCTAGATTATTTTTATCTACACTAGTACTGAGGCTTTTTAAAATTTGAAATTGTTTTCCTCAGAGCTCTATGGAAAACACTAGCATCTCAGGCTTAAGAATTTTAGTAACTCATTAAATCACATTAAATCACCCTAATTGTAACAGTTCTGGTTCATGTTGTTTTTCTTAATGGCCTATGTCCTTCCCACCTAAATACATACAAATATTCATAAGTTTGCTTTTAGTCCTATGGACCTTCTACCTAGGAGAGTCTCCTAAGTATGAAATTCATAGTAAGTGATGAAATACTCAGGTGTGAGTGAGATTAAGTGGGATTCAATAATTCTGATCATCCTCAAAATGATTGAGTTTATTTTTTATCCTCAACTTGGATACATTTTGGGTTTTATTTTAGGACTTTTGCCAGCTAAGAAATGAAGTAACATTTAACAATTGAACATAATGCTCAAGTGAGATGTTAAGACACTCTGAACTACTTAGCTTTGATAGGCATGATATATAGCTAGGGAAGTGAGTGTCCCCAAATAATTACGCTGTCTTTGAAAGAGTGGCCTATTTATAAGTCAAACAGCCAATGAGACTGAGGTAGTAGTTGTCAACTTTACAGGAAGTAATTAAAGGAGCAGGATTCTCTTCTTTTACTGGCTGTTTCTGGATTACATAGAACTTATGAAGACAGACAAGAAAAACGACAGAGGAGCCTAAACAGCCCATCAAACTTTCTACTAAGAAAATTGTTTTTCTCCCCAGATAAACTTTGTAATTAGCAAACACTTACAGTTTTTATTTGATACTCTATCATGATTTTTCTCACACAAAAAATTTGATTTCTACATTTAGCAGAAAACACAGGGATGTTTATTCCTCAAAGGACTCCTTCCCTGTTTCACCAGCATTTTGTAATCTTCTCCATCCTCCCTTCCTTTGGTGGCTTGCCATGGGCATTATGCCTTTGATTTTATGAATGAGGTCCCCAATTGTTTCTGCAGCTGCTATCTGGGCAGTCTGACCTGCTGTGAATGGGGATAACAGAGAAAAGCACCTCCATGACTTTCACAGTGTTTCATTCCCGTGGCTCTCTTCTCAGACTGCGCGTTGTGCTTTTCTCATGTTCATTCCTCACCACAGATGGTGACAATACTAGACCCTGGGTTCAAGGAAATATAAAACTGAACTCTAAAATGGGCAGAAGACCTAAATAGACATTTCTCCAAGGAAGATATACAGATTGCCAACAAACACATGAAAGGATGCTCAACATCATTAATCATTAGAGAAATGCAAATCAAAACTACAATGAGATATCATCTCACACCAGTCAGAATGGCCATCATCAAAAAATCTAGAAACAATAAATGCTGGAGAGGGTGGGGAGAGAAGGGAACCCTCTTGCTCTGTTTGTGGGAATGTAAATTGATACAGCCACTATGGAGAACAGTATGGAGGTTCCTTAAAAACCTAAAAATAGAGCTACCATAGGACTCAGCAGTCCCACTACTGGGCATATACCCTGAGAAAACCATAATTCAAAAAGAGTTGTGTACCAAAATGTTCATTGCAGCTCTATTTACAATAGCCAGGACATGGAAGCAACCTAAGTGTCCATCAACAGATGAATGGATAAAGAAGATGTGGCACATATATACAATGGAATATTACTCAGCCATCAAAAGAAACGAAATTGAGTTATTTGTAGTGAGGTGGATGGACCTAGAGTCTGTCATACAGAGTGCCGTAAGTCAGAAAGAGAGAAACAAATACCGTATGCTAACACATATATATGGAATCTGAAAGAAAAAAAAACGGGTTATGAAGAACCTAGGGGCAAGACAAGAATAAAGACAGAAACCTACTAGAGAATGGACTTGAGGATATGGGCAGGGGGAAGGGTAAGCTGGGACAAAATGAGAGAGTGGCATGGACATATATACACTACCAAATGTAAGGTAGATAGCTAGTGGGAAGCAGCCGCATAGCACAGGGAGATCAGCTCGGTGCTTTGTGACCACCTAGAGGGGTGGGATAGGGAGGGTGGGAGGGAGGGAGACGCAAGAGGGAAGAGATATGGGGACATATGTATATGTATAGCTGATTCACTTTGTTATAAAGCAGAAAGTAACACACCATTGTAAAGCAATTATACTCCAATAAAGATGTTAAAAAGAAAATTTTTTAAAAAAAGGGAACCCTTTCCAGTAGTCGTTGTTTATAAGTATATTTACGAATCTATGACTGTGGAACCTATTCATTCTATACATAGTACGTACACATACAGGATTGTTCACATTCATGGTCGCTGATAATCCTTCTAACTATACAATTTCTCTCTCCTTCCAACCAGCTGTTTCTTATGTCTATGGCTTCCATATCCAACTCAGGCAAAGTAATCATTTTCAAACTGTTCTCCCCAAGAGCCCAGGGAGAAGAAGTGGAAGAGTTGTGAGGGACGGGCTGCTACCAGTCTAGTCGTCAGATTATGGGTCCAGCACCACCCTGTCAACCAGGGCAGTTCTTTTTGAATGTATTTCATGTATTGAGCTTCCAAGTAAAATTCCATTTGGAGAAGGGGTTTCCGTACTAAATTAGAAGGTAACTGAATTTACTCACTACTACAGGTGTCCTCGGGCCAGTTTAGCCCACAGATGGACAATATGTCATTGTCGTTGAAAGGGTCTTTATTAGCAACCTCCCCCAGGACATCTCCCCTTGTGACAAAACTGCCTAGAATCTCTACTTCTAGGCCCACCCTTTTTTTAAGGCATTGAAAACATCAGTTTTAGGGGAACTAGAATAGATTGGCCAGGAGAACACCTTAAGTCATCCATTAGCACTTTCATATGTATAAGGTTGTTTATTAATTCATGGGACCTAATGGGGTCTGGAGAAAACCTGGTAAGTTTCAGGGGAGGGGAAAAGAAGGAAAGGATTGGAACCCTGAGCAATAGAGGGCTATGATAGGAAGCCTAGGCTGTGGAAGTTGACGTCTGTGAGCCAAGGAGAGAGGAAGGCTGATGGCTAGTCAGGGAAGGGGGTAGTCTTCACCTGCCCCTCCTTTCCCCACCTCCCCACCCCTGCCTTGGTCAACTGAGCTCCTGTCTCCAAATCAATAGAGTTTTTCTTCTTGTATAAAAGTACTTTATTCTTCTGATCGTGTCAACTATAAAAATGTTTGGTTTAATTGAATTTTATTCTAAAAGGCTTCTGTTGTCACCAATACCAATAATAATGCCTAACATATATTCATCTTGAATTCTGTTACTTTCATAAAGCCTGTCTATTCTTCTCCAAATTCAGGCAAGAAAAGTTCTCAGATCTATGCACAAAGTTTATTATACATACTGATGTTTAGTGCCCCTATTTTTGCACAGGAAGAGACTGATAAATACTCATCTAGTGTACAAAGGTAAGATGTAATGCCATAAATTCCCTAAATTACATTCTCCCTGTAGCAAGGTATGGGCAGAGTCTTTACTTGCACAATTTGTAAAATGAAGGAAGGAAAAGCCTACCGGGTCTAGTTTTTACATTACGTTAAAGTGATAAGTAAAATTGAGTTATAGCCGCGACTCACTCCCTGCAAATTGCTAGCCCACATCTCCAGGCCTGCACTGGAGGACGTTTCCCTGAAGCATACCCCTGTACACACAGTAACGCTTCTGAATTGAGGGTGAGCCGTGGTTAATTCTAATGCCAAGTTTGCAGGCAGCTTAACTGTCCAATGGAAGAGGAAGGTAACAGGATTGTGTTTTGCAAAGACTGTGTAAAGTTTCAGTAAAAGTCAACTTCAGATGAGAGTGGAAGTGAAGGAGCGGTGGCAAAGAACTTCAGTGAAATGGAACCAGAACTCTACCGAGAATTTTCTTACCAATTGTCCCCGTATTTGTACATGAAAGTTTCAGATACACCTAGTAATAGCTCCATCTAATCCTTTACAGCTGAAGAAGTGCTTTCACGTGCATTTTCCCTTTTCTGCAGGCTGTAAGCCCTGGACATCAAAGAGTCATCCAGGATGCTACCTGAGGCTAAAGAAGAGCCCTCTGGACCTCAACTTTCTTCAGGCACCACCTGTGGGAAGGGACACCCACCCGGAGCACCCCAAGGTCCGCGGGGCCCAGGACTGCGCGTGTGTTGGCGTGCACACCATCTCTATGGCAGGTAGCATGGTCAAAGTCCAAGGAACAGCTGTACCTTCCTGCAGGTAAGAGCCCTCTCTTCTGCAAAGTCTACTGTCCATCACATTCAGAAGCCACACCGAAGTCCAAACACCCCTCTAAATCTCTCAGCGCTACCTACAATGCAGACAGCGATGCCTTGCTGAGTTACCCAGTCCTTTGATGATCAGATAAAATCAAGTCCTGTTCCGCGACGCTGTTTGATGTGCGGCTACATCCAGGGAGCCCTGCCGGTCGTTCACGCCCAGCCTCCCAGTCCCCTGGCATCTGTGAAGGGACCGATGGTAGGATGCTCGCGGCAGGCTCTTCCTGAACGTTCTGGGTGTCTTTTTCTAAAGCTCTATTTACATAAGTTACTTCTTCCTTTCATTAAGCAACCAGGATTTATTTTCTCTTCTCTCTGTATCAACCATGCACACACACATTCGGTGCTGGAGAACCAATCAACGTTTTGTGTTCTTATTTATCTTTATTTCTAATGAGGCGAGTTCAAATCAAACAGCAAAGACAGAGAAAATAATCACACAGCTCGAGGAGGGTTTTTTGCCTTTGTTTTTAGTCTTCTCCTTTGTGGATCATTTTCAACTCTCTTCTTCATCAAGGGGCAATTAAATCAGCATCCCTGCCCCCAGAAGGGGGGCAGGCCATAGCCCCAGGCTCAGGCAAAATCGCTAAGGCCCTGAAGCCTGCCTTACCTTGGTAGTAAATGGGCAACTTCCCAGGGGAGACTTTCAGTGGAGAAAGAGAGAGGGATTGAAAGACTTTCCAGCAAAATCAGACACTGCCTGGAAACTTGGTCAGTTCTGGCTGCCCGTGAGGAGATGCTAAGTCTTCCCCAGGCAACACCTCTGTCCCCAGAGAGGAAGAGGCAGTGAGATCCCAGGTAGGTAGAGGGAGAAAACCCCCTCTGTCACTGAGGGACATGACCTGCTTTTTGTCTTGGAGTTGGCCTGGTGTCACTGAAAGTCCATGGGGCCAAGATTCCATAGACGACACTAAAAATATTGAACTGTTGACTCCATGGCTTGAGTCAAGACCAACACTAGTTGAGAAGCAACACCCTTCTCCCACTGCCTCACAGATGGAAGTGGGCTTATCGAGGGGAAAAGCGTAGAGGGTGTTGCTATCTGCTCTGTAACACGGCAGGTACGCGTTGTGGAATGGCTGGGGAAAGAAAGGCAGTGTGACTTGACTTATTATGTAATAGGACTGCACACAGTAAAGAAACCTCTTAGGTGACAAGGAGATAGGTTCCAACCAGATGGCTAGGTCTGTGCCTTATGCTGCTATTCAAAACTACGTCCTCTCAGTGTCCAACCCAAAGTGAGTCCTAATATAAACCTGATCCTCCCCCCTAGAGCGGACGCTCTGGAAAAGGGTTTTGTTGTTGCTGTGTTTTTTAATTGCTGCGTCCGGAACACCTGGACCAGTAGGCATCCAATACATATTTGTTCACTGAGTGGTAGAACAGCAGAAGTGCCCCTCCCTCCCCACGGCCATGAAACAATGGGATTTACAAACCAAAACCAGTGAAAGAAGGAAGACTCTGGGACTAAAGTGCTCTCTACCCACAGTTTTGGGAAGCAGTGGCCACCCAGGAAGATAAGGTCCTGACTCAACAACACCTTCACCTACTCTTTACAATAAAGGGAAGCAAAATCACACGTGGGAAATGAACACTCGTAACGACCCTTCCTGGGATTCTTGGAGAAAAGCGATCCCGGGAACCGGGGGGCCCAGATGGAAGGCAGCATAAACATCAAACGTATAAACGCAAAACTGCAGACCTTTCAACTACGTAAAGGAAGTGTATTCATTCAAAATACAGCTAACTGGTAAACGCCTTTTGGAAACGGCTCTGGTAAGAGAATTGTTGATCTTGGACCTTCCGGTTTAGACTGTTTCTCGGCTTCCCTCCTGTGGGTCCTTACGGAAAGGGGATCCTCCGTGGCCAACACCAGTGTCCTCTCGGCCGCTCAGAGACCAAACTAGACAGTCTACTCCCTCGACGCAAGGCCCACGGAGATGCCAGATTCGGTTCCCGGCCCCCCGTCGCCATCGTCACAGCCCCTGGCCCCAGCTACTGACCGAGGCCGCGCGCAGCTGCCATGTGTATACAAGAATCTCACCCCAGAGATTGGTTTCCTCTGTTCTTGTGATGCTCTTGGCAGATCATCCACGGTTTCCGCGTCTCCTGGGAGTCTGAACAGACATTTTCTTGATTTCAGACGAGATTGCAGAGTGTTAACTAGCTTGCGCCCTTCCTACACCCTCCCTCTCCTCCTTCCAGCTGCGGTCGCGCGGGGGCGCGGGGGCGCGCGCCCTGGCCGACGCCAGCCTTTTGCATCTTCCACGGGCACAACCTCCTTCAGAACCAGGACGATTCAAACTGCCCGTGGGTTGTGCGCCGCCCGAAGACAGAGGGGCCGGTGCGGCCACATAAGAGCTGCTGCGGACCCAGCGCTACTGTCCCCGGAGTGCGTGCGCCCAGGCCCTGGATCTGCAGCCCGCTTTTCAGACGCCAAGAAAGCCTCCGTTCATTGGAATTCATCCCTTCCACCGGTGGGGAGAGGAACGGGTGGAGCAGAGCCCTCGTGGAGGTGGGCTGCGGGGCACGGGAACTGGGAAATGGGAACTACGCCTCCGCTGACCTTGGGGTACTCGGCTTTGATTTGGGGCGGCGGTGAAGTTGGGTAGTTTCGGTCCTGGAGCTAGTTACGGGCGATCAGCTGGTGCGCGGTTGGGGCAATTCATTAGGCAAGAAACGGATTCGTTGCTTATTATCTATAAACATTCTAACCACAGCAACCAATCATAAAACCGCGGAAGGGCCTGTAAAGTAAGGCAGCAGCAAGCCTCGGTGTGGGCAGTGCGGGCTCAGCCGTCGTTCCTGGAAACGAAGGGTCGATTAGAGAGAGAGAGAGGAAGAGAGACCGAGAGAGAGAGAAGGGGTTTGGGGGGCGTGGAGTCAACAACAAAGCCATTTGTCGGAAAATCACTTCCTAGATTGGGAATCACGATTTTTTCTTTGACTGAACGGGGTAGCAGAAAATTTAGGGTGAGTAGGAAAGGGATGATGAGAGTGAGGAAGAAATAAGGCGTGGAAGGCAGCATTGGGTCATAAGTGGGGTTGATGCCAGCAATAAAAGCTATTGATTAAGTGGGGAGAGCAATTCAGTCTTTGGTTCTTGGTGAAATCGTCACCCACCAGGAAAGCAGCCTAATAATATTTTATGGAGGGAAATTACGTTTCAAACTGGCCTCTTTCTAGTGACAGAAATTCATTTTTGAGTATAGCTGAGATGCTTCTTAAAATTCTCCTTTGGGATAAAGCATTTTCTAATAAGAGTTGGTCTCAAACAATTAAATACCGTTTTAAAGTATGAAGTCTGGTTGTTGTTTTTTTAACCAAATAGCTATTTTGTTTCTTTAGGAATTTTCTTTAGACAAGCTTTAAACTCTCATTGCTTATTTGATATTTTACTGTATTAGAAAGTCATCCGATTTTTATGCTGGTTTTCTAATAACTAATTCAAGTACATTGTTCTCAATCTGATTTAGAACCTATTACTTAGAAATCAAGTCACTGGTAAGTTTCTTAATACAGTTTAACAAATATATTGGTTTGGAAATTTATTAGAAATAAGTTTTAGAAGGTCTAGTGACATACACATATGCCAGAGGTTTCCTACATCTTAGATGATTAAAACTTAATGGAAGTATAACTATCCAAAAAGGGCCATGAATCATACGCAAAAAGCTTGATAAATTATTAAAAACAATACATCTTATGTAACTACCTAGATCAAGAAAAGGATTACCGGAAACCCCAGAAGTCCCCCTCACTTAAAAGAAAAATATTTTAGCTTTTTGTCTGGAGATATGCTATTTTTAAATAGTTGCTCATCACATGCTCAAATTTCTTTTCAGGACCAGTATGGTGGATTCTTTTTTTCTAGGGGATTATCTTCTGGAAAATAAAAATAAAATGCTCTGCACTTTCCTGTGTTGAGGAGGGAACAAAAACAGGCTCCAAAACCATTTTCCCCCCTGGCAAGCCACAGCCCTTCCCCCAGCTTTCCTGAGTCCACACCGGGAGACATAACAAACAAACGATTACATGTTGAAAAACACATCTGAAAACAGAAAGGTCACGTTACCACTGAGTCCTGGGGAACATTAATCTCGTGTTTGGAAAACAGTTGACAGTTGAAGGTTGGGGGTTCTCTCTCTTCTACTGTTGGACTAAAACAGAGAGAGAGAGAGGGAGAGAGAGTCATTTGAATGAGAATAAAAGGGAAGAGATCATCACTGTGGCCTCTTCAGAAATAAATGCTTTGAGGGACTACCAACTTTTCAACACAGATTTAAATGAATGAATGGATGGATGGATGAATAAATACATAAATAAAGCCACAGGGACAAAGAATCTGAAATGGCTCGCCTTTCTCAAAGTGTGGAGGGGTGTGTGTACTTTGCTAAAACAATTAATGCGAATAGTGAGAAATAGTCACGAGAGCGTCAAGCCCAGAACGCCTAAGGGCAGAGTTTGCTGGACGAAAACCAGTCCCTTCCCTAATAGCTTGTGGGAAGGTGAAAGCTGACTGCCTGACCACTCGCCTCGCTCGGCATTTCTCTGCGCGCCCGCGCCCACCCCTGGTCGCCCACCTCCCCAGTCCTCTGGCTCTGCTCGGAATTCCTCTTCGTGGCTTTGATGGGTGCCCGGAAACCACTGCCCGGGGGCCAAAGCGGTGGGGTGGTGAATTGGGTGTCTAGCACCCTGATATCTAAGATCGCCAGACATTCCTCGTATCTGAATTTGTGAAGTAGAATGAGGAAAGATCTGAAGTACATTCCTGGGACGATAACTGGAAATGTCACACTGAAAATTATACTGATCCATTGCAATGACTGCAAATAGTGATTCCCCTTTTACAAGCATCCTTACATCCTGCTATCTCTAAAACAATGAACTTGAGAGGCTGGACGGTGGAGGGACCAGGCAGTGATAGCGGGAATCAAGGGACTTAGGATCAAGCATCAGTTTTCCTAGAGCTTTACGTGACCTTGAGAATGTCACTATAACCTTGATGGGCTCAGGCTTCCCCGTGCACAAAACGATATCTGATGATGCGCTCTCGCGCTCTCTGACTGCTGGACAGCAATCAGGCCCTGGCGTGCTGAGGCGGTCGGTTGCTAGAACCATCTCCCCGCGCCCTTTGCCTGTCCGATAAAGTGCAAGCGCGTATTTGGAGCCCAGGAGACGCGGATGGGACGTCTGGGGGCAAATACCGCGGGTCGGGGCATTTCGCGCAGAGCCCGGGCAGTGAACCAGCCTAGAGCCGGCGTGGTCAGGACGAGTGAGATAGCTGTGCCCGCTCTGTCCGAGCTGACAGTGATATATGCGCCGGTGACACAAGCTGGCCGTGAACCTGGACGGGGGTTGCGCGGAGTTAAGGCAGCACCGAGCAGCACAGGGCGGAGGGAGATCCTGCAACCCGCACGCCTCTCCCAGGCCTTCACGCCGGTGCTCACAGCTCCAGGGCGCGGAGATGGCAGCTCTTCCTGCTTCGTTCGATTCAGTGTCAAAGCCCTCGGTTCACTGAAGGCATTTCCACTTCTGGACGTGTCGCCCGCGGGCCCCGTGGCTCTGGACCCAGCTCGGGATGCAGGTCCCGCGCCGATGGTCGGAACCAGTCGCCCTAGAGTTCAACGCCAATTGCCTTGATGATGGCGGGCGGGGAGGGTGAGTGGGGAGCGTTTGCCTAGGGGAAGAACTCTCCCTGATCATCTATTTTAAGATGTGAACTCCTGCGGAACCCAACAGCGGCTGTGGCTTTAGCCCCAGCGCCAGGCAAGCAGCCAAACCTCGCTCTCTGTGAAGCAGCGAGACGGTTCCATCCGGTTGCAAATATACTGTTTTTGTTTTTTGTTTTCTGTTTTTTTCTTTTTTTACGGCCACCGTCCACAGCAGCTGCAACACCGAGGCTGGCGGCGGCCTCCCTGGATCATGAAGCGAACGCCTCTGCCGGGCAGGCCTCCAGCGGGGCCGCGGGACACCTGATGAGTTCCTTGGATGCTGGCCTGACCCTTCCCGGTTCCTTTACCAATCCAGGGATTCGAAAATTCATTTTATAACCATCTCCGGACAAAAGCGCGCGACTAAGATTGCCAAGAGTTCAACTGAATTCAGGCACCCATGTTTCGGGGAGATTTTCCCTTGAGACCGGGGCAAGGGGCTGTCCCCCTTTACGGGTCGCCCTATTTCTTCCAACTCTGTGGTCCATTTGGTTCCAGAGAGAGACGTGGACACGGTCTGGAGCCAGACAGGGCGGAAAGTGCGGCTCCTGTCCCTCTCTCAGGTGTGGAATCTCGAACCCACCCCCATCCCCCCCACCCCGTCCCGGATGCAGGGATGCGGGAGAAGCGCGCATCTCCGGGCACCGGTGGGAAGATGGAGAGACCAGAATGCGACGGTTAGGCCTTAATGCTCTTCGGGAAAGAGGTTTGGAATCTTGGAGGAGTTGCGCCCTGCTTCCCTGCTGTGCCTCTTGTTTATAGCGCGCGCGCGCGCGCACACACACACACACACACACACACACACCACACACACGACGCACACACCTAGAAGTTGATGGAGAGGGGGCTGGAGAGACACTCCCTCCCCCATCCCCACCCAAACCCCACCGCCGCCACCCCCAGGCGATCAGACTCTCCTAAGGCCACGGGATTTGCCCAGTTCTGGTGGAGGTCACAGAAGATGTTAATGAGAAGATTCAGGAATGGTCCGACGCGGCAAAGCTCAGAAGGAGACAACCCTCCTTCATTCATAAATATTTTACTCTAATGTATTCAAGACCCTAAATGGCTTTTATTCTGTTTGGAGTCTTCGCTGAAAGGGACCTGGTACGGTTCATGCTCGTCAAGCGCCAGAACACAGTTAAAATGAAAGGAAAAAGGCAACTAAAAGAGTGTTTATTCCTGTTTCACCCCTAGGTTTTTCATGACATTTTTTTTTAAAATTCCATATATATGTGTTAGCATACGGTATTTGTCTCTCTCTTTCTGACTTACTTCACTCTGTATAACAGACTCTAGGTCTATCCACCTCATTACAAATAGCTCAATTTCGTCTCTTTTTATGGCTGAGTAATATTCCATTGTATATATGTGCCACATCTTCTTTATCCATTCATCCTTAGAGAATGGACTTGAGGCTATGGGGAGGGGGAAGGGTAAACGGTGACAAAGCGATAAAGAGGCATGGACATATATACACTACCAAAAGTAAGGTAGTTAGCTAGTGGGAAGCAGCCGCATAGCACAGGGAGATCAGCTCGGTGCTTTGTGACCGCCTGGAGGGGTGGGATAGGGAGGGTGGGAGGGAGGGAGACGCAAGCGGGAAGAGATATGGGAATATATGTATATATATAACTGATTCATTTTGTTGTGAAGCTGAAACTAACATACCATTGTAAAGCAATTATACTCCAATAAAGATGTTAAAAAAAAAAGAGTGTTTAAAAAGATGCACGTAACATTTTAAGATAACCACATACAAAATGCTCACATAATTCTTAAGAGAACAGTTACAATGAAGAAAATCCATCTCTGATTTAGTAAAATGTAGTCCTTTTAGTCGTTTCCACAGTCATTCTAAGCTGATGCTGTTTGATTATACAACTTGACTTTGCAGAAAAAATAGTACCTTTGGCTTTTTAAACATACACAGTTATTTTGAAGCAAAATGTTTTTTAACTATCTGGCACGTACACGAAACGCTAAAAATACGGTCACTGTGTTTTAGAAATTGTTATAATAAGTTCTCCTCTATGAAATCAGAATTTGCCCCATTTAAACCAAGAAATAACAACTAACTCTTTGGTTTCAACAGGTTTTTCTTCTTAATTCCTAGGTGTGGATTGAAAAGTAGTAAATGAATATTTGCAAGAAATCATTAGAAAGCAAGATTAAAATGGTGTATAATCTTCCTAGATTATAAAACATTAACATATTAAAACATAATTTATATACATTTTGTCTCTGCCCATATGAAACTGTCATTTATAAATTTTACACTTTTATGAAACATAATTCACTTATGTTATATGTATTTTACGACAAAACAGAAGTCGTTTAGTTTAAGCACATATTGTATTAATTCTTTTCTTGATTTATTTTTGTCTTTAAAAAACCTCTCTCCCAAATGAGAGGACTTTTTGTTTAAACAGCAACTTATATCAAAATATAAAATCTGAAGGAATTGTCTATTTGAAAGACTTTCAACAACTTTAGAGATATTTGTTGGGTTTTTTTTCCCTCTTTCTTTCTAATTTCCATAACTTCTCTATGTGAATATGTGTTTGTGTGATCGTCACTATCTTTTCCCACATAAGTCATGCATATCAGGCAGGAAAAGTTAATTTTGAAACTCTTATTTGTTTTAAAAATGTTACACACTGTGTGTTTGAGGCGAATAAGCTAAATTTAGAATATTTCTAGTCACAATGATAGAGCAAATGCAAGGAATACTATATTATTGATGTTAAAAGACAAAACCTCTCAGGTAGAAAATCAGCTACTTATCTTCTTTTAATTAAAAAAAATATGTACATTGAATTCTTTGGTCAGGCTCTATAAATAATGCGTCCTCAATAGCTTTGATTGTCAGTAGTAATGTTGAGATTATGAGCTAGATTTAAACCAATTAAAGAGAACTTCTGAACAACACAAACATAAAAGGGAAAAGACATCTCCCCCCGCCATACCCACACCCCGAACTTCTATCCCCGATGCAGTAAGAATAATCTTTTTATTCCATTAAAATTGTCACTAACCTTATAATGATAAAAGAATGTTTCCATCTCTTACCTGAAGGAGACTTGTCAGTATAACAGGAACTGAAATTGGGACTGTTTTGTGTTGTCTATTACAGTACAGGGCTCTGTACTGCTTTGCCTCTTTGAAGGCTGAAGTAACAATATATGACTATGGCCTCCTGGGACCTTATGAAAATGAGAGAAATAGCTGATTCCAATAAATGCTATAGACCTTGACCCTGGGACAGAGATGAGAAAAACAAATTATTTCACGTACACTAAAAAATAATTAAAATGTTATTCTAAACTTTGTTTTCCTTGCATGTGTTATTTTGTATGTACATCTGATGTTATACTCAGTCACCCAAATATGTAAGAAATGATTTTACTTATAAAAATACTGCTTAAACCTTTTCAAGAGGGGCAAAAATCACCTCAGAAAGCAGCTGCATTGCAACTTCCACTTTTAAAGTATGTAACATAAATGAGTTTTACATAATGAATATACATGCTTTCAGCTAAAAAAGAAAACAAGCTTTGTATCTCAACAATATATTATGAAAACATGTTAAGATATTGTCAACCTAAGATCAGCCTGATTTGAAAACAAAAAGAATAAGTTCTTTTAATGAACTACTAGCATATGTTATATGTATACTTATTTTGCTGATTTCCGAATGGAAATTAATTCTCCTGAGAAAGAAACTTGAGGCGGATTACCTATGAATTTTTTTAGCCTAAATGTTAAGGTACTAAAACATAGTCATATGTTTTGCTTTTTAAAATATTTTCAAAAGACAGTCTGAAAAATCAAAAAGACATTAGAGGAATACTGAATTTAAAAGTTATGATCATTATTCTGCTTTTTTAAATTACCAATCTTTATGCCAGGAGAAATATGTTTAAGAACCATTAACACTTCAGTCTCATTGAAGTAGAAGCATGGAATGTTATTTTGAAAAAGAAAAACATATTTATACATATGCATATGTATTCTTTTTATAAAAAGAGGGCTAAATGGGTTTAATAATTTTTGGTAACAAAAAAGGGAATAAGAAGTATCACAGCCTAAAGCAAGAAGAAAGCCAGTCATGATTTTTAGTCAAAGGAGAAAGGCCATTTTCCAGGGTAAATTTAGTTTTATTTGGAGCAGTTGGGGTGAAGGAGGGGTAGGTGTTTATATCAAGTTGAAACACCTGGATATCTGTCTACACAGAGCAATGACGTCCAGTGGTAACTGATCCTTTATTAAACAGCTGTCTACTGACGGCTTACTAAGTGCCAGGCACTGTTGCAGGAGCACCAATGCACAAAACAAACAAAATCCTTGCTCTAGGTTGACTCAGGGCAATTCTTCCTGGAGAGTATGGAAATTAATCATTGGATGGGGGGAGGGGAATCTTGTAGTTTTCAGGTTGTCCACTAGGTGGCAAAATGTGAAAAACCGACCGCAACGTGGAGCAAAACTTGGTGCAAAGAAGACAGTATTTTTCTGAAAATCTCATTCATATTTTGTTTAAAATGTCTCGTTTTGAGCACCACGGTTAACGGCGAATGGTCAGAATACATCTTGTGTTCAGTTTACAAAGCATTGCCAGCTGCTTTCCCCAGACTCCCGTCTGCAAGATCCCGAAGCTTATCTTAAGAAATTTTGCTCTTTTCCTTCCCATATTTCTCAGTGCCTTCAGGTGGGCGGTGTACAGAAATTTGCCTAAGGATATGAACATCTGGCTTTGCCTAGGGCCCCACGAAGGCTTGGATCAAGTTCATTCAAATTTACATAGATAAATTCAGGCATTAGACTTCAGTTTGCTAACTTGGGGAGTTACTGTCCAAAACACTAACATCTTAGCATAACATTCATGCTGACAAGTACCAAACACATTTGCTAATATATATACACGCATGCAATCATGCATAGATTTTGTATTCAGAGACCCCTTAAGTAAGACCTCACACTTACATTAAAGAAATACAATTACTTCATTTAATCAGATCTGTTCTTTGGCATAGAATGAAGATATTAGTTCCAAATAAAATCAGATCTGCATTCATTTTTAGATCTTCCAAAGACATGTTTAAAGAATCTTCCGTTCTTAGAAAAATGGTTTATACAGGGTGTAGAAACACTTGTAGAGGGGCTTAAATGAAGAATTCGAGATTTTGCTCTGCTTTTGTACTTCTGTGAAGTCAGGATCTTTGTTTGCAGATGAGTGTTCTTTCGATCTAAAACTGAAATGTTAGAGATAAACTGTCTATGTGGAAAAATGCTCTCTCCAACAAGTCTGTGTGCTCTTTTCCTAAGGACAGAATTAGTAGAACATTCACATTTTAATAAGTGTTGTGGAAAATTTTCTCCTTGCATTTTCACTTTGGCCTTGGGAGTTCTTCATGCATTTGAAATGCATGGATCACAGCAGAATTTATCAGTTTGGTCATCGGGTTTGATAACAGCTGTGAATAAGAAGGAAAGCTTATTTTATACAGAAATTGGAAGTGTGGGTAAGTTTTCTGGCAGATGTGGCTGGTTTTGAGTTCGTGGAGTTCTAGGGTAACTGCTGTTTAAAGGGAAGTGAAAACATGCACGTGAAGCTCAGGGTTTTCAATACACACCAGGCACCGATTTATACCTGCTCTGCTTCCCTGGGGGTCCCACAGAAAGTTGAACTGTAACAACTTCATTATTGATCATGATAATTTCATGCAGAAACCATTTGTATAAAATCCATTTGTAGCTCTCAATATAGCCAAGCTAAGGATGTGCTGTGGTATTACTACTGAACAATCTCTTCTTAACGTGCCTTTGCATGGTAACAGGATTTACCTGTCTGAACAAAAGAAGGAATAATTAAAACGTGTTCAAATATATGAAGCGCTCCTCACTGAAGCTGACGGTGAGTTGTAATCCATTCCCACTGACCGCAAAACAAGAAAAAGCCTCGAAGTGAAACATAGGGAGACTGGGGCCCTTATGTTAGAAAAAGGTGGGAAAATTCTAAAGAAATTAAGGTTATAATGTATATATATATATGTGTGTATAACTGAATCACTTTACTTTACAGCAGAAATTAATGCAACATTGTAAATCAACTATACTTCAATAAAATAAATACTTTTAAATAAAGAAATTAAGGTTATAAGTCATGGAATGGATTATAATGGGAGCTCACGGAATCTCCTTCTCTTGAGGACTTTATCAGTAAAATTTTATGTCAATAATCTAGGTTTGACTTTTTTGTTTTGTTTTGTTTTTGTTTCTCGCTCTCCCCAACTGTCCACATTAATTCTTCTTTGGATCTCAAGATCTGGGAATACAGCTTTTAATGGTTTTATAATAATTCCATTACAACATTCTTTAATGAATTTATTATAATGAAATTTTATTCTGCATTGCAATCATTTTAGACTTTTCTCATAGACTTAGAGCCTTTTACTAGAATTTTGCTTTTTATATTTCACAAACAATATTATAACAGGAAGAGTAAACCTTCAAATGAAAATGTTTAAAACACAAAATTCTCAACAAATCAACGTCTTTATGCAACCATATTTTAAACTTATCTTTTTCAATATACAAATATATCCTCTTCATAACTGTAATTATTGTATACATTCTGACTAGGTTTTTTTTTTTTACTTAATATTTTATTATAAACAGTCCCCTCTATTCTTAACTAGTTTTTATATTTTT
Organism: Globicephala melas; assembly: GCF_963455315.2. Classification (NCBI taxonomy): domain Eukaryota; kingdom Metazoa; phylum Chordata; class Mammalia; order Artiodactyla; family Delphinidae; genus Globicephala; species Globicephala melas. Next base: position 108,710,407 of record NC_083319.1, on the reverse strand, counting down.
CTAGGTTAGTAGCTAAACACACTTGAATTTCTTTCCTAAACATATTCTTCATCATAGTAAGTGGCACCATCATCTATCCAGTTTTTAAAGCCAAATATCTCGGAGCATTCAATTTTTTTGTATCTCTGCGACCACTGCCCTTTTCCAAGCCTCTGTGACTTTCCATCTGAACAACCTCAAAAATCTGAAAACTGGCCTCCTTACTTTTATTCTTCTTCCAGCCTATTGTCCATTCTTCACACAAGAGTCAGAATGATTGTTTTAAAAACATAAATCACATCACATCACTCCTCTTTCTAAATCCTGCTGTAACACCCCGCTGCACTTGAACAGAACCCCATTATGTTACTACTGCCTACCAAGATCCACAAGCTATGACCTCTGCCTTCAACCCTAAGACCATTTCCCTCTATGCGTTCTCCTATTCATTCATTCATTCATTCATACATTCCTTAAATATTTACCGACTTTTTCTTATGCTTCAGTGACTTTTTTAGGTGCTTGGAATAGAAAAGTGAATAAAACGTCATCTTCCTTCCTGAAGCTTCCATTCTACGGTACAGGGACCAGACTTGTTCTTGCCTCACAGCCTTTGCATTTGCTGCTCCCTCTGCTTTGGCATACCCTTTTCCAGACCTGCTCAGGGATGGATGGATATATTTGGATAGATACAGATGCGCAAATATGTCACTATAGCCAGTATATCCAGAACTCACTAGCCTGCGACCTCTAAGTAAAGTCACGTTTATGTTCTCAGCCTGCACTTGTGAAGATTAAATGAGTCAGAGAAACATTATCTGTAATTTTGATTTTATTAAGATCATTGCCAAATAAATATCTCCATAATCTTTCCAGAGATTTCTGAGACACAGTTCCTTAGGGTTTTGACCAAACTACAAAATGCGCTCCTCTGTAGAGGGATTCTAAGTTACAAAATGCATTTCCAACAAGCTGAAAGATTATTTCCCTCCGGAGCCAGAGCTCTGCTGTGTAGCCTGGTGTAAATACCCCCGGCTTAACGGTGTGGTTTTTATCATGGATGCTGACTGGAAAATAATTTAGAGATGTTTTCGATTGGAAACAAATTTGGACCCATTGGTGCATTGCATCTAAAATGTTTCCCCTGCAAAGTGTTTAAACTTTTATTTTTGCATTTATCACATTGTATTATAGTCACGGGTAGAGCGACCACAATTCCTAGTTTACACCTGTTGTCTTGAGTACCATCTGGTTTAGCATTTTAGCACTCTCAGAAGTGTCCTGGTATAGACAGTAAACTCTAGTCCCCCAGGTTATGAGGCAGGTGCCTGGCTGGAGAAGCTGAGGAGTGCTGGGTGGTCCTAAGCCGAGTGTGGGTCTGTTGGAGAAATTGGTGAGGCTGGTGACCCAGGGATGTCTGGCCGATGTGCATGCAGAGAAGGGCTTTGAGGGGAAACTGACACGCTGGAGGCTGAAGGCAGAATCAGTGGAGGAGAGTCAGGAGGGCCTCAGAGATTATGTCTAAGCCTGTGAGGAGAGAGTTTCTCTTCCCGTTTCTGCTAAGAACACATCATAATCTAAGACAAGGAAACTGCAGGGAAGAGTACCATTTTGGCTAGTTATTTATTTATTTTTAAAGAGGACCATTTTTAAAGTCTTTATTGAATTTGTTACAATATTGCTTTTGTTTTATGTTTTGGTGTTTTGGCTGCGAGGCATGTGAGATCTTAGCTTCCCGACCGGGGATCAAACCTGCACCCCCTGCTTTGGAAGGTGAAGGCTTAACCACTGGACCTCCAGGGAAGTCCCCATTTTGGTTGTTTTAGAGCTTAGTTATGCTTGTATCAGGAACAGCATCCTGGCGGAGGAAATGAGGGCAATGAGACATAACCCGAAGGTACTTTGCAACCCTGAACCTCAGAGAGCTGTGAAAGCAACTCAACCTGGGCTTCTAAGGATTCTGAGAAATAATCAGGTTGGGGATGGAGTAATGGATTTGCGTGGGTCTTAATCATCAGTGCAGGATTTAACTTGGTTTGGGATCATTTTAGTTTTGAGTCCTCCAGTTACAGGGCTAATTGTAGTCTATCCATTAAAAAAAAAAAGGCTATTTGATAAATAGAGCCCTTCTTATCCTGGCAGGGACATGGATTGGCAAGAGGAAACTTTTCTGAATAGATAGGACCTTGGTGATTTAGGGAAAGGTTCTTTCCATTGCAACAGGATGCTTTCTTTCTCTATCCAAGGCTTGTTATTAAAGTACTTTGAGATTTTTGGATATTTGAGAACACTTATCAATATCAACTTGCTCATTCAACAAATAGTTATTTAGACCGTACTATTTTCCGTGCCCTGTGTGAAGTGATCATGACAACCTCGGTATATTCCTGTGGTTTCTTCTGTCATGTGTATGCAGAGGACTCTCCCGAAATGTAATCTTAGCATCTATTTCCAATCTCCGCGCTAGATTACATTTCAAACTACCTGCTGAATTCCTTCACATAACTGTCCTGTCTGCACTTTAAATCTACTGACCTAAAGGGGATTCATCCTCTCCCTCTCGTCACCACCTTACCTCCAACCCAAGTCAATTGTCCTGCACTTGTGTTCTCTCTGTTTATAACAGCAACGCCTTCTTCAGACCATTTGGAGTCATTTTTTAAAATTTTATTTTATTTATTTTTTTATACAGCAGGTTCTTATTAGTTATCCATTTTATACATATTAGTGTATATATGTCAATCCCAATCTCCCAATTTATCACACTTAACTCCACCTTTATGGCCAACATTCAGTCTTTCCCCAAGAGGGTTTACTTCCAAAATGCCTCTCAAATCTTTCCTGTATCGTTTCCACTCCAACAGCAATCCTAAAATTCAGATTTCCACCTTATTTCACTTGCCTAATTCCAGTAGCCTCTTCACTGGTTTCCTTAGCCTACAATCTGTTGCATTTCTGTTTGACATTTTAGATTGGCTTTAGAAAGTTCTTCCCAAATCACAGATCAGAAATTACATCTTTGTTCATGAACATTTCCAATTGCCTACAAAAATAAAAAGTCCCAACTCTCCATTTTAGCATCTCCTTTGTACAATCTATATTTTCCAGCCCTTTCTTCCACTATGTCATTGCTCAGACCTTACCCTCCAATTCCAGCAGATTATTCACTTCCATGACCTCAGACACTTGTATGTTTCCAGGCTTTTGATTATGCTATTGCCCTACCCGGGAGGACACCTACTGAAATCACATTCCTCCCTTTATACTCAGCTGGTTAGTACTAATTGATCACTCTCCTCTTCCTAAAATACTAGGTTTTGTTTTGTTTTAAGCTCTTTGAACACACTTCTTCTGCTGTACATTACGGTTAGTAATATACCAAATGTACTTGGGGGTCTGCCTCCCCTGATCCCTATAAATGGTCATGTGAACCTCCAAAGCTCACATAGCACCTCCAGACCTCTGCAAAGTTGCAGTGGTAGATATAAAATATTATAGAACTGTATGTGATTACGGTTGCCTTCCTCTCACTGAAGTCTTGGATGACAGGGCACAGTTTTTTTCATTTTTGTTCTCTTCCGCCACACCTGGTTAACTCCTTCCTTGCACAAAGTGAGCCATCTTTGAAGACTTACTTAAATATTTATGTTAAAACTTCACTGTCATGTAAAATGTAATGCCCTAAATTTATGTCATATTATAGGTACTTGGGGGCTATAGTAATCTTGAATATGTGAGAAATGAGATTTCTCTGAAATAGAAAAGCACAGAATGCATCAGAATAACTTTAGGAGAGCAGGCCATGCCCGAAATGTGATTGACTATAGTAAGGTTTTAAATAAGTTGATATAATAATAACAAAAGTATTAGAGACATTCTGAGTCGATGACAAGGGAAATTGCTGAGAAGGTCAAAACACTGTTCCACTTAACAGCATAAAATAAAGAGACACACAGCAGCAAATATTGACAATACCTGGTGGCCAGTGACTTCAGTTATCAAAATTTATTTATGCATTTATGTATTTATGTCTATTTATTTATTTATGGCAGTAATCCCATTCAGGAGGGCTCCACCCTAAGACCTAATCACCTGCCAAAGACCTTACCTCTGAATACCATCTCACTGGGGATTAGGTTTCAACATATGAATCTGGGGGGGACACATTCAGTCTATAGCACTAGGAAGTTTGACTTGAACTAGTGTAGCTTGCTCTTTGCTGCCCTTCCTAAAACATCTGTGGCCCCCTCCATCCCATTCTTATCACAAAACCCACGGTAGTCAAAATGCAATTCTGATACGGGTTGGAGTCGTTCTTCAGTCTCAATGATACCCATCTCAGGTTGCCAGCTGCCTGAGAGGTACTTCTTTTGGGGGTATTATAATGCGTGAGTATTATTTTATTAGTGTATTTGTATAAAGCAGAGGAAACTGCTGCTGTTTACCTGGTCTGCCATCTCCATGACGTACACATCCCAGTCTTTGAACAAATACATGCATTTATACACATACACACATTGAAAAAGGCAGGGCCACTAGCTCCAAGCAGTTAATGATGGGGCCCTGGAAGTGGGAGGGGATGGGAGGTGGACAGGGTCCCCCCTGTCATGTCCTTTATACTTTTCTTACAATTTTTTCAATTTTACATTTTAAAATTTTAATTTAATTTTTTTTTCAACTTTCAACTGTGCAAAACTCATCTCTATTGAGAGAGAGATGCATTTGGTTATTTTGGTCTGATGCAAAACACAAAGCATTTGATTCTGGTAATTTTCCTTGCTCTGATTCCATGACCATCAATCAACTTTCTGTAGGCTGGTAAAGAGAATGTACTGATCACATTCGGTAAGTCATCACAGTAACATTCCCTTTAGTTCTGGATATAAAAATCAAAGCCACAAATAACCAAATTGAAAAAAAAGAGAGAGAGAGAAAAAAATCACTCAAGCAAAAAATCAATGCCATGAAAAATATATTTTTTTGAGGTGAGTTGATAAAACCAGATTTCTGAGGGGGTAACCAGACCAAGAACACATAGAAATTCAACCTGCTAATAAACACCACCTGCGAGAGCTGTTTGCATGGGCCTCACCTAATCCAACAGGAACTGGGCCTCATGCAAGAGTTTCTCATTTCTCTGGTTCCTTATTGACAATGGCCATAATCTTTTTTGGATGTATTATTTTCTTTGCTCCAGAAAAAAGGAAGGAGATTAATTGAGGGAGGGAGAGAAATATATATATTTTTAATTTATGAAGTCAGTAAGAACAAAAATCTCCAAAGTTAACTAAAATAAATCACTGTGAATTCCTTCATAAACGCAATTGTCTACATTAGAGGAAAAATATGCAATGCAGCACCCAAACTGCAATAACACGAAAATTCACACACCTTGAAAATAGTGTCTATAGTTTCTGAGAATTTTAGAAATGCAGTAAACTATTCGATGGCCTCAAGATTGCAAATACTCTGGAAGAAACTCACTGCAGGGCAACGTGATAGGTGACAGTGGTGCTGGTATATACACACAGGGACTTATTTTGTTTCTTGTGTTGTCTTCTCGGTAAGAGCAGCAGCCTCGATCAACTGTTCTAGGCCTCTCCACTTTTCTGTGATTTTCTCAGATTTCCTAGCATGGGAACGAAGCCAACAGTCAATGGAAAGCCCAGCTCTGGCTGAGGGTCTTTCTCTTCAGGTTGCGTACATGCACACAGCTCAGAAGAGACCACCATCCTGATACGGTTTAACAGGAAAGCACTCTTTGCTAATTTTTTGCTTTGATAAAAAAAAATTGGCAAATATACATTATGTTACATTTCTACAAAGGTAGTCCTACATTAGTATGGTTTCCTTATGTGGTTAATTAAGCAACAAAGCAAAAATACATATTGTATTTACACCTGATAACTGGCCACATTCAGTAATTTTGTTTTAGCTAATCATACCATTGAACATTTTAAAATGTAATTTCATAAGTACGAAAGAGTGTATTATGTCAGATCACAAATTTATAGCTTATTTTAAAAACTTGATGACAAAATTAGGTCATGCTAATGGTTAAAAAAAAGTATTTTTGAAAGTAAAAAATAATTTTACTTTTTAAAAAAGCTCCACCTTAATTCTTTAAGTAAAAAAAGAAAAACAGCAAGTGAGCGGAGATCTTGGAATTCCTTTCTTGTTTAATTTTTAAAATAATTTAGGGAGAAGGGACATACTGGTAAAGATTTTGTCTTTAAATAGTTTCTTTTGGAAAACATCAACAACTGAAATATTTAAAAAGTGATTAACCACTTGCAAGAGACTGAAAACATCCTAGGTATGTGCATTCCCAAAACATACATTTTCCAATTGAGACTTTTAAACTGTCGATACCCAAGAGACAATGCCATTGACGTGTACCTGGCACTAGTTCTGCCAGTTAATTTTTTCCCCAGAGAGTACTTTTGGGCGACAGAGTGGCGTCCTGGCTTCCCAGGTTGTTGCATTGACAAACTGCAGTGGAGTAAAGTCAAGGGGCCTGACAAAATCTCATTAATCATTTTAAATTAAATCCAACCCTCCTGTCCAACCAGGCCGAGAAGAAAGCCAATTTTTTTTTTTTTAAACAAATGAAAATTTCCTCTGTAAAGATTTGGTATCTTTCTCTTGTTGGTCTTTAATTTGATTAGACAAAAATAAAATAAAACAATCCACTTCTCTAAGCTTGAAAACAAAACATTTGTCCAGATATGATTTAACAGATCAGCCAAGTGTCTTTTAAAAATGAAACAAATTTTGAATAAAAATACCTGGAAACATTCTGAGGGGAAGCAATACTAGTTAAATTAGGAACACTATTTATCTTTATTTTCTGAATATTTCAATGAATTTATTTTGTTCTATCTAAAATACATCATCCTTAATAACATTTGAAAGAAGAAATAAGAGAAAAAATCCATTATCCATAATATCTTGGTATACTGTATCCCAGTCTGTTCTTTCCATTCATAGGTTTTTGCTTTGTTTTACATAGTAACCATAATGTGTGTATATATGCAATTTAATCTTCTTTTTAATATTTATCATTATTTATAACTGTTAACTCACATTATTCATAAACATCATGGCATCATAATAACAGGTCATGAGGATGCGTTCTGGTCTACTTGACCAGTGCTTAGCATGCTGTCTGGTACCCCGTGTGTACTCAAACATTGGTTATTTTTTAGAATAGCCCCAGGTTTGGGACATTCCGGTGGTTTCTATCTTTTTCTTTTTTTGAAATTAAAAACAATGACGTGACTAAGAGTGTACGTACTGCCTTTCCTCTATTTGGGATTATTTCCTTAGGATGGCTTCCCAAAGTGGACATATTCACTTACAAATGCTTGTAAACAACTGTAGGCAGTTGAGCTATTAATAGCGATATTAAAGAAAAAGTTCACTTTAAACACAGGAAAAGACTCCAATTAGAATAAATGGGTTATTATTTTAAATATATAGACTTCTGAACAAGCTAACTCTCATTGAGCACCATATTAATAATATTGCCAATCATGTAAGAGATCAGTTTAGAGAAGTAACAAGATCAATGGCTTAAACTCTCAAAATTAAAAAAAAGACAATCAAAGTAGCAGTAATTTATGCAAATATTTGAAATTAGAAGACCCAGAGAAATGAATTTACATCCAGAACAATACATAGGTTGAATCTGTATTCGTTTTTTTAAGAGTTTACTCTAAACATTCTGATTTGTAAATTGTGTACACCAGAAAGGTCTGGTTATATTTTTTTGAAATGCAAATAGTAAAGTCATCTTTCTATATACTTATATATTAGAAACTAAACCAGGGCTAAAATAATTCAGTTAGGTTTACTGAGAAACTGCTTTGGGCCAAGGTCTGTGTTAGGTACTGAGGGAGACATAAGAAGAATAAAATTTCCACCTGCAAGAATTGAGAAAATTGCCCTGGAAGGGAAAGAGTCTGAGGGGACTTTGAAGGACAAATAACATTTCAACAGGCAAAGCGGCGGAGGGGTTACAAGCTTTCCAGAGAGAAAGCACCACAGATGAGATTCGAGAGTGTTAGTTTGAACAGAGTGCGCTTAGAAAAAATCCTGTTGATGATCAATTTGGAGGACTCGTAAAAGTTTTCGAGCATTTTCTCTTTTCCTTTTCTTAAAAAAATATAATCTGTACTGTATTTTAAAAACATAAGTAATGATGGTGTATAGAAAGGATGCACTAGCAGTATGCAGTTGGTATGGTGTGTTCTGGGCTTGAAACAACATGGCCCTTACCGGGAAGGAAGGTGTAGACAGGTCTGAGTTGCAGTGGACCATAAGTTCTCTTGTGGGTTTCCGCAGAGCTCAGATTACACACTGAATAAGGAGGTATTTGGGCAGAGACGATATAAAAGCCATTAGCGCTACTATGATTAGCCTCAAAGAACTCAGCCCCAAGTGGAAAAGGTAGACTCTCGAAAAGGCCTGAGTGTAGATGAGAAAGGAACAATCTACTTGGGCTGCAGCACATGCAAAGCTCAGCGTCCTTCTTGAAACTCCCCTTCCCTAGCTCTCGGGATGCCATTCTTCTCTGGTCCTTCTACAGTTTTTTTTGTTTGTTTGTTTGTTGTTGTTTTTTGCGGTACGGGGGCCTCTCACTGTTGTGGCCTCTCCAGTTGCGGAGCACAGGCTCCGGACGCACAGGCTCAGCGGCCATGGCTCACGGGCCCAGCCGCTCCGCGGCACGTGGGATCCTCCTGGACCGGGGCAAGAACCCGTGTCCCCTGCATCGGCAGGCGGACTCTCAACCACTGTGCCACCAGGGAAGCCCCCTTCTACAGTTTTAAAGAGCACTCACTTTCTTTCTTCTTTTTCTCTACAAAACCTGAAATGCTGTGTTTCCCAAGTATTTCTTTTTACTCAACATATTCCCTAGAGGAGGTGTCTTTTCCCATGCTTTACCTCGTATAATGACCCCCAAACTTACATATCTAGTCTTATTCTGTACCTGCAATGTTCTATTGATTCTTTCAAATTCAAAACATCCAAAAATTGGAAACATCATCTTTTCTATTTCATCCCATTGGTTGCTTCCCCTAGTAGCTACCTTTGATGATAGGACAACCAGATCCTCATATTAGAAACCCTTCCCCCAAATCACTAAATCCTATCAATTTAAAGTTGTTTTTAAAAATTCATTCCTCCTCTGTAAATCCTCTGCCACTTGCCTAGTTCAGGCCTTACAATAGAATCTGACAGGCTGGGAGCAATCCTTGACCTTAAGAAGATCACATTTTGATAAAGAAGTTGGACATGTAGAAAATTAATTAACACCAGTAGTATGTGTGATAGAGACAGTCTTTGATAGCTTTGACCAAGAAATTAGATTTGAGGTGGATCTTAGGTGATAAGTTGGGGGACTTTAAATATTTACTTGGTTCCACCGGGTCTTAGCTGAGGCAGGTGGGCTCCTTGGTTGCAGTTCACTGCCTCCTTAGTTGTGGCATGCAAACTCTTAGCTGTGGCATGCATTGTGGGATCTAGTTCCCTGGCCAGGGATCGAACCTGGGCCCCCTGCATTGGGAGCGCGAGTCTTAACCACTGTGCCACCAGGGGGACTTTAGATAGAGGAGGGAGAGGAGGATGCTACAGAAAGAACAGCTTGTAAAAGGCAAAGACAGACCAGACCACATTTGAGGAATGTTGCTGGAGATGAGGCTTTAAAGGTAAGCAGAGGCCATGGGCTTCCCTGGTGGCGCAGTGGTTGTGAGTCCGCCTGCTGATGCAGGGGACACGGGTTTGTGCCCCGGTCCGGGAAGATCCCCACATTTGAGGAATGTTGCTGGAGATGAGGCTTTAAAGCTAAGCAGAGGCCATGGGCTTCCCTGGTGGCGCAGTGGTTGTGAGTCCGCCTGCTGATGCAGGGGACACGGGTTCGTGCCCCGGTCCGGGAAGATCCCACATGCCGCGGAGCGGCTGGGCCCGTGAGCCATGGCCGCTGAGCCTGCGCGTCCGGAGCCTATACTCCGCAACGGGAGAGGCCGCAACAGTGAGAGGCCCGCGTACCGCAAAAAAAAAAAAAGGTAAGCAGAGGCCATGGGCTTCCCTGGTGGCGCAGTGGTTGAGAGTCCGCCTGCCGATGTAGGGGACACGGGTTCGTGCCCCGGTATGGGAGGATCCCACGTGCCGCGGAGCGGCTGGGCCCGTGAGCCATGGCCGCTGAGCCTGTGCGTCCGGAGCCTGTACTCCACAACGGGAGAGGCCGCAACAGTGAGAGGCCCGCGTACCGCAAAAAAAAAAAAAAAAGGTAAGCAGAGGCCAGATCGTGAAGGGTCTTACATGCCACACTAGGGAGGCTACACTTAATTTTGTAGTGAGAAATGAGACATTGAAAGACTGTCTCTAAACTCTCCCTACTGATCATCTAAGAGCCACCTCAAATATAATGATAATGTGGGTAAATACAAAACAGCTCTTTTTCTTATTTAAAATATATATGACTGTCCACAGCAAATTATACCATTATATTGTGGAGTTTATAACATACGCTATATGTAAGACAGATGACAACTGTAAGATAACCGACAGGGTAAATACACCTCTATGGTTACAAAGTTTATATTTTATATTAAGGGATACAGTGTTAACTGCATATACATTGTGTAAGGTTGCATATCTTGATATGGGGTTGGTTTACACAGGTGTATGCATTTATGAAGACACTGATTAGTACACTTATTAGAATTATTTTGTCATAGAATTCAAAATTATGCACATGTGAAATATATTTAGATATCTGCTTCAGAATCTTAGAAATTGTTTACTACCAGTCTGAAATTCCCTTTGATTTTCAAAAGTTGTTTTGGTTATCTTATGTTTTGTCTTTGAAAATTCTGTAGTACATCGTTCAGTTACAATATCAGGGCTAGATCTGGAAGTCAGGACTACTCACTGTTGTGGCCTCTCCCGTTGCGGAGCACAGGCTCCGGACGCGCAGGCTCAGCGGCCATGGCTCACGGGCCCAGCCGCTCCACAGCATGAGGGATCTTCCCGGACCGGGGCACGAACCCGTGTCCCCTGCGTTGGCAGGCGGACTCTCAACCACTGCGCCACCAGGGAAGCCCTACATTGTTCTTTATCATTCCACTGTTAAGTGTTTTAATGATTAAATAGCTGTTAAGATATACATCACACGTTTGCTCTCCATTAAGTGCTAGTTTTCCTCTCATTATCCAATCATGTAACTTCTGTGAAGGCAGAGCCCATGTCCAGGTATCACTAGTACCTGGCACAATGCTTAGCACATGGAAGGCCCTTGATAAATATATACTGAATGAATGAATAAAGACTGTTTACCATCATTCACAATATTCCTTTCCCAACTAATTCTGAACAGAAATCATCAAGATTAGGGGAGGGCCTCCCTAGTGGTGTGGTGGTTAAGCATCCCCCTGCCAATACAGGGGACGCGGGTTCGAGCCTTGGTCCGGGAAGATCCCACGTGCCGCGGAGCAACTAAGCCCATGTGCCACAACTACTGAGCCTGTGCTCTAGAGCCCACGAGCCACAACTACTGAGACCGCATGCTGCAACTACTGAAGCCCGTGTGCCTAGAGCCCGTGCTCCGCAACAAGAGAGGCCACCACAATGAGAAGCCCGCGCACCACAAGGAAGAGTAGCCCCCGCTCACCTCAATTGGAGAAATCCTGTGCACAGCAACGAAGACCCAACACAGCCAAAAATAAATAAATAAAATAAATAAATTTATAAAAAAAAAATTAGGAGAATAGTAAGGTTTGACTACTTCAGATATAAGTTCTAATGACATTTTGTTCTTATGTGTGGAAACAGATTTTAACGTGTTTTGCTATGGTTTAAAGGACTTGAGACTTAACTAACGCAGAAATTAAAAAAATGAAGTGATTAATTTCTGTTATAAAAATAAGTGCCTGTTTTGCATAGTAACAAATCAATACTCTTTTCAAAGTTCAAAGGAAAGAGAAGCTGGTATTGCTTTCTATTGAAGTCAGATCCAACGTTTATGAAGACAGTAACAATTTCATATCAGAATCAAATAAATTTCAGAACTCAGTTTGAGAGAAAAAGGAAAGGCTTTAGTTAAAATCTTTACAATAAAATAATTATGATTATAAATCTTTTTAGTTAAATATGTACACATTACATGGTATTTTAAAAAAGAATGGAAATGAATAAAGTTTTTCAGGCAAATCTAATGCACAAATATACCATCTTTTTTAGAGTATAATGTCAGTTTAACATTCTTAAACAGCTGTGTCAGACAATGGCTCTGCTTTGTGCAAAACATGATAAGCAAAATTAAGAAAAATTCTGCAAAATTCTTTAGTTCCCCAAGGAAATTACTAAAAAAGAAAAGAGTAAAAGAAAAAAAGGTTGTACACTCAAGCTTGATTGTATACAGAGGCTAGAATGACCAGCACTAATGTAACCCCCATATCCTCTAAATAAGTCCTTGGGTAGTTTTAGTTTGAAGTTAAAAGTTAAAGTCCTAGCAATTGTGCTCTTATGCAGCCACATGGCCAATAAGGTAGATGTTGTCATAAAGGTGCCCCACAAAATCTTCACTAATGTTCTGAGCAGCACGGCGGGTATTTCGAATAAATTCTCTTTTTGACATTTTATTCTTCACATGAGGGCTAGTGAGGTCAATGGAAAGTAGAATCAAAGAGTAGCACAGTACATAGACAGCATCTGGAAGGAAAAAGAAACACCTTGAATTACTGGCTGGTTTTTAAACTGTGGTCTCAAAGGCAAAGCTGTTCATAATTTCTAAAGCTCAAGATTAGGTTATAATTAAACATAATCGCCTGGGCCTTCCCCAGTTTGGTGATGAAAGTCCTGTGTCCTAGGAAACTCCTCTCCTGGGCAAACAGGGATGTCGATCATCCTAACTGAACACCAATTCAGTGAGCATTTTCTTCAAATAGTTTAGGAGTTTATAGTAAAAAGTCATTCTAAATTTAAAAATTTCAGAATTGGCTTTATTTGTCTCTTGCTTTCAAATATGATATTCCCATTCAACTACCCATTAAATACATTTGTACTGTCAGTATATCTTCCCATTAAAAGAAAAGTCGGGGGGCTTCCCTGGTGGCGCAGTGGTTGAGAGTCCGCCTGCCGATGCAGGGGACAAGGGTTCGTGCCCCGGTCCGGGAAGATCCCACATGCTGCGGAGCGGCTGGGCCCGTGAGCCATGGCCACTGAGCCTGCACGTCCGGAGCCTGTGCTCCTCAACGGGAGAGGCCACAACAGTGAGAGGCCCGCGTACGGCAAAAAAAAAAAAAAAAAAAAAAAAAAGTCGGATGCTTATTTTCAAATGCTTTTACAAAAACCTAATTTAATTAGAAAGCATTTTTAATGACAATAAAATGTATTAACTTGGTACTAGAAAATAAAACGTAAACATCTCACAAGCTTATTAAATTACCCTTGTCATTTAAGATATGTATTTAAAAGGTCTATGGAATTTACATATTAATCTCAAAAGTAAATCTTTAGGGAAAAAATTGCTAAACTTGAGCCCACGCAACAAAAACTTTCTTCTTTATATTGTTCAGGGCAATAGTTGATGTTTACTGTTAAAACAGTAAGAAACCTCATGATACTTGCTACTAGTACTTGCTACTACTATGGTGTTTATTTTTCAGAATATTGCAGTCTTAATAAAGATTGTCTTGCACAAGCATGCTCAACAAATTTCATATGATAGGAAAAGGCTTTGCAATCTCTGTAGTAAGAGAAGCACAACAAGATTTTTTGATATGAAGAGAGAAATAAATCCATATCACATGAAAAAAATACATAGGTGACTCAGGCTATACCATGCCCATACACACATACACACAAACAGTGAAAACTAGTTGTATTAAAAACAAATTTTAGTAGAAAAATTCTAGGTGTTACCTATGTAATATGTGTATTATTAAAAGCTTTAAAAATAATCTCTCAAGTTTTTGATTAGACTAGTAAAAATATCCAATGCTTAAACAAGAATTTTAAAGAATTTATATACCTAAGTCTAACTTTCCTCCTAAAACAGTATATTTACTACATGTAAATAATAGCTATGACAAACTAGTTATTGCTAGAAGCAATAAGACAAGTATTTGTAACTACAGGAAGCATTCTTCCACATAGTGAGAAAAATATCTCATCTACTACTATTTTTACCTAGAGATGGGAATGGGAGAAGGAAGGAATTCACTATATACATTCTTACCAGGACTAAGGCCAAGTTCCCTCATTAAATCAGGGTTACAAGCACAGAATCTATGTGAGAACTTTGTTATAAGTGTTTCAAGATACTCTCCGCGCTCTTCAGGGGCATGGATGTGACGAAAAAATTCTCTCAGTGCATTGGGCAAGAACTGATTTCTAAAATTATGCAGTGTTACAAGGTCATCCAAGACATCTCTCCTAGTAGAAAAAGAAAAAGGTACAGCTTTAGTTAACTTTTCTCTATTAAAAAAATGATGGGAAAAATCACAGATTATTCATTTTTTGGATGAAAATACTTTGTTGATTACCACATCAGCAATCCTATAAAGTATATGTGTCTTAAAATTTTAAAACATCAAAGTATGATTATTTATAAAATTAAGCCATTTAAAAATCTTCATGAATAGAATAACAAAACAAGGTGAAACTAGAAATTCTAACTATAAAATGAATTTTTCAATATTAAAAATGGTAACTTTTTTCAAGTATCTTCTTGGCTAAATCCAAATGACAAACAGAATTCTTTATTTTTTTAATTATGAAAATAAGGAGACTCTTCACTTTCCATACCAATCCACATCACCAGAGGTAACAATTGTTTATGTAGACTTTTTTTAAGTGTCTACATATACCCTATATTGTTCTAGAATTTGCTTTTGCTTGTTTCATATAGTGTATTGTGAGCAGCTTTCTGTGTCTTTACACAAAGATCTAACTCTTTCATTTAAATGGCTCCACAGTAGCGTATCTTATGGATATAAGAATTCTAATGATATAGATTTAGGTTGTTTACAATTTTATAAATATTTGTGTACATATGTGCATATATACTTATTTTTTATCAATAGCGTTCTAATAGTCACACTTTGTTATAATATGCTTCAATCCTTACTGAACTCAACTGTGATTATATGACCATGATTATAGAAATCTTAATTTCTACCAGTTGCTTATGGCAGGGATAGGCAAACTACAGCTAGTGGGCCAAATACTACAGCCCACTGCCTGTTTTTATAAATAAAGTTTTACTAGAACACAGCTATACTCACTTGTTTACTTATCGTCTATGTCTGCTTTCATGACACAATGGCATGTGTTATAAGTTATAAGTAGCTGCAATAGAGAGCATATGTCCTTCAAAGCCTAAAATATTCACAGAAATATCTGGTTCTTTAAAGAAAAACTGCTGATCCCTAGGTACCTAGCATTTAAGGACAAAAAGAGTTAATGACACCGTCTTTACATAAGAAATTTCTTTCAATGACCGATATGCTGAACTATAAACCCCTCAAGGACAGGGATTATGTTTTAATCAACTGCATACTGCTACTTCTAGCAAAGTTCCTGGAATATAATAAATACAAATTGTTGTTGAAAAATCCTGAGAAATAAAAGAAAAAAAAGAGAGAGAATTACAATGAAAAGACAAACACATTTTTGAGCCATTCTTTAGATTTCTATGAGATCTATAATTTTTAAAATGGTAGTTCGGTGATGTCACATCAAAATATTTTCACAATAGTTTTCTGTCTGTTGATACCCAGAATTCAAGAGTACAAATGAATGACTATCAAGTCAAAACAGCATATGAGGCACTGTCTCTGTAAAGCACGCTATTAAATCACACTTCCGGAATTTTCAAGCTTTTACATGACACTTTTGTGTAGTATGATGCAAATATACACACCTTATAGGGTTTGTGTGTATGAGTACTATTTGTCCATTTGATTTGTATATGGACAATTTCAAAATTCAGAACTTTTAGTTACCAAACACTTAGATTTTATGTCTAGTTTTGGTCTGCTATCACAAAGATGCTGGACTTCCATTTGGCGTCTGTGCTTGGGCTTTTTTTTTTTACCTTTACAATGGTAAATTCCTCATCAGCTCGCAAGAGAAATGATTTGCAAGGTATAGGAATCTTTTTCCTGTCTTCACTCAATTTTGCAACTAGATGAATGCTACGTAGTACAGTTTTTAAGGTAAAACTTAACTCATTAAAAGCAGTATTTAACTCACGTCTGATGAAAAATTAATTTTTTTTTACCTTTCATCAAGATAGATTCTGAGTTTTTTCCAATTTAGTGTTCTTGTACAGAAGATAAACTTTGCTATTTCCTTTGGTGAATCATCTAGGATGCCCTTGGACATAAAGTAGTTCACTCCCTAAGACAGAAAGACAAGTCTACATAAATAAAATCAGTCTTCCTTTGTAAATTTAACAATTAGGCAACAGCAGAACAATAGCTATAGATTCTTTCCAGCATTAATAGACTGTTTATAGCTTTAACATGCAAAATACAAGCTAGAACTTGAACTGAAACTGTTATTTGTGGTTGATAGTTTACATGCAATGAAAAGTAGGAAATTCAAAGTTAAGACTTCTAAGGACATCCTAATTCAATTTTCTGGCTCAGGTCAGTTAAAACTAACTATCCAGAAATATGACCTAAATTGGGGGTTGGGGGAGTGGGGAAGAACAATTACACAGACTTTAAGAATAAGCCTTACAACAAACACTTCAATTGCCTAATGGAAAACATGATTTCTAAAGCTCAGACACATATTCTAACACACTTTTCAAGGAAATAGCTTCTTGAGAAAAAAGCATTCTCCAAATCAAAGACTAACAGGTTTTTTCTGGAAAGAATAATCATTAAATTTACTTAAAGTAAAAGGAGCAGAGTTCCAGACTGGTTTATGGGTTGTATACACTTTGGCTTCAAGCACTGCTATCAATACATTCTGTAAGAATTTAGCTCCAATGCACACTGAGGTTAAACATAATAAGACAAAACAATTTCAGTGTTTTTCATAGGGTTTATCTTTGAATTTCCTTTTCTCTGCATGCAAAGTTTTCCAGAGAAGCATTACCCGTAAGGTTGTACCCTACTTTAGATTTAAACCACCAACAACAAAATAGCAACAAAAAAATCAAACACTGAAACCAATGTTCTCTCATGTATATGAAGGTCACATTCAAATAAATGCCTTATGTGGATTTGAATGTGCAGTTATTGAAATAAAAGCAGGTGTGTTTATTTCAACTCACAGTTATCCAGATACATGCATTCCCATGAATGCTCATGTCTGGATAATAGCACAATGTGTGCAGTTAATTGGTAGAGAAAATGACATATTATATACACACAACATACTGTTTTCACACATAAATTCCTTCCGCATTTCTTCCCTTTACAAACACTTACACAGTGATCAGAAATATTGCATACATTAGGAATTCAAAAAATTGGAAGAATTTTTATAAAAACTCTCATAAATTTTTTATATTACATTTTTTAAGCAATTTGGTACCATGAGGTTATGCTTTTGAAAGGTTATAATAATCTATAAAATGTAATTCAAAGATAAGGTTTTTATATAAAACTAATTTTATGAGGATAACAGGGTATTAGCAATGTTATCAGATTTTCATAAGAATTTGAAAAGTATAAAAACAATCCTAAGGCACTGATTTTAAAAAGCATATAAAGAGCAGAATGTGAGAACGTGAAACTTTGCCAACTCAGTGGTAAGCCATATTTCAGACTGCACCCTGGATACAAGGCTAGAGCACGTAACGTGATCAAGATGAAAAGCCAAAGAACTTGTTTGGAATGAGGCGCTCAGCAATTGTCTGAGGGGGCAGGAACGAGAGAAACAGGAATGCTTGTTCCATCCTTTCCTCCATTCGTTTGAACAATCGAGAGTTGACTGTATATTTAATTGATCTACTCTGCAAAATTAAACCAGGTTTTGATTTTTTTTCTAAAACTCCTCCATTTAAAAAGCATAACAACATATGAGAAGTATTACCAGTGCTTAATTTTAATCCAAGTGATTCAAAGACAAAGGAATGTCAATTAAGTAGTAATTAATAGGTTCTTTATTCATGCTTACTTGTAAATCAGTATTTAAGAGACACAAAACTAATTCTAACTTACTTTTTAAAAATTTACAAAATGTAAAAAAAACACTAATGTGATCTGTTAAATAGCATGTAATTCTCTAATTATATGATATATGCCATTGTTAATATGGTTTGATGCTCCTCAGTTGTAAATTAACACTGGCATTTGCCTTATGCAAGCATCATACAATTGTTGGTCATTTCCTTTTTTAACGGAATACATGTTTGAGAATTTAATATGTAACCTCACTTGAGTTCTCCAAAATCAATCAGATGCAGAGGAGTAAGCAGATGGTTTTCAACCCAGTCCTGAAAACTGGCTACACAGGCTTGAAATCAGCCAACACTGCTGGTTTTGAGGAAAGACAGCATCAGTTTCAAGCCCGGGATTCCTTTGGAAAGGAAGATTACTTTAGCAGGGCTTTCAGAGTGAAGAGTAAGGGATGACAAAACAGAAAAGGACATGGGACCGGATTATAATTGTCTTCAATAAGCAAGCTGGCCACCATCCGAATTCCTATCTTGTTTTGTAAAAAGCAATAAAATACGAAAGAAACCATAGCATGACATCTGTTGAATAACTACGTATTTGTTTAATACGTGTATGAGTATTTTTGATTTTTAATGTTTTACAAGAATGGTACAGAGGAATCCCTAGATCATATAGCATTAATTATAGGTATTAATCAGAACTAAAACTCTCAGCAGTATATGTGTGTGTTTCTGTGTGTGTACGTGTGTGCATGCACGTGTGTCTCACAGGCAGAGAGGAAATCATGAACATTAATATTAGCCTATATTAACATAGTTTCCAGAAAAAGGAAGGTTTTAGCTCATTATCATCTACATGATTCACTAAAAAGTGTCCAATTCTGGATGTCACATTTTATGGGGCATACTGACAAATTAGAACTATCTGAATAAAGGAAACCAGGGCCTGATTGGATTGTTGGAGGGTCTAGACTTCATGTTATGTGAGGAAGAGTTGAGGGATACAGGGATATTAGGTCTAAAGATGAAGCTATTTAGGAAAGAAGAAAAGATTAAGGCATTAAGACATCTGAAAAGATTAAGACTTATTACATCTGTGTCACAAGGAAAAAGGAATAAACACTGTGTGTGGTTTGAGTGAAGACCTTAAGCTGATGAAAGCTATGGAACGTCTTCCCCAAATAATGCACACTGCCAGGTTTACAGTGATAGACACAAGTAGAAGAGTTTTGCTTTAAGAAACTTTTAAAATAATATCTTTCAAGAGGTCCCTTTCCACAGAGTTATGGGAACTCAAGTCCAAGTAGAAAGCCAGGGGATGAGCAAGGTAAGGAAACTGAGTACAGCCAACTCACTTGAAAAATGTATTCGTATATAGGAGGGAAAAAATGGCAAAATTAAAGCGCAAAATGATAAGAAAGAGAAGATAACTGGAGCTGCAAGTAGAGAAGAGGAGAGCAGGGGAAAGGAATGAAAACACAGGTGGGGTCTAACATGCTTTCTCAGCCTGGAAGACAGGATAGCGGTACTGGTTTGGAGACAGGTGCTTGAAGAAAATGTTAAAAGACAAAAACAGAGTGCATGTTGGTTTTCTTTTTAGGGAGGATGAGCCATCTGGAGAGAGTTGAAAAAGAGAGCTGGCTTGGCTCCTTGAGCAAAATGGTAAAAATTTCTACCAACAGTAGTGCAGGGTATAACAGGGAATCCACTAGGAATAAAGAAAAGGAGGGCCAAGCAGCAATGAAAACCCAGGAGAAGTTAAGGTGAATTCATCTCATCTCATGCTAAGGTTTTCTTTAATAGAACTCATGCTGTCAGTGATTCAAAGACAAAAAAAATCAAGAAATTCTGTAAAGCATTCTCCATGGATTATGTCACTAAAAATTGTTATGCAAATGACAGCACCAAGACTTAAACACTCCAATTAGAGCGGTAAGCTGTTTAGACACAATGTTTATTTAGGTGGCAAACACAAATAATTCAAGAAAACATATGCAAATAGCTAAAGCCAATATTAAGAAGGAATTCAGAGTGAAGAAAAGGATGTGTTGGAGCTCAGTCCCCTACCTAATGTATCTCTCCATTTGCTTACTATGATAAGAATGGCTCCTTTCACACAGCAATTCCTGTTTTTATATCTACTTTCTTATCTTTTATTATATAAATACCCATGTTTTTCTCTCCTCTTTTAATAAAACCTATTTTTTGAAATCAAATCATTATTATCCACAGTGTGCTTCAAAAGTAAAATCTACCATATATATGTTCAGAACCAAAAAATATGTATTTGGGGACAAAGTGAATTCTAGTAAACTAGGCATGCAAAGTACTGACTTCTGCTGTGAAGCTAAAACTGCTCTTAATAAAAGTCTTAATTTTTTTTTTTTAAAGTGCTGACTACTAGTACTGAAAGTACTGGCAACTGGCCCAGACACTTGGCAGACACACTGTGTAACAGTTGGTATCAATAAAAGAAATCACTAATAAAACAAAACTGACATGCTAGGGAGTACCCTTAATTTGTTTCCCTAAAGAACAACTTAGGAAAGAAATTTAGTTTAAAAAAATTTGCTTTAGCTAGTTTTGTTCAAATTTGCCGTTGTATAAAATGTAAAAATCAAGTATCATGGCTACTGCTGTTCAGGTAATAAATCTGTCCTTTGAACATTATACAATAGAAAGCGAACTGGACACTGCATTTAATTTTCTTTTTAAAAGGACATTTGAAAACTTTTAGAATAACTATCCTTAAATTTTAACAATAAATATTTATAAAACAAAATACTTCAATCTAGATTTCTAATCTATTAATATTCAAGTGTACATTTTAACCACAGTGAAATGAACAATTGAAATGTAACATTTTCGTACTAAAAATACTGTAAAAATAAGATACAATATATATTGTGAAAGCTTTTATTTTAAAATCTTAATTATTTCTAAAAAGTTAGCACATCAGAGTGCAGCCCTCTACAGGTCAGAGTACTCCCATTGTCTTGTTTGAAAATAGCAGCAGCAGTGGTTAAGATGACATCTCTAATACTATTTCTCCTTTTTATAGTGCTAGCAGAATTGCTAATGAAAATGTAAAATCTATTAATTTTTATCCAGTCCAGCAGTTCTCACTCTTCCTATTTAATTAGAGAACATGTGCTCTACAGTTAGAGGAAAAAACACATAGACCTTGAATAGGTGAAATTCTTCTAGGGATACGTATTCTGCAAATTAAAAAAAAAAATCAACACCTTGCCTTTTAGCTGAAGTGAAATAAATGCAGAAGATTACTTAATGAGAAAGTTTAAGACTAGGTATCTATGCTTTTACGCTGTCATTTCATTCTGCCCACTAAGTTTTATCATGCAACTCTCCTATGTATATAACACTGACCTTCAGCACACAACTTCAGAAATGTCACACAATACTTTTATTCATGGTAATTTTATTCATGGGAATTTACTCTAATTATTCCTAATCTAGTCACTAGATTGAAAAAACTAAAGCAAAAACTATGCCCAAGTTTTTTAAGTCATCTACGTAGAAAGATTATTTTATAAGAGTACCCACAACTAAGCTATTCACTGGAAGGTTCTATGTGACTTATAACTAAGAGGAAAAGGGGGGTAATAAATATTGGGAAAGATACGTAAAGATAATGTTGATGTCAGCTTCAAATCTGAGCTGCAGATTTCAGTCTTGTCAGTTCCCTGGGAAGAACAGAGCGCACACGCTGTCCACACTTACATGGAGAAGTGACAGTTGTGGAGAGAAGAGAGAGGGCCCATGTAGCCAGTTCCCTCTGATTCAGTTACTGAAATTGGTCAGAACACCACATTCTATCTGGAGGATAATGAAAAGTCATGAGTATGGACTGAAGTCAGCTTATTCATGGACCTGTTTGCATTGGCAAGACTTTCAGCTTCCAAGAACAATTTATGGAAGGCTGTTCGTACGTGAAAGTGCACAATGCTGAGGAATTGCTAAGAACAGTCACACATACGCCCTAAATTATTTGTAGCTAGAAGATGTCAATAGGAAACTCACAAAAAGGAGGGATAGTTCAAAAAAAAATCAAAAGAAAAATGGAAAATCATCTCTAATGGAGTCCAGGAAAAATGGAGGAGAGGCGTGGGACAGATCTTCTGCTTCTCTTTCATAGGAGAGAAAGCAACGACATCGGACAAAATAA
Source organism: Globicephala melas (assembly GCF_963455315.2). Lineage (NCBI taxonomy): Eukaryota > Metazoa > Chordata > Mammalia > Artiodactyla > Delphinidae > Globicephala > Globicephala melas. Next base: position 108,688,100 of record NC_083319.1, on the reverse strand, counting down.
CATGAACTTCATCATCTAAGGTTTCAAATAACAATAAAAAGTCCCTATTAATTGGTTCTAATAGCCTCAAACAGAAAACGAGCCATGTCTGTGAGTTCTAACAGTCTCCAAGGAGTCATACCCATAACTGGGCTAGATCACTGCATGAAGATAATGTTACTTGTGATAAATTACTACTAATAATTAAATATAGCAATCATTATTGCAATTAGTATTGACAATTGCTGGTAGGTGATGTAAGCTTCTAGAAAAAGCCCCATCTCTAATCTGTCTGTAAATTAGAAAAACACAGCATCCTAATCAAAATATGGAGATAAAACTCTATTAGGTTAAGGTATGATAAATAACACTTCAAACTAATGATAAAGTGACACATTTGAGCACAAATGTTAGTTTAGAATTCCCACTTTATAAAAACTACACACAAATATTGCATTTGTAATATGTGCATTTATAGATATACACATACATATCTACATATAAGGCTATTTAAATGACTGACTCTACTTTGATAAATAAATAAAAATTATAATTTTATCATATTACCTAAATTCTAGAATGTACATTTATAAGTATGTTTTAACAGCTCTGAATCAATTTTTAAATAAACAAAATTCTTTTTAAGTGTTCTCCTAACAGAACATATACTTTCAAAAGGAGGTTAAAATTAAAAAATTTTTTAAAAGCCCAAATCTTAATAGTAGACAAGCAGAGAAGTTAGGATTTAAATGGTAGTTTCACTGCCAACACATGTGCATACTTCTTCATGTAATTAAAGTATCTGTTCATCCTACCAGCATTTCAGCCAAGACACATTTTAACTTGACCATAATTTTGGACCTCGATTTATTGCTTAAAATGTCTTCAAGAAGATTAAACCAAACAGTACCACTGAACTAAAAAGTTATTGTATATGCAAAGATTGCTCATCACATGTCAGAAAATGAAATTAAAGGCAAAGTGTATCACCATCTAAAGCTAGAAGATGTTGTTGTGACTGATACATACTTCATGAAGGACCATTACTCAGGTGTCAAATATGTATTTACTATAATCCAAAAGTTCCAGGAGAGGAAGAACCTCCAAGCCTAGAGCAGTGCCTTCTCCTGTGTGTGGTGTGTGTAGCTCTACTTCTATTATAAATATAAGACTACATTGTAGTGAGCACTTAGAAGCACTAAGCATTTAACACATATAATTTCATTAAATTTTCACAACACTACCATGATATAGGTACTATTATTGTCCCCATTTTTTTTTTTTTGGTCACGCCGTGCAACTTGTGGTATCTTAGTTCCCAACCAGGGATTGAACCTGGGCTCTTGGCAGTGAGAGCTCAGAGTCCTAACCACTGGACTGCCAGAGAATTCCCCTATTGTCCCCATTTTAGAGATGGCGAAACTGAAGCATGGAGAGTGTAAATAATTTGCCCAAGGTCAAAGTCATATAACTAGCAAGTGGAGAGATACTTAACAAGTATCTGTTGAATGAATATTTGAATCTCTCTGTATAAAGCTTCCAGATGACTTTCAAGAGAAGCTGTAGATTTGTAAGGATTATATAATTCAAATAGGGGAAAAAAGAGAAAATAATAACATAACAAAAGAAAAAAATAACATAAAAACCTATGAGCTGGACCAGTACACTGTAAATGCCTCAAATTATAAACCCCCAAAGGTCGAAGCAACCATTCCAAAAATAAAAAGCAACATGTCATTCTAATGATATATTTAACTGCTAATAAGTGATTCAGAAAGATGTTAAGACTTTGATTATAAAGAAGGCATCTCTAAAAACTTTGATATGAAAGAAAAAAAGGTTACATAATCTTATGGATAAATGTACACTACGATTAGTTGGTCAAAAAATTGCATTTAATGTAGTGTTTCCTTCGAACTTCCATATTTCAAAGCTGTAATTAAATTGATGGATGCGGTACAAGTGATGACATCCAATAATTGAGGAAATATTGTCTTTTCAATTACTGAAAAAAAGCACTCATTGTGACACTGGTAGCAGCAATTTCAAATTCAGGAAAGAGATGTAGGAGAGACAACTACCTTGGACATTAAAGCTGAGAACTTAAATCTAGAAAGTGATGTCAAGTTTCACTGAAAATGTGGTCACATCGATAAAGAAGAACATGGTGGAGGTGCCAAGGTGGTCAGAGAGGGTAAAGTAAGGAAACAAAAGGCAAACAGATTTTTCTTTGAAATGTACTTAAAATATTAATACAATACTGCAAAGTCTCTAGGTACACTTATCTAAATTTGTAACAAAACTCATACAAAGAAAAAATCTTGCTCATTTTAGCATTTCACATTTTTAAATTTGTAGTATGAGGGTTGTGGTGCTAAGATATTACAATTAAAATATTCTAATTTTATTCTTTCCTCTAGACCAAAGTCCTAGATCAGTACATTGTGCACTAATTTCAGTATGCTTTTACCCCAGACAATTTACACTTAAATGAGGTAGCAAATTCGTATTTCCTATCACAGACTTAGGAAAACAGAATCAAAACCCACCAGGTGGTTTGAGTGATGAATAAACTATGGAATACTCCAGGCCTGAATCTTTTTCAATTAGATACAGACTAGCAAGCAGCCTGGGAAAATGATTCTCTTTGAAGCTTCTGAAAGGTTTATACTGAGTCTACCAGTGTCTTTCTATGGACTGACTCTAAACCACATGCTGGAATGCCTCTTGCAGACAAGGAAGGGTAAGGGAGGGTGACCACAGATATAGTATGGTCAGGGCAGAGTGTAAAATAAAGTTGACCTCATAGACACAGGATAAAGTTTTCTTCTGAATCATAAAATCAACACACGACAGATCAGATTGAAACAGACAGAAACATACATCCGTATATACCCACACATACATCATGTTGCCCTGAAGAGAGTTAATGGCCTCTAGTTTAGTATGACTTGACCAGCTGTACCTGGATGAAGGTTATTAACTTATCGAGAGGATAATATTCAGTGTCTGAGAGGCATAATTTTGCCCTTTGACACTAAGGATGATCAAGGTAAAGGGACTTTGCCGATGAACGTGAGTGTTTTAGGTCTTCGGGGTAAATAATCTTTATAGAGGAGAAGCTACATTTGGTGAGGGACTCCTCTCATTGTCAACTAGCTCTTTTTACTCTAAACTCTCATCAGCAATCTAGAGATAAAATGAACTTGCTAATGAGAATTAGCGATGCTTATTTTTATGAACAAATTTTTGTTCAGGATTTCATATCAAACTCCTACGAGTTTGGGTAACAGCAGTGATGATGATGATGATGATGATGATGATGATGATGCAGCGTTAGGATGTTTTGATTACAAACATAGGAACCTCAATTCAAAAAAAGTACAGGGATTTATTACCTTGTATAAGGAATCCCAAACTACTAAGGCTCCAGGTTTTTAGGCTCACACTTGGCATCATGGGACCCAATTCTTTGCTTCCAATGTGCTATTCTTGGTGTGTTGTTAACAACCTGCATGGCTTCAAGGTGGCCGCAGGTGTTCCTGTCACTGCATCCTTACATACCGATGTCCAGAACTGTGCGTGTGCATATACAGTACTCTTTTGTCACAGGGTCTGTGTCACAGGTCAGAACTGGATTACGTGGATGTCATGGAAGCCAAGGGGAATGGAAGTAACATGATTAGCTTGGGATAATCTATATTTAGCTCTTGAGGAATGAAGCCAGCCTCTCAGCTGGTCCAGATTCTTTATCTAGTGATGGGATTTAAACCCTGCCCCTACAGGACTACTGTGATTTTTCAACAATAACTTTCACAGTTGAATATAATGGAATTAGAAGAACTCTAGACATCTCCCAAGTTCCACTTGTATCCTTTTGTTTTTCCACACTGTGTAGCAGTAACTATTTCCTTCTGGTAATCAGGCTCAGTCACTTCAACCACAACATAATTATCTACCCTCAAACCTTTTTAATTTTTTCCTTTTGGTCTGTTTGCTCAGTGGCAGGAGGACTAAAATGGCAAGAAGGTAGCCTCCGCCAGCAGTTTGAATTGTTGTGCCTCTGGTGTCAATATTCCTGCCTTGAGTATTAAGGTGTCCAAACCAGCAGAGCCGCAGAAATAAGGGAAGCAAAATCACACATTTTTCAAGTGGCTCACTAGTGAAAATAGTGTTGCAGATGCTTGGATGCCTTCCCAAAGGCCGTTTCGCTCCTTCACCGCTTCTACCATATCAGCCACAGTTGCTAAATCATGTTAAGTCTAAGCCAATCACATAACCCTTCTATCCTGTTTTCTACTGGTCTACGGGTGTTCATGTGATTCAGTTCTCGTGAACTGAAGGCTCCCGAAAAGAATTTTTTCTCTCTAATAAGCATAAGGAATTTGAGGAGGGAGTTTGCCCCCTTTCTTTGTGCTGAGGGTACTTTCATATGAGAATGTGATATCTTCAGTAGTGGCAGCTACTTTGTTATCAAGAGAGCGCAAAAGTCAACACACTGAGGTCCCACGATGAGATCACTGTATCACTAAAATAACTCTGGGATACCCATTTTGGGTGTCTTCTGAAGTAAATAAATTTATATGGTTTAAGCAATTATTAGGCTCTTTCTTCTTTCAAGCCAAAAACACCCTAGATGAAACATACAGGGAAGGTGGGTACTATAGGTAGCAGATCATACTGAGTGGAGCAGCCTGGTGCAGGGCACTAAGGACCCAATTATCCCTATATATTTTTTATTTTTTAATTTTTTAACATCTTTATTGGAGTATAATTGCTTTACAATGGTGTGTTAGTTTCTGCTGTATAACGAAGTGAATCAGCTATACATATACATACATCCCCATATCTCCTCCCTCTTGCATCTCCCTCCCACCCCTCTAGGTGGATACAAAGCACCGAGCTGATCTCCCTGTGCTATGCGGCTGCTTCCCACCAGCTATCTATTTTACATTTGGTAGTGTATATAATAAGTCCATGCTACTCTCTCACTTCGTCCCAGCTTACCCTTCCCGCTCCCCGTGACCTCAAGTCCATTCTCTATGTCTCTGTCTTTATTCTTGTCCTGTCCCTAAGTTCTTCAGAACCATTTTTTTTTTAGATTCCATATATATGTTAGCATACAGTATTTGTTTTTCTCTTTCTGACTTACTTCACTCTGTATGACAGTCTCTAGGTCCATCCACCTCGCTACAAATAACTCAATTTCATTTCCTTTTATGGCTGAGTAATATTCCATTGTATATATGTGCCACATCTTCTTTATCCATTCATTTGTTGTTGGACACTTAGGTTGCTTCCATGTCCTGGCTATTGTAAATAGAGCTGCAATGAACACTGTGGTACATGACTCTTGTTGAATTATGGTTTTCTCAGGGTATATGCCCAATAGTGGGATTGCTGGGTCGTATGGTAGTTCTATTTTCAGTTTTTTAAGGAACCATACTGTTCTCCATAGTGGCTGTATCAATTTAAATTCCCACCAACAGTCCCAAGAGGGTTCCCTTTTCTCCACACCCTTTCCAGCATTTATTGTTTGTAGACTTTTTGATGATGGCCATTCTGACCGGTGTGAGGTGATACCTCATTGTAGTTTTGACTTGCATTTCTCTAATGATTAGTGATGTTGAGCATCCTTTCATGTGTTTGTTGGCAGTCTGTATATCTTCTTTAGAGAAATGTCTATTTAGGTCTTCTGCCCATTTTTGGATTGGGTTGTTTGTTTTTTGATATTGAGCTGCATGAGCTGCTTGTATATTTTGGAGATTAATTCTTTGTCAGTTGCTTCATTTGCAAATATTTTTTCCCATTCTGAGTGTTGTCATTTCATCTTGTTTATGGTTTCCTTTGCTGTGCAAAAGCTTTTAAGTTTCATTAGGTCCCATTTGTTTATTTTTGTTTTTATTTCCACTTCTCTAGGAGGTGGGTCAAAAAGGATCTTGCTGTGATTTATGTCATAGAGTGTGCTGCCTATGTTTTCCTCTAAGAGTTTTATAATGTCTGGCCTTACATTTAGGTCCTAGATATATTTTAGTTTATAATACAGCTAAGAACTTAGGCATTCTCTCTTTCTTCATGCTATGAGGCACTGTTCAAAGTACACCCATTTTATTGTCAACCTGGCTCAGGTTCTACTACCTACAGTTTAAGTTTATTCCTGAGAGACTGATCTAATTTCGGTGAAAGATAAAGTCAAATTTCTAGACCTGTAGAACTAAGGATAAAACCTCAAAAGGCTGTACGTTTGCCGAACTAAAAAGCATCTAGCGGCCTGTCAACCTTCCCTGGGAATACTCCTGTGCTTCAGGAGACGTAATAGAGTTAGTGTAGAGAACGAGATACCAAGAATATAATGATGAATGATCTGTTCCAAGTTATTTGACACGGATACTTAATCAATGTCTACATGTAGTTACTTGAATACAATATTGTTATCAGGTTTGTTGTCCTACTCTTACTTTCCAAACTAACGTTTTCCTTAAACATGTTAGACTACAATCAAAATACAGAACATGAATAAAGCTCTTGGTTGTCAAGACTCAACTCTGTTTTATTTTATCTTTTTGTAATTAATACTCTCAGACCAAAGGAAAGAGAACAAATAATTATAGATCCATAGACTTCCAATAAAAAAGAAGATTACAGGTAAAATAAACATCAGGTAGCTGTCAGTGAACAACAGGATATTTCAATCATTCAAGCCAGGTGTCTATTCATTTAAGGACACATATTCATTTACACATAGAAAGACTGCAGATAATCTACACTAGCGTATCTCAGAATGTGTTCCCGGGAATGTTACTTTATACTCCCCCCACCCCACCCACCTGCCAAAAAGACACTATGTCAAATAAACCTGCATAATACAGCATACAATACCCTCCTCTTAGATATTCACAATGTGCATCAGTATATTAGAGGCTTTGACAGGTTATTCTGTAAATGAGTCAACTAATCACAACCTATCATGGTCAAATTTATTAGACTTGGGAAATCCTTTGACTATGTCCATTATCCTGTGGAATAATTATTACAAAGAATACATTTGGGAAATGTGTAAATTCTGATGATATCAGGGTTTTGTATCTCCAGGAACAAAAGTTATTTTTCATCATTGTTTCTATGCTATGAAGTAATGGCAATGAACATTCTGCTGCAGTATACTGGAGCAAAAAGTTAAGCTTTAATATATGAGATATTGTAAAATCTGAGTATAAACACCTGAGTTCTTTTCTATAATGGAGAACGCCTCCAAATTTCCTGTTTATATTTTAGCTGGTCCAACAACAAAAAGAAGATGATATCTCAAAAATAGTTTGTGCATACATTTCCATCTAAAACATATGCTTAGGTCAAATTTAAAATGTTTCTTCTAATAGATTCTATTCCAGATCAATCTAATACAATGCATATGATTGTATGCATGTGGGTCTTTCTATATGAACACAGGAAAAATGTGCTTACATAGTTTAAAAAAAGACTTCTTTTACCTGACCCCAATGAGGATATAATTTTAAAAATTTAACAACATATTTATAGAAATATGAATAAAAATAAACCTATAATATAAAGTTAAACCACATTCACTACCAATTTCAGAAACTCCAGTTTTAAAAATAACTATGTCAAGAAAAAGTTTAATACTAAATGGAGCACAGGGAATATAGCTTACTGGTTGATAAGTAAAATTACTTTATTGTAATACTGCTGTGGAATAAAATCACACACGTAACTTGTACATGCAGGGGAAATACAGCCTAATGTAAACAGATGGTTTTTAGCACATTCCTTTACTAGAATGTGGTCACCTGCCACAAAGTACACAAGCTCATGCATAAGATCAAGACTTTACATACAGCTGAGATCACAACGTCATGCATATAACAGCAGCGTGCTAGACAATCGTACCACAAACTGTGCGGAAGTTCTCCCCCACCCCATAAGCCACTGCCAGCAGCTGCTGTGGAGTTTGGTTACCCATATCCGTGACATGAACGATGTCCTTTGGAGAATCTCGTTCCCTGTGGCTGTAAGTATTCTTATTTTTATAATATTTTAATGATGCTTGCTATCAAAATGTTAAGTACAGAACTAGAAATTATGGAAAAGTAGACTTGTTACAATACTGAACAATTATATACATCTTATCTCAGGTACTTAAAATAAACACCACTTACATTTAAACATATCATCAAAAATAATTTACTTCTCAGGCTTAAATGAACCCAAATAACACATCTGATGACAGCGTTCCAGTGAAGGGGGAAAAAAAAATCAACCTCCATAAAGTATTTCCTGACTGCTAGCACTAAAAAATCATGGCAAGAGTCATTCTAAGACCTGGCTAAAGTATGACTCATTGTAGGTAAGTTCTATATAAAAACACCTATTAGAATAATCTTTCAATTATATGTTGGTTGGATAAACAACCAAATTGATATTGATTATTTATTAGTCAATGAAAGCAAGTGTGGAATAGTTATCAAAATACTTCTCATTTCCCTGCACCTACAAGTGTACTTCAATGTCCTTCCATGCCTATTTATGTCCTAAGTATATTCTGGTAAAGAGAGAATTCTATTTTGTTATTAGGCGACAGCTGCTTGCTGAGTTACTGATGTTCCTAAAAGCGTAGAAGCAGAATTCTGGAACCAAAAGTCACTTTGAATGGTTCAGCTCCATGCCGCCTGGCAGCAGTATGTGCCCCTTTCAAAACAGTAAATTCAATACTTCTGGAATGCTCCAGGATATCCTTGAATCAGGCCAGGGAGTAAAGGAAAAAATACAGCCAACTCTCAATAACAATGGTAGGTAGGATGGATAAGTAAAAATCTGAAGATCTAAAAATCTTATTTTAATTAGTAAATTGAATCCCCTCTTTAAATATTTGACTGAAATTTTTTAATATTTTTTTGCCAGATAAAAAGAGGACTTTAATTTTGCCTCTTTTCTCTGCCCCCACCCCCGCCCAAACACTCTAGAGGAGGTGAAGAACTCTATAGTCTGATATATGTAGTTGCAAAGATGGAAACATATTTTGACATCTAGCTTTTCCAATTTAGATATTTAAAACTACCCATATCATATTCTAGTATATAAGGGCCTATCTACAGTTTCATCTTTGCATAATAAGGATGCTTTATAACTTGTTTAAAAATTAGTACTCCTTTAGCGAGGAATGACTACTTACCATAATCAACATGAGCAGTCACATCCAACTTGTCTGACTTTGACAATCTACAACTCAGTACTTACCAAGTTACACTTTCCTTAGAATGTAACATTTGCAAGTGATATGAATTGAAGATGACAGTTTTACTCAACATTGGTGTTAATTCATGACTGGAGCCAGTATGCCTTGATAAACTGGGCATAAGACAGGGCCTGTAATAGCTGCCTTTCCTGATTCCTGCGTATCTGGAGTAAAACGCTGTACTACTCTGCCCCAGTTCTTCTCCAGTAATCATCATTCAATTAACTCAAGATACTGATGTGAAATATTTCTTATTATAACGCTAGTCATATAACTGTTTCAATTAGCAACATCCATATTATATTGGTTTCAAATGTGTAATTTGAACTTTAACTTCTTATAAATCATTCTACTTTCATTAAAAGTATCAGTCTTCTATTCACTGAAAGTAAAAACTGGTGAAAGAGAACAAATATAACATATTTGTTGCTTATGACATATTTGCTTTATAACATATATACTTTGTTGTATTTGGGCTAAGACTTAACTGATGATGTACATGTATTAGTAAACCTTTGTAGCAGTGTTATATTTTTATTCATGTACAAGAAAAATTTAACAGAGAAATATATAATAAGCAAAAGTCAATTTAATTTCAAAATGTCATTTGTATTATTATGGGCATATTTATAAGATCAGTAGTTCTTTAATATGAATTAATATTAATTAAAGAATATTAATATTAAGGTAACTAGGGAGTCCTTAATACCTCTACAACAAATGAAGAACGTTGGTTTTTGAAAAGCAAGTAAATTAACATAACTGCCAGACAAATTTTTCCACAGAAAATGATCCACCCATAAGTATTAGTTCTGAGTGTTACATAATTTCTATTAGATTTCTAAGAGTAAGTCTAGTAGATACTTAAACATTTCTGAAACTCCGAATCTTTCCAGAATATATTAAAATAAGAACAGGGGTAAGGGGGAATCAGAGAAAGAATTGTCTTCACATTTCGATCACTCATATGTTATGTTAAGAAATAATTAAATAATTAATTAATTTCAAACAGTTCTTTTTGCTTCTCCCACTCTCCCTGCTCTCTATTCGTGTTTGCTTATTGTCTTAAGAAAAAAGAATTAAAGAATTAATGCAAAATTATTCAGTTTTATAACAGAATCTATAAGTTGTTTCTATGCCATCATGTATTAGATTGTTAAAGGCATTATTTAAAGACATTCTTATGTGTCACAAACTAGAAAAATGTCCTTTGTGATTATCTCTGATAAAAATAGCATTGTTAGTAAATGGAAATGATGAAACAAAGAAAATGCTGCAGATAAAGTTTGATGAACATATTTTGTGTTCTCGACTTATAATGTAGTAGTATCTCAACCAAGTCCAGTGGCGGGCTGCATATATGTCATGGAAGCTGCCATACAAAGTGAGCAGGTAGCAAGATTAGAACATGACATGGTAAGGTAAAAAGAAATGACTAAGTCACATAGCAATAACTTCAAATACCAGGCTTTGCAATGATTGAAAAGTCATGTTCAGTGACTTGTAATTTACTTGCAAGTTTATTATGTTGGAAAGCTGCAGCAAGACAACAATAAAGTTCGCAACTGTTACAAATATTCAAATTCTTCACTTACCTCATCTGGGTTAGCATTAAAGGTGAGGCTGCCTTCATCCAGCTGCATGTACAATTTTCTAAAAGAAAATCCTAGAGGTGGGTTCTTATTGTATATGGAACAGTGACCCCAAGTGGATTTACACAACCTGTAAGTAAGATAAAAGCAGATGAGAAAACATGACTATATTGAATTTTTCTAAGTTAAATATGTATATATATGATAAAATAGTGATATGAAATAACATAAAATTGGATTTTACAGCTCTAAAGTATAAAATGTTTACTTTTATACTTGTTTTGTTTACCAGAGTAAGATAGACAAATGTCTTCAATTTAGCAATTTTGACAGCACTTAATAAATGTGAGTTACAAAGATTAGTAATATTTGTGAGTCCTACTGAAGTTAAACATAAATAATGATGATGATAATGATAGCCAACATTTACCAAGTGCTTACTCGATGCCAGGCACTATTTAAAGCATTTTAATAGTATTAGCTTGCTCAGTCTTTACAACAATCCCATGATTTGGTGCTACAGATAAAGAAACAGACACCATAAAAAAGTTGCCCAGGGAAACACAGCTTGATCTGAATCCAAGGAGCTTACTCCTGAGTTTGCAAACAGGCTCCGGACGCGCAGGCTCAGCGGCCATGGCTCACGGGCCCAGCCGCTCCGAGGCATGTAGGATCTTCCCGGACCGGGGCACGAACCCGCGTCCCCTGCATCGGCAGGTGAACTCTCAACCACTGCACCACCAGGGAAGCCCCTGAGTTTGCAATCTTAACCAAGAGTTTAAACAGAATTAAGCAAGAGTGTGCTCTATTGCGAAATATAACCGAATTGGTAGAAGGAGGAAGGTTGCTGGGCAGAGGGAGAAATTATAATGCTATAACTTCAATACTTAAATTGCAACATTAAGTTTAGCAGTTTTTAAGATACTGCTTCAAAACGCTGGTTCTTTACTATCACAGCTATATATGATTGTTTACAAAATCTGTAATACTTAAAATGCTAATGGTTCATACCTCAAAACACACTGTTTCTACACATTGGTATACCTGTTTCCAACTCTGTTTGAGGCATTAGCTACTGGTTGCTATTTGAAAGCTAACGTTTCATCTTATTACAATGCCTGGAAATTCTGGATGTATTCATCCAGAAAGTGAACCATAGTTTCACTTTCTGATATTCATCATTGATTTTTGGCACAAACTTCCTTCTTTTCTCACACACATAGCTTACAAGAAAACAAAAAAGTTACCGTCTCAGCCTGTAACATCAAAATTTCTGAGGATAGTGGGTAAAATATCTAATTTTGTTTGGGAATATCTTCTTAATAGTTAATTTATATCCTTGCATTATTTTTACCAACCAAATGAAATCACTGATTTCGTAACAATGAGTTTAGTAACTTGTTTAGAAAATTATCAATATTTTAGCAGTCTCTTTAATCTAGTCCCATAGCTTTCGATTTTATTACTAAGCTACATGAAAGCAACAGAACCTCTCAACATCCAAATTAAAAAAACAAAAAACAAAAAACTAAGCTAGCCTTTAATTTATCACTAAGAAAAAAAAAATCCAAGCATCAGATATATAGGCATAATTATGTGGTAAACACTAAAGGAAGCATTTCTTTTAAAAATGAACAATCCAAATTTAAATCCCAAATGAAAACCACATTCTGATTGAGTTCATATAAGCATAGAAATAAACTCTTCTACAAAGTTCAAATATAGGGTCATAAATTAAGTTTGATGGGAATACTAAAGTGTAGAAAAGAGGTTATAAATAAAAGTGAGCCAGTTTTAAAGTACTTTTTTTTTTAAGAAGATGTTGGGGGTAGGAGTTTATTAATTAATTAATTTATTTTTGTTGTGTTGGGTCTTCGTTTCTGTGCGAGGGCTTTCTCTAGTTGTGGTGAGTGGGGGTCACTCGTCATCGCGGTGTGCGGGCCTCTCACTATCGTGGCCTCTCTTGCTGCGGAGCACAGGCTCCAGATGCGCAGGCTCAGTAGTTGTGGCTCACGGGCCTAGTTGCTCCGCGGCATGTGGGATCCTCCCAGACCAGGGCTCGAACCCGTGTCCCCTGCATTAGCAGGCAGGTTCTCAACCACTGCGCCACCAGGGAAGCCCTAAAGTACTTTTCTTTCCTCTTACACTGAACAATTAAAAATTAATAACTATACTTTAAATATTACTAATAGAATTTCCTCTCACTTCCACAGTAACTTCATTATGACAAGACAAGGGAAGAATAACAAGATGATATTGATGATTTTTAGCTATTTGAAGGTTGAGAAATGAACTACATAATTAATACTATAATTCCGTAGCATCGGGAAGCCTGAGTTAAAAATGTCATTGTTGGTAATACATTTTTACTAAAGTTTGGCTATTTAGATAATTGATTCTCTCCATAGATTTCATTGAAAAATGGTTTTAAAGTCTCAAAAAACTTGTTTTTAGACATGTTTTACTCCATTCAGAAGTTTCATTTTAAAATAATGAGACTTAAGTAAACTTTGGTAAAGAATGCTAGAAAACCCAAGATTCAATGATTCTTTCATTTTCATGACTCATGTATACAATCTGTTAAGGAGTAACTTAGGTTCCATAGATTCTATTGCACCAAAAGTTCTTAGATTTATAGCTTAAATTTAACCTGGTAAAAGAGCTGCTGAAATTTCTACAGTCTACTTTCACTTCAGCAAGTAGATTATCTCTTTGCTTTCCAATATTTGCCTAATTCATTGAACAAATAGTGGTTAGAAAATATAAAAAGTAGATGAAATATTCACCAGTTGAAGTTTATGCTAACAAGCAGCACCAACCCCCCCAAAACAAACAAACAAACACAAAAAACAAAAATCCCACAACCTGTAGGCAAGATTCTACTTAGAGCTATCTGGATCCAACATGGTGGGCTGAACTTACCCTTGCCAGAGAAGTTCATCATTGGCCAGGTCCTGCCAAACACAGGAAGCTAAGCAGAGGTCAGTTGCATTCAGGTAGGACAAGATGGTAAAGCTTAGCTCGGGAGGCAACATTTCCAAATTAATGAATCCTTCCTGTTCTTTCGATTTCCTTGTCTTCAAAAGATGATATATATCAATGCCCCCTTGGACTTGTTTGCGATGACTGGTGTTAGAAATGCTGCTGGCAGCCATCCTCCTGCCCTGCTCTCTGCTGAGGTAGCCTTGCTCACTGTAGCCTTCCTGCTGTAGCTGCTGGTTTCTGGCGACTCTCCACAGCCCCTGACCCATCTGCAAGCCTGGGAGAAAGCCAGAATGGAGTAAGAAGGCGACATTACAAAAGTAATCCACCTTTCCCTGCGGTACAACAAGTCTACATGAAGCATTCATTTATCAGAATGAACATTGCTCATTAAAGCGTATTAAATGGAGTAGGAAATTACAAATAGTTGGAACATAGTAAGTATGAAACTTGGATGGAGAACTATTTAGTTTGATTATCACCTTTATCTCAGTTTGCTAACCACTTTTAAAGTTCACAGGTGACATAATCATTTTTCACAAGTTAAGATTTAAAAGTTACTGACGTCTTAAAGACTCTTACAAATTATAATTATGTGGACTTATGGGCCAGTAATAAATACAACTCTGATCAGAGCACAGGACTTCACTTAAAAGACCTGTACACCCTGCTTTTTATCACAACCCAGGCTAAGCTAAGCTAGGCCCTTTTAACCAAATTCCCAGATGCATAACAGCTGTGAAACAGGCTTTTCGTTTAATTCTTGCCAGCCTGCTCTTAAGTTGTGGGCTGTAATAAAATGTAACATAGGCCCTGAAGTCTAATTCCGAAACCTTATAAATTAGACACGTAGGACTCCATGATAAAGAGCTCAGTAATGACTATTTGGTTCTGTTGCTGCTTTAAATACAAATCATAATTTAGACTAATTTTCCAGTTCTTCTCCAGGAGCCCTATGGACTCCTCAGAGGTACCTGGGAAAAGGCAGGAGAAGGGATGGGAGTGCTCTAGCCTCTTCTCTCTCCACTTGACCTCCAACCAAAGTAGCTCTACATTTATCTCTTACAAATATCAGACTTCCTCATATACAAATATTTAGAAGACTTTTGGCCTAGACTTTCTATTTCACTTGGTTTTGCAAATAAGTGACTTTTCCTGGGCAAATAAATTCACTGAGAAAAATGAAATCAGGAAGAGCTTTTAACTAACACAAATAATTATTTTCATGATCTCTTTTACAAACAAAATATTCTTGTTTTAAAAGCCCAAGTTGACTACTGGGACGTGCGTGTTTTAAAAATTTGGAGGAAGAAATGGATTTTTGTTCAAAATCATTCAAATAAATTTCATAGCGTGACCTAAACCTAAAATATGGTTTTGTTTTAATTGGCTGCTTACAATAAGGAGTAATAATCAAAAAATGAAAAAGCAACCCCTCCCCAAGCCCACTGGTGACCAGAAATTCTGAAAATTATTAGGAATAATTTGAAAATTGAGTCGAATTTCAAAGAATGTCACCGAGTATTTTTTCAGTATTTAAAAAGGCATGTATATTTATTGAATTATTGTCTGTTAGTTGGATAATGGCCGCTGTAACAGGCTACTTGTTGATTAAAACAGAAAAAACAGTCCAGGATAATTTTTCACTCTTTGTCCTTACTGTGAACTGCTTGGAAATCCACAAGCTTAAGCTATAAAGAGATGCGGGAGGGAGGATACAGAGAGAAGGAACATATTAATAATTTTTAAATGTGGGGAAATTTGTTTTTGCAAAGAAACCACAAAAGGTAGTAACTTTTCCTCCCTACGACACATACTACCATAATGGTAGCAGTTCCTGAAGTAGTGGTTAAGCTATTAATAATTAAATTCTTATTTTCTATTAGAATGATTGAAATCCCAAACTGACAACACCAAATGCTGGCAAGGATGTGTGAATTCAAAATGGTACAGTCACTTTGGAAGACAGTTTGACAGTTTCTTACAAAAATAAACATACTTTAACGATATGGTCCAGCATTTATGCTCCTTGGTATCTACCCAAATAAGTTGGGAACTCATGTCCACACAAAAGCCTGCACACAAACCTGCAGCTTTAGTCATAATTACCAAAACTTATAAGCAATCAAGTTGCCCTTCAGCAAGTGAATGGATAATTTACTGTGGTACATCCAGACAATGGAATGTTTAGTGCTAGAAAGAAGTGAGCTACCAAGCCATGAAAAAATATGCAAGAAACTTAAGTGCATATTACTAAGTGAAAGCAGCTGACCTGAAAATGCTATGTAATATGTGATTCCAATTATAAGATATTCTAGAAAAGGCAAAACTACAGACAGTAAATTAACACAGAAAAAAAATACAGAATATCAACAAAAATTTGTAAGGAGCTATAAGTTTCCTTAATGTTTAAATATGCTATGTCATGTTACAACATAAGTACAACTTAATTTTGACACAAAAGACTCATAAACATTTAAAAAATTTTATCATAGCCATTTCTCTGTTTATCTTAGCAAGAAAATATCTAGAAATTGAATTGATTGCTAAGCTCACCCAGTATATCTGTCGTCATTTTAGATAATTGTATTTATTCTTCTCTTTTGCATTTGTAGCACTAAAGGTAAATAATCAAACGTGGTGACTGTGATGTCTGAAGTCTCAAGATTTAAGGCATTTAGTATCAATTTTGTATGTACTTTCCCTACAACATCTTTCTAGGGACATATGGTTAGGCAGCTGTTATTACTCTCAGGGATGTTGCTAGGGGACACAGAATCAGCGTGATTTCCCTAGGCTCTGGACTTTAATGGGGATCACTTAAATAGAGCACTGGATAAAGTGATTCGGAAAGCATCCAGCAGGTAGAAAAGAGGTTAAGCCAACAGCTGGTTCTTAGGATTAAAACAAGTTGATGGGGAGGGTGGAGGTTTGAGGCTCATCTACACGTGATTCAGACAAAGAAAACTGCATTTTCTATTCTTCTACTGCTAAATAAATATTCTTCTATTGCAAATTACCCTTGCGGGATGTCTTTTTCCCTTTAAAGCAGTTCTTGATACGAAGCATGAACACAGTATGATATATCACTTGAGAAGTATTACTATCATATATTTATCCTTCGGAGAAAGGAAAGGGTGTCGACAGTGTTCCACCCCACTCCCAGTCTTCCTTAGGGTAATAGTGGTGTGGAAGGTGGACAGAACTGTCAGAAAAGTGATAAAACTCTCAAAAAGACAGGAGATCCACTACAGAAGCTGTGAAGCAAGTCACAGAGGGAGCATAGTGCTGTGGACTTTGAAGTTGAACAGACTCGAGTTCAAATCCTGACTTCACTGACGAGCACTTACAGGACCTTGGGGAATCTACTCGACTAGTCTAAGCTTTGGTTTCCTCATATTTAAGATGATAATTTGCATATAATATAGTGGTAATACATATAGTTCAGAGGGCTGTTGTATTAAACATTACATATAAAGTGCACTTCACAGCTAATAATAAAATGTTAGCTCATTTGTTTTGACAAAACCATATTTTCACAGAGTGAAAATGATGAGCATTTCAGTAAAACTTATTGAATGATACTTCAATTATCACATAAAAAAAAGAAATCCATGAGTGAGTCTACACTGATTATCACTAAATATTACATGAAGAAAGGAAAGCTCTTCCTTATAGTAAAATTCTGAATAATGAGTTAGAAAAATCATCATTTAACTACCATCATAGAAAAACTAATTCTTAAGGCAAGAATTATCAGTGGGTGCTGAATCTGGAATTTGATAAAGAATGGAAGATTTACAGAGTCTCAAATATATTACTCATTAATTACAAAAAGAAATTAAGAAATCAGACAATATTTAACCAAGTGTTCAAACTTAACATTTACCAATAAGAGACAAACGGACATATATGCCTCTCTGGACATGATACCCTGAGAAGGATAGGACATATATGCCTCTCTGGACGTTATACCCTGAGAAGGATAGGACATATATGCTTCTCTGGACGTGATACCCTGAGAAGGATATAACAATTATACAGTACTCTGGCCAAAAATATATAACCTTTATCTAATCATGAGGAATATCAGAGAAACCCAAGAGTCTATAAATAATCTTTTTTTTCCTTCAAAATTGCCAATGCTGTGAAGATAAAGAAAGGAATCATCCCAGATTAAAGGACACTGAAAAACATGACATCTAAATGCAGTGTGTGGACTGGATCTTAGCATGAAAAAATAGTGCTAGAAAGGACATTATTGGGATAACTGAAAAACTAGACATACGGGCTGTAGACTGGATAAAAATACTTATATGAATGTCAACTTTTCTGAATTTGATAACTGTACAGCGGTTTTGTCAGAGTATATTCTTGTTCTTTAAGAAAAAAACTGAATTATTGAGGCATAATGTATAAGACAGTCTCAAATGGTTCAGAAAAACAGAAACATCTGTCTCTATACAGAGAGAATGTTAACGCAATGTTGCAAAATGTTTAAAATTGGTGAATCTGGGTAAAAGGTACACACCAGTTATTTTTATTAATCGTACAACCTTTCTGTAAACAGAAATCTCCTGATTGAGGAATCCAAGCATGTGAAACTTGAAAATAACTGAGTTTGATGTGCACCAAGTATAAGAATTACTGCCCTAAGAGCTTAGCATCATACAGACTGAAAACCATCACGGAGATAAATGCTCAGCATCACAGTTTAAGAGTATTAGGAGACCCCTGTCAAGGCAAACATCAAAATAGTAAGAATTATCCTTGTCAGTTGTGATAGAAAATTTTCTTTTAAAGGCTGAAGAAGTATTTTTAAAGAAAGTAGGGGAAAAAAATACCCCTTTAACTTTGCATGTGCAGATTTAAGGCTTGGAATTCCTGGCTGTGTTCCCTCCTTCCATACATAATATTATGTGCACAATATTTTTAACATAATATTTAATAATATAAATATTAAACCATAATATTGTTTTTGTACTATAAACCACAATTTATTTAGTACTTACTCTATGCCAAGCATTGTGGAAGTTTTAATACATTATCTCATTTTTGTCCTCAAAACAACCTTCATAGGTAGATATTATTCTAATTTTATAGCTGAAGAAATAGTGACTCAGAGAGGTTAAGCAACTTTGCCCAAGATCTCAGAGCTGGCAAATGGAAAACTTAGGATTCCATCTCAGGTCTATCTGAGTCCAAAGGTTAGTCTTAACCACCAAACCTTATGCCCAGAACTGGCAAAGACGATCCACCATCTGCTTCTTCATCACCAGCTCTCATCTCTTCTCCCTCTGTCACTGCTTATTACCTCCATGCTGCTCCCAGCTGCAGCCTCTCTTCAGGCTACTGTTCTTGTGGAAAGCACATACACTTTGACGTGAAAAAAGATCTGGTTCAGACTCCCACACAGAATCTGTTTAGCTTATAGTCTGTGGTACTCATTTTCCTCACCAGATAAACAGTGAATAAGTCTTATTCCATGGAACTTATAGTGGTTAAGAGAACCTAAGCCACAGGGAATTTATCATAACAGGTAGTTTTGTAGTCACCACTCAGTCCGCTTTAAATGATAACTCTTATTTATTTTGGTTCTCCCATTTCAGAGTACACCTGGTTATTCTGGACCTAATGATCTGAGTAGTTATAATCCTGGTTCCAAATTCCATTAATTGAGGATCTGTGAATTCGGAGATGCCATTTACCTTCGCTAGGAGAAAAAAATAACAACTAGTAAATATATAAAGTTAGAAGAAACTAACTTTGCTTAGGCTGACACTCTTAGCTTGGCAAATAAGGTCAAGTATTTAGTTATCAGTCAGTGATAACAGAGATACTTTTTGGCAGTTAAGTACTACCATCATCTTTAATCACTATAGACATGTTTCTAGAAATGAAAACTTTAAGACTTCATGGGACGATTCAACATATCAAGAGTCCTTATGGCGGTATCACAAAATAAATCGATTAATAAGAAAGTTCTACTCTAGATCTTTATGACATCTTCACATCCCAGGAACTTGAATTATAAAGAGCTTTATGGATAGAGTGTCAATTTCTTGGATCTTTGAAATCAATGTTACAACTGTTGAGATCTATATTTTTAAAGCATATTTCTTGATTATAAAATACGAATTAGGGGCTTCCCTGGTGGCGCAGTGGTTAAGAATCTGCCTGCCAATGCAGGGGAGAGGGGTTCGAGCCCTGGTCCGGGAAGATCCCACATGCTGCGAAGCAACGAAGCCTGTGCCCCACAACTACTGAGACTGCGCTCTAGAGCCCGCGAGCCACAAGTACTGAGCCTGCGTGCCACAACTACTGAAGCCCACACGCCTAGAGCCCATGCTCCACAACAAGAGAAGCCACCACAACGAGAAGCCCGTGCACCACAACGAAGAGTAGCCCCCGCTGGCCGCAACTAGAGAAAGCCCACGCACAGCAACAAAGACCCAATGCAGCCAAAGATAAATAATAAATTAATTAATTAATTTAAAGAAATAAATAAAATAAAATATGAATTACTCAAACATATGTTCCTTAAGATGACAATAATTTTGGAACTTACCTATCATACTGTGCTTTATTATTGTTTATTAAAAGAAATAAAAATTTAAAAATATATACAGGTAGTCCTTGCCTTGTACAATACCAAGCTAACTACTGGCTGACAGTTCCATGGGACTGTGCACAGCAAGGCCACAGTTCTAACACTCATGCATTTCAGTTTACATGGTACTGTGCAGAGTAAGAACTGCCTGGAAGTACTAAGATGGGGGACTAATTCAACACAATAGGCTACATGGAAAAATCCAATACCAAACACAGTGCCTTAGACCTACAAAGCACTCAGTAAATATTTGTTGACTGCAAGAATGGATGAATGGTAAACAATAAGAAAAACTGAATTAGATGAACCTCGACCTAAATATCACATCTTTCAAAAACTCATCAGAATGGATCATAGACTTAAATGTAAAGCATAAAAGAATAAAACTTTTAGAAAAATACAGAGAAGGAAATCTTAGGGATCTATGTCTAGGAAAAGAGAGTTCATCAAAAGTATGATCCATAAAAGTAAAAGTTGATAAAGTCGACCTCATCAATATTAAAACTTTTGCTCTTTGATAGCCCATGTGAAGACAAAAACACAAGCTACAGACTGAGAGAAAATATTTCCAAACCACATATCTGACAAAGGACTAGTATCGAGAATACATAAACAATTTTCAAACTCAAAAGCAAAAAATTAAACAATTCAATTAAAAATGAACATAATATTTACAATAGCCAGGACATGGAAGCAAACTAAGTGTCCATCGACAGATGAATGGATAAAGATGTGGCACATATATACAATGAAATATTACTCAGCCATAAAAAGAAACGAAATTGAGTTATTTGTAGTGAGGTGGATGGACCTAGAGTCTGTCATACAGAGTAAAGTAAGTCAGAAAGAGAAAAACAAATACCCTATGCTAACACATAATATATGGAATCTAAAAAAAAACCTAGGGGCAGGGCAGGAATAAAGATGCAGACATAGAGAACGGACTTGAGGACACGGGGAAGGGGAAGGGTAAGCTGGGACGAAGTGAGAGAGTAGCATTGACATATATACACTACCAAACGTAAGGTAGATAGCTAGTGGGAAGCACCTGCATAGCACAGGGAGATCAGCTCTGTGCTTTTTGTCCACCTAGAGGGGTGGGATAGGGAGGGAGGGAGGGAGACGCAAGAGGGAAGAGATATGCGGATATATGTATATGTATAGTTGATTCACTTTGTTATACAGCAGAAACTAACATACCATTGTAAAGCAATTATACTCCAATAAAGATGTTAAAAAAGAAAAATTGAACATAAGACATGAACAGATATTTCGCCAAAGAGGACATACAAATGGTACACAATCACATGATAGACGTTCAGCATCATTACCCAGGAGGGAGGTGGGTGTAGTTATAAAAGGGCAGCACCAGGGATCCCGGTGGTGTTTGAACTGTTCAGTGTCTTGACTGTGGTGCTGGATATGTGAATCTGCACAGAATCTCATACACACAGATACACATTTGAGCAAAAATAAACTGGGGAATTCTGAATAAGATAGGCGCAATGTATTAATGTCAATATCCTGGTTGTGATAGTATATAATAGTTATGCAATATGTCACTGCCTAGGGAAACTAGGCAAAGTGTACAAGAGATCTCTTGGTATATTTCTTGCAACTGCATGTGTATCTACAATTAACTGGGAAAAAAAAAGGACAGAGTATTGTACACTTAAAATGGGTGAATTTTACGGTATGTAAATGATACCACAATATAGTTTTTCAAAGAACTAGAGATTCTAATAAACACTCTAAAGAAGGTGACCAAGGACACAGCAAGTCTAGTGTCTATGACAAATAGTAACTATTTTAGATTTAAGGATACCCAACTAATTATTAAAAATCTATGACCTATGAATCACCTCTGACTTTGTGGAATGTACTGTATAGATTAAAAGAAGACAGAATCAAGGAATACGAATACTTAAGGATACAGATCTATAATAATGTTTTGACTATTTACCTAGGAAGTATCAATAACTGAGTAACGGTATAAATGCAAAAGGATTGATGTGTGCCTGTTACTTGGTCTAATAAAAAAAAAAAAACCCAGCATAAATGCAAAATACATTAAAGAAAATTGGTTTAACTACTCATTAAAAATCAAAGTACATAAACTAATGTGATTTAATTTGGATTGCTTCAATTCCAATTTTATAATATTTCTGATTTGTGGGAATAATGATCCAATTTGGTAAAAATATTTTAAAAATCAATAAGTTGTTTAATCTCCTTACTACTTAGATATCCTTGTTTCTATGAAAATAACAGCGACAATAATAATAGTACTTTTTTTACACATTGACTGGATAATTTAGAAGTCTGTATTTTTTAATCTAAGTATTTAGGCCTTTTGGTTTTTAAAATTAATATCTAGCTTTATTATGCTGAGACTAGAGAATGTGGGCTCTATGATGTGTGCTTGAGAGTAATGTGTAGGTTTTCTTGACACTGCTATTTTGGAGAGTGAATTTAAAGTTGGAGTTCCAGTTATGCCATACGCTGTATGACCTCAGATATTTCAAACGAGGTTTCTGATCTTCGGTTACCTACAAAATAGGGGAAATCACTCCTATCTATTTTACAGGATTGCTATACGCCTTAACTGAGATAACATATATAAAAGCATCTTTTAATTGGCAAAGCAGTATGTACGCCCTGACTCATTTCCTTTTTTCTAATGCGAAAATCTGAGAAACAGCTATATTTTTCTGACATATTTTGGATGTACTTTTCTCATTTTTTAAAAAAGAAATACAGTGGTAGTCTAAACAAATCTGTTGTAACATAGCACAAAGGCACTTCCACTTAGGACGCAGCATAGATTAGATTAATTACCAAGAACTCTATCAAGTTAATTATTAACGTTTATGAGAACAATACTTTTCTGTTATTGTAATGTCTTGTTCTCTTTTCAAAAGAGTAGAGTATTTCCACAAAAGAATAATAGAGATTACTTTATTAATACCTGTTGGTATATCTAATATAAAATTATCTTTAAAATATATTAAGCAGCTTTAATCAAAACATCCCTATGTAACAAGTTAAACATCAAATAAAGTACTATTCTAAAAGAACACACTGTACCACTGCTTTTAGCAATTTTATGGCACTAAGCATTCAAATAGCACATGCTGTGGAAACAAATATATGTAATAATGGATTATGCATCATTTAGATGGATGGATGACATGCAGTGGAAGATGGGAAGAGCACAAAGCAGCCTGGAGGTCTCAGGAAAGCATTCTGCTTTAAACACTTTTGTCTGAAGCAAATGAGATTCCATAAAGTCTCTTCCTGAGCAAGCAGTGTTAAATCACGGGTTTAACATGAATGGCTACTTTATGAGTGACATGAATGAGCTACTTTAAACACTCATTATAAATGGTTAGTTTTTTTCAATATTTCTTAAGTGTCTAAATAGTGGGGTTTACAAATAAGAAATTTCCTATCTCAGATAAAGACCTAAAATGTGTACCAAAAGAATTATCTCTAACATGCAAATTCTATTGCCTTAAAGATGAGGAAATTCACTCATTTATATCTTCTTAGAGATTTTCAATTTTTTTCCAATGAGAAAGTAACAACTAGATTTTTGGTTACTTTAGGTTTTAAAAACCTTTTTAAGTGTTATCATGTGATATTACTCAAAGGCATAAGAACATGGGAGAGTCTATGATAAAATATTTTATACATATATAACCAAATTGGCAGCCCAACATTTACTTCTCTACTTCCAAAAGAGCAGACCACCAAAGTAGTTTAGAACAGACTGAGTAGAGGGGAAAAAAGAAAAGAAAAAACCTGATAACCAATCACACTTCTAACATTGAAAGGCAACAACTGTAGAGAAATGAAGGAAGGGTAAGTCCACAAGGAGGCCTTTTTCAGGAGGGAAATAGCTAAGTACTAAGAGGTCACAGGGTACATTAAAAACATAAAAAAACAAAACAAACAAAAAAACTCAGTCATTAAATTTAAAGATCTGGTCCTGCAAGAGCAGTTTTTGCTACTAAAAAGCATACCATTGTAGGTTTTTTTTTTAATTCGAAAAAGATTTACAATATTACTTTGTTTTCTGAAGGTTTTTTACTGTTCTTTGATTCTGTAATGAGTGTTACCAAATGGCATCTAAACAAATGTAAACATTAAGATATCATTTAAAATGTAACCAAAAAGCAGAGAATTGGGGGCTTATTTAATTTCACTTATTTCTTCAGCTTCTTTTGCAAGAGATGTTCCACTGTCTGTTTTAACTTTCAAATAAAATAAATTTATTAAATTTCTCACTGGCATTATTTTTAATTACACTGATTCTTTAACTGCACTCTTTACTCAACCCAACTGCAATCAGCAGTGGTCATGGCAGCACATCACAACCTACCTCCTCATGGCACACCACACTCCATGCCCACTGACTGCAAAGCCATTCCTATGAGAATTGTAGAATTAAAAAACAAAACGATGTGTTTATTAATGCCACTGAACTGTACACTTAAAAATGGCTAAGATGGGGCTTCCCTGGTGGCTCAGTGGTTGAGAGTCCGCCTGACGATGCAGGGGACACGGGTTCGTGCCCCAGTCCGGGAAGATCCCACATGCTGAGGAGCGGCTGGGCCCCTCCGCAACGGGAGAGGCCACAACAGTGAGAGGCCCACGTACCGCAAAAAAAAAAAAAAAGCTAAGATGGCAAATTTTATGTTATGTATATTTCACCATAATAAAAAAAAATGGGAAAACAAAACAAAAACTGTAATTCTCACTGAATTGCTTTTACACAAATAAGACAAGGTATTAACATAAAATAAATATTGACAGGAGCCAACAGGAAAGTCAGAAGTGAGATGAGAAAACATCTAACAATGAAAACAGACTGACACAAAGCATGAGCTTGATTCAGGCTCCTTCAACTAGTTGTGAGTAGAGGGCACAATACTCAAAGCCTCACTTTCCTCACCGGTAAAAAGCGGGTTTTGAACTTGATGATCCCTAAGTTCTCTTTTTGCTATAAAATTCTATGATCCTATAAAAATGAGAAAATCCTAAAAAATTAAAATAAAAGGAAGAGGTGACGGAGATGGACGTATGTGTGCCTGTGTATGTGTATTTAGCATCTGTCCTTTCCATCTGTTTCCCCCCATGTCCATGACTTCTACAAATCACTGCTCAGGATGAGCAGATAGGGGCTCTCCAAGCATGGCTCACTTGCTAAAATCTTGTTCCTTCTTTCAAATAGCTTATGAAATCCCCTGCAATCTGCTCTTGCAGAATACATACAAACTGCTGATCACAGAGCTAAATTCCCAAACAGCCTAAACTTGAAAGCAAATATCTTTTCTCATCTCTATCTACATCACAAAAGTACTTGCCCTAAATAGAATATAAACTCATTCAAGTTTCACTGGATAATCTATGTCAATAAATGTCAGTAAAACAAAACCACGAGAAAAAAATAAAGAAATGGAGAACATAAATTTCTAGAAGTGGATGTATTTCATTAAAGTTGTTTTAAAATAGTAAGTAAAATAATTCAATGGAAATGCAACGTGAGTTGATGTATAATTCATAGACTTCATGTTAATGATTTTGACACATTATCATAGGTCAGCCAATGGATTAGCCTCAGTTTCCAAATCTGAATCAAAATGTCGGAAAAAAAGAGAGTTGTATCAATACATAGCAGTTGGTTAAGTAATGAACGATAAAATCATAAATTTGAATGACTAATTTCAATGTTTTGTGATCAAAGAAAAGGTAATTTCTTGGTAATTCATGTTTTTGTATCGTGAAATAAGGAAAATAACTATCTTTTAATTTATGCAATTCTAAGCACAATAAACACACAAAACATTCCCTATTAAACTGATAATAAGTGTAATAAATTATAAGGCATGGTTTAGCTTATCTAGTTATTACCATAAGATATTTTGTGAATGAAGTATTTCAACTGTGTTATTTTAGCAAGCACCTGTTTAAAATCTGGCAGACATCTAAGGGGCCAAAACTAAATTTAGCAGACATCTAAGGGCCCAAAACTGCACTAGTTAATTGGTTGTAACCTACTATAAATGAACTATGTTAACCTGATAGGGAGTACCTATTTAAAAGCCAAATCTACAATTTGAGGATTGACACAGTCGGGCTGGCGTTAAGCACCTGAGGTATAAAAGATGACAACATCTTTCAAACCTGGAAGAAGCATAGGCAATTTTACAGTGGGTCAAGGCCAAAACAGTGTCACAATAAACCCGGAAGCCCGTACCTTTCATTTCCAATAAGCTCATTTGGTTCACTGACAAAAGCTGTGCTGGTGATGTGCGGCCAGGTAATGCTGAAAGAAGGTGGTACCTGACATCTAAAAATGCTTAAAAAGAAACACACAAACACATTTCTGTTCTCAGACAGACCTCTCCCACCCCTATTTGCTCTCATACCAACATAGAGACTGCCACATTCTTTCTACACTAGAAAGGCTTACCTCTAGCCTTTCCTAACTTCTTTCCACCTTTAAAGCTATCTTCGCTCATGTTTATTTTGAAACCATTTCAACCATATAAAATGGCAATGGGTAAGGAATACACAGTCTCCAGTTGTGATATGCTCTGTTCACGTACACCTTAAAAACACAAACCTTCCTCTCACACATGTCATTCCTCAAGCAAAGCTTTCCAAGAAAAACAAGCAAGAGAAACAAGCAAGAGACAAGTTAAGAATCTGCCGAGTTTATAACCAAAGTTTAACAGCTGAAGCAACTGGCAATCCATCGTGACCTTAACTGGATGTGTTTGCATTCACGTTACTGTAAAAAGTATGTTAAGAGCCAAAAACTCTGCCTATGCACCAAAAACACATGCTACTTGGAAAGCAACACCTGGGCTTAGAAGAGCGTAACCTCTGCTGTTTCCCGGCTTTATTTCAGAGTGAAGCCGGTTCCTACCTGGGGTCCCAAGCTGACCTAGGGGTCCCCAGTCACCCAGGAACACAAGGAGCACACCTACTCCCGCCTCCTGACACGGATTCCTCATTTTAATTAGCCAACACCGCTGTCACTCAAGGTGCTTCGCACAGCCATTGGCCCCAAAGTCTCGCTGGTTGGCAAGTTTCTGCCAACTGGAGCACCGGTGGTCATCATTTCCGAGAAGAAAAGTAGGGGTGTACAGGGAAGAGAGGCAAGAACTCTGAAATATCTAGGGTGACACCCTTACCTGAGCGACCTGCGATTCCCCACCGCCGCCGCGACGAATCGGCCTCTGGGCGGGGGCTTTCAGCCAAAAAGAAAATGGCTCAGCCGGGAAGGGGTGCCCAGGCCATGGAGAAGCCGGTTCAAACTTTATTTGTTCACGCTGGTGGAGGTGAGGTCGGGGAGAATTCCAGAAACAGCACCTGATCCCTCCGAATTCAGCGTGCCCCAGGCTGCAGCAGCCTGAGCGGCCGACTCTCCGAGTTTTGACGTTTCCTATTGTTGCCGGAAGTGACGTCCGTATTCGGGGGCGCTTCAAGAAGAAGTATTTTTATCCCCTCGATCTACGATTCGCCACAGAGTCCCGGTCTCTCACTTCGCAGTCCGAGCCCCTCTGAGCCTCAGAACCAGGCAGACTTCGAATCTGCACCTTGGGATCGGACTGGACGTAGAAAAGACTCTCGGCAGGGTCAGTCTTCCCAGGCCTCTGTACGAACGTGCTGTGGAATCTGCAGCGGGGAATCCAGGAGCGCAGGGGAGCCGGCAGCTTGGAAGGTCCTGCCGCGGTGCGTGGCGGGCTTCCACCCGCTGCTCAGAATACAAACGGTCGGCGGGAGAAGCGCGTCCCGGTGTCGGCGTCGGGCCGCAGGGAGTCGTTGCTGGAGGCTGGGCTCCCGGGGCTCTGGGATTGCGCATGCTACCACCCCTTCTGCCCGTTGTGCGGGTCCGGAGGCCTTTGGAGCCCGTTCTTTGCTCGGCCGCTGCTGGGTGAGCGCGGGGGTGCAGGCGGGGCTGCGCCCCGGGATGGGCCGGGGTCGCCTCTCTCCGCTGCCCTAACCGAGGCCCCGGCTGGGGCGAGTGACCAGGGCTGCCTTTTCATCCTTTTAAATCAAGTGCAGGGGAGGAGAGCGCTAGACGTACCTTGCCCATGAACCCGACTGGGATATCCTTTTGATAACGAAGAAATGGGAAGAGCTCATCTTCTCAGATCAGGTTGTAACTTAGGGTGGGAAGTCCTAGACGGACCGATTTCTGCTGTTGGAGCCTCTGAGCTCAGGGGCAGTCCGGCTTCTCGGAAATACTGATGAGAAGCAAGAGCTGAGAATAGTTGATGTTTTCCTTGCTTTACATTTCCCTAGTGTTTCAGTGTTTCTCCACTTTCCTACAGGACTGTAGCTTTTTCCCTTACCGTAAAAAACAAAATCAATCTTGAAATTTGGATTCCGGAATTAGGGCTGTAGTAGACTGTTTTTCCAAAAGTATCCACAAACCTTTTAACGGTTTTATATATGAACACAGCAATCCTACAGAGTTATATACTTGACCCTTACTCCCCGTTTTCCCCAATTTTCTCCTCTATTTTTTTTTTTTTTTTTTTTTTGCGGTACGCGGGCCTCTCACTGTTGTGGCCTCTCCCGTTGCGGAGCACAGGCTCCGGACGCGCAGGCTCCGCGGCCATGGCTCACGGGCCCAGCCCCTCCGCGGCATGTGGGATCCTCCCGGACCGGGGCACGAACCCGTGTCCCCTGCATCGGCAGGCGGACTCTCAACCACTGCGCCACCAGGGAAGCCCTCTCCTCTGTTTTTGATAGATAATATTTAGCGTTATGAGCTGTCACAAACTCTTAGCCATCGACCGTCATCTTTACACCAGTCGGTGTAGTTGCTTCATTCTGAACAAAAATCACTGAATTCAATGGCATTCCATTGGGAGGCATCATTTAATGACCTCTAACAACAGTGAGATTCAACTAGATTAAAAATCTTAAAAATGCTATTTTATACCATTTCCACGATGTCTCCTGTAAT
The DNA here is from genome assembly GCF_963455315.2 of Globicephala melas. Classification (NCBI taxonomy): domain Eukaryota; kingdom Metazoa; phylum Chordata; class Mammalia; order Artiodactyla; family Delphinidae; genus Globicephala; species Globicephala melas. Next base: position 108,658,695 of record NC_083319.1, on the reverse strand, counting down.
AAATTCAGTGGGGCAGACCTAACTAGTAGCAGAGAACTCTCTGGAGGAAGCTAGGAAGCAATATTGAGACCATCTTAATGGTTGAATCTGTGCTACAAGCTGAGTGATATATGCTTTTGTCTTTTAATTTCTTTTTATAAGGGTTATAAAGCGAAAATGTTAAGCGATTTCTTAAAAAGTTACTTTTCATGTCTGAAACTACTATGTTAAAATGTGCACAAGTCCTAAATTAGCTTTTTTTTTAATGTCTTAATTTCTAGGGTTTTTTTCAGTTTTGTAATAGAAAAGTAAAGCCTTTCGTGAAAGTGTAGAGCAGTAGCTGTAATTTTTTTCTATAATACTCAAAAATGTTTTAACCCCTTTGTTTTTTTCTATCCTGTTTATCACTTATCTCCTTCACCTACAGATCCCAGCTGTACCTGTATCTTACTCTTCTTCAAAATATTTATTCTGCTGGTACTGAAGAGGATGTGTTCCAGGGACATACTTTGTTGACAGAAATTCCATTACCAAAGGTAGAAATAATGAGATATTGGTATATGTTACAGGACTTCAGAGAAAGGAAGGACGGAAAGATACCATAAAGTGTTAAATGAAACAAAAATTCCATGTACCGCAAAGATGGAACATACATCTGAAAGGATTAAAGGAAGTCTGTGGGAAGAGATAAAAGTTATAGAATGTCTTAGGAGAAAAGGTCCCCCTAGAAGAATTGTGTTACAATATGTGGGTCTGGAACTTAAAACGAGATAACACCTACTATATTGGCCAGGGGCAACACCCAAGAATATATATCTTTTTGCATTCAACAACCGGATTAGTTCCCACTTTGTCTTTCCCAGGAAAATAAAGGCTGGGAAGTCATCTTCAACCGCTTCCATATGCACATAAATCCCCCAGTTATCCTAAAAGATGTTAAAGAAGGTTTACCCTTCTTGGCCAGTATATTGTAGAATGTAATTTTTAGGATCACTTCCTCTTTTCTCTAGTTCCCTCCCATTTGACACTACTTGAAATTCCCTCTGCCTAAAAATGTGTTTAGTTGAAGTAATTGGTCGGCTGAAAAATATTGACTAAAACCCACACGTGAGCATTTAAAAGTATATTCAATAACGTGTTCTTTACCGTGTTGATAAAGGAGAGGAAGCTTAGAACAGGAAGATTCTATGTTCTTTAAGAGGAGGAAAGGGTACAGAGCTGGGTGGCCAGTGGCTTAAAATAGAAAGCTTACTAAATTTAGGATTTTGCAAATTGCTAGCCCACCTCTGATTATGTGTAGATATAGGGAAGGTGTGCAAGAAGGTGATTTGTATCCTAGGCAGCTGCTGGGATGTTGACTAGGGGGAAATGACCGTACTAACTCTACTCACCTGATTTATGTGTTGTTCTGTTTTGTTTTTAATGTCAGTGAACTCATTTTAGAGGAGCTTCATTCCCAGAGAATTCAATACTCAAGGTATTGTTATATATTATTCTCCTTCTATGAAGTGTCCATGGATAGTTACAAATACTAGCTATTTTTAAGTGCGTTATTGAGCTTTGCCTCACTGGCTGATTGACTTACAGTTTAGAAGCCCTTTGTCTCTTTCTAGCAAAAGTCCTTAACCATTTATTTACCTGTTTAGTTTAGGAAGCTCCCTTGGGAATAACCTTTGAGAATCTAGTGAAAGCCCTACACCATGCAATAAAATGAGTCATTTAAAAATATAATTCCATGGTATCATTTTCTTTGAGATTTTAAAAAATGAACCATTTAATTTAAAATCCCAAATATTGTTCATGTCTTTTGGTGCACATCAATGTACACACGTATTCTGTTATTTGTATTCATTGGCATCATATTCCTGTTTCATGGGCCCTGAGTATGTTAGTAGGTATCACTAATAAGTTTCCCAAAGTAATTGTACTAATTTACCCTTTCACACCATTGTGGTTTGTTTCAAATGCTCTGCAACCTCACATTTCGGATTTACTTTGTGATTTCCTAATGATTAATGAGGTTGCGTATCTTTTCGCATTTACTGTTTTGTAAAGTTCCTGTTCGGATCTCTTTATCATTTTTCTATTGAGTTGTCTTTCTTTTTCTTATTACTTTGTAAGATTTTCTTTTAGCTATGAATCTTTTTGTTGGTTGTATATATTGACAGTATCAACTTCCACTCAGTGGCTTTTCTTTCCACTCTCTTAAGGGTATCTTTTGATGAACAGAAGTTAGTAAGTTTAATGTGGTTCATTTTATCAGTTATAAGACAAGAAATCTTTTTCTGCCTGAAGATCATAAAGATATTCTACTCTGTGATCTCCAGAAAGCCTATTTGTCTTACATTTTACATGTAGATCTTCAACAACAAACCTGGAATTAATTATGAAGGATGTGAGGTACCCTTTACATCAGGGGGTCAGGATTTATTTATCCCATTTGGATATTCAGTTGACACAGTACCATTTCTTGAAAAAGAGCATCCATTTTCCAGGGTTACTCTGCATCAACTTTGTCATAAGTCTAGTGTCATTGTATGCATGGTCTATTTCTGTACGTTATTCCATTCCATTGTTCTGTTTGTAGATATTTTCAATAATTCTAAATTTAACTTTATAATGAGTCTCATTATCCAGTGGTTGAATTTTCCAATTTTGATTTTCTTCAGCATTGTGTTATTTATTGTTTATCTTTTGCATATCTATGCAAATTTTGGAATCAGCTTGTCAATTTCCACCTTTAAAAAACTGCAGGGAGTTTTGGGGAGGGATGGCATGGAGGGAATACATTGAATTATGGATCGACTTACTGAGTCTTTAAATCCTTGCTCAAGATGTAGACCTCTTATTTAGGGCTTCTTTAATTTATCTCAATGAAGTTTTCTGGTTTTTTTGTTTTGAGGTCTTACAGATCCGTTTTAGACTTATTCACATGTTTATGATATTGGAGGCTAGTGAATTATTTACACATATATTTTTTAACATATTTAAACATAATTTAGAAATTATTTGGGTAGTACAGAGAAATACAATTGATACTTGTATATTGGCCTGCTATCCAGCAGCCGTGCTAAATCCATTTGATTTCTTTTGGATTTTTTCAAATACAGTTATGTTGTCTGTGACTAATGACATTTTTATTTCTTCGTTTTTAGTCTTTATTCCTTTTATTTCTTTTTCTTGTATTTTTGTACTGTCTAAGACCTCTAGTACAGTATTGAATAGAAATGGTGAGAGTGGATAAGCTTGCCTTTTCCCAGTCTCAGGAAGAAAGCTTTCAATATTTCACCTTTACATATGATGTTTGCAGTAAATTTTTTGTAGATATCCTGCAGATAACTGCAGGCAGTTCCCTTCTATTCCTAACATACGAAGAATTATATCCTAAATGTTGAATTTTATCAAATGCCTGATTTTGTTGTTTTTGCTGTTCAAATTGTTTCAGCTTTGACCACTGGAAGCTGCTTCGTTTGGTTCCTGTGTCCCTATGACATACGTGTGGGATTGGTTTGTTTGTTTTGTGTGTAATTTCTTACTTTCTAGAATTATATAATGCCTCAGGCTCATCTCATATTTCCTGACCCAGTCCTAGAATTGGCCATTTCTCCAGGAATCCAGCATTACACATATTCTGCATCTATATTAAGCTAAACATGAGTTCATACTTGCATGTCTAACTAAACCATGAGGTGTGGCTCATTTCAATCCCGTCCCCTTGCTTATCTGTAAATTCTCACTCCAGCAGTGCGAATCCTGGCTTCTACTAGTTAGCCATCCATTTGCTTAATTGTTTAATTCCAGCATATATGTGGAATTAACTCATATGTACATGGGAAACAACTTTATACACTGGAGTACAGTGTTTCTGTGCAGCTCATTTTGCCTTTAGTCTCACAGGCTCCACTCATTCCCAAAGTTACTTAGCAGCTTTTCCATCCACCCGCTCTGTGAGGTAGCTTTGCACATTACCTGTATGTGACCCTCCCTCTTACCTCTGAATCCTTGCAGCCGTGATCTCTGTAGTTTTTATTGTCTCTACAGTTTTGCCTTTTCCAGAATATCATAAAATGGAAACCAAACAATATGTACCCTTTTCAGACTGGTTCCTTTTACTTAGCAATATGCATTAAGGTTCATTCATGTCTTTTTGTGGCTTCATAGCTCTTTCTTTATTGCTGAATAATGTCCTGTTGTATGGATGTGTTAATTTTTTAAACTCATTTGGCTATTGAAGGACATCCTGACTGCTTACAGTTTTGGGTGATTAGGAGCAGAGCTGCTGTAAACATTTGCGTGCAGGATCTTGTATGTGCATTAAATTTTCAAGTCACTTGGGTAAATAACTCTAAGCACGATTGCTGATTGTATGGTGTTTAGCCTTGTAAGAGTCTGCCAAACTGTCTTCCAAAATGGCTATGTGATGCGCGTTCCCACCCACCAAAAATGAGAGTTCCTGTTGCTCTGTATGCTCATTAGCATTTGGTACTGTCAGTTTTTTGGATTCTAACCATTGTGATAGATATGCAGTGGTATCATTTTTTAAATTTGTAATTACTTAAAGACATTTGATGTTGAGCATCTTATATGCTTATTTGCCATCTGTGTATCTTCTTTAATGAGATTTTCAGATATTGCCCATTTTTAAATCGGGTTGTTTGTTTTCTTACTCTTACATTTAAGAATTCTTTGTATACTTTGGAAACAAGTCTTTTATCCAGTACGTGTTTTATAAATATTCTGTCTGCAGCCTGTCTTTTCATTTTCTTAACAGTGTATTTTGTAGAACAGAAGTTTAATCTTAATGAATTCCAAGTCAATTTTTTTATGGGTTGTGCTGATATTTTCTAAAAACTCATTGCTAAACCTGGGGAATCAGAGGTAGTTGCCTATAGCTGAGCAAGTTGTATGTGTCTGGGGGTGGGGGGTGGGAGGGGAAGCAGAGGGAAAGTAGAAATCTAGGGTTTAGCACCTTCTTATACGGACTTTCAAATAATCGTTCTTATTTCAAGGCCGTGACCTTACCCTTCAACCTTTCAGAAGTATCAGGTCCCCTCATTTCTGAACCTGTTGCTGTTGTTGGCTTCCTTCTAAACAGGAGGATGGGATTGACCTACCTTTGCTCTGCTAGGTTGGTTATCACCCATCCATCCGTTTTCCATCTTCCAGAATTTTGTTGACACATCCTTTGTCATGTGGAATCCCCTCTAGTTTTCTTTACCCTGATGAGTATATATGGTTTCTAATCATTTACTTTCATTTTAGTGGTGTTTAGAAAAGGGAATGAAGGTAACATGCATTTAACCAGCTTCCATATTTAACCAGCTGAATTCTGAATTTGTTTTAACTTATCTATTTTTATTTTTTAAGCAAACGATCTGATTTACAACTATGTAAGTTCAGAACCCTGGGAATACTGACCAAATCTGTGCTAAATTTCTTTGTCTCCATTTCTTACTGATTTTTATTATGTACCCTTTATAAGCATCCACAATACTCATTGGTGGAGATTATTTTAGGGTGATATGTCTTCCCAAATTGTACTTTGTTGTACCATTAAGTATTTGGGACAGTGTCATATAATATCAGACACACTGTTAGAAGATGAACATAAGGCAAACTTATTTTTTTAGTGAAAAAATATTGAGGGGGAAAAGTACACCTGACATTCAGGAATATATGGAAGATACAAAACAGTACTACACCAGTAGGGAAGATGAATTAGGGGAGAAATAGCTAAGATAAATATGGTAAGTGTGTATGAGATTGAACAAAAGATATTAGAGAAGCTTCAAAGATACAAAGAGTTGAGCAGTGTTTCATGGATTTTTTTTTTTTTAGGTGAAAAATTAGATAATTTCCAAAGCTGGAGCTGAATCAAATGTTAAATAATGGCAACAGGTGACTTAAAAAGAAGCTTACGGAACCTAGAACAAGTGCTTCGCTCGCTAAATTATCCTAGAGAGGTGGATTGTGTAGGGTGAGCTACAATATCAAACTTCTTTGTATTATTTTCAGTAATGATGTGAGGTAATGCTTGACATGAGGGGAGTATCTAAATAAAAATCTAGATTTTATCTGGGTCCTTTAAATTTTTTCCTTGAAATGACTAAGAGATTTTTAGAAAGCAGTTAGGAGTTTGTTTCTAAGTAGGAATTAATGAAAAATTCCAACTCAGGAGATTTAAAACAACTTTTAGAAGTAGAAGCACAATATTGTTAGAATCAGGTGTGGTCTCTGTACAACATTTAATCTCACGGAAGTGTAATGGATTTCATTAGTTCTGTAATTTACCACCCTCGCACACTTAGTTGGGTGGTATTCCTTTTTGATTCGGGAGATTCTAGTTAATAGATTTCTTATGACAATTTATACCATGCTTGAAGATTGTTATTAAGCTATCTCACTTAAACCTTTTGCTTTAGTTTCCACTTTCCAAATGTGACTTACTCGCCTTTGTAGAATGTCACAAGGTACATTTCTTCTCTAATTCTGCCAACCTAATACGGTACTCCCATCATCCTCTTATCGTTTAATACCTCTTTTTCTTCCTCCCTGGGATGGCTTAAATGTTAAATGTTTCGCCCCACTGGTTAAATGTTTCCCCCCACTAGAATGCAGCCTGACATCTGGGGCGTTTTGTTTAGTTCACTGCAGCCCCCCACATCTAGAACTGCCTGGCACATCTTAGAAGCTAATTAGACATTTATTCAATGACTGTGTCGAGGGACAAGTCCAGATTAGGCATATGTTCAAGAAGTGAGGGAAACTGGGTTGGTTTAACGCAGTAGAATCCTAGATAGTCTTGTAAACTAGGGAAAGCTAACCAAGAGAAGGCTGCGAGTGAACGGATACTGAGGAGACTAGGGAAGGTGTAGCTCTGATGACTGTTATTACGAGCATCATATGTGAGAAGCAGAAGGCATTCCCTAGTCTGCTCCCACGGTGTGTACCAGTCATATACTGGTTCCTCAAAACAGGGAAATCTCTACTCTCCAGACTGGCAGGGGCTCAGTCAGTTTGAGTAGCCAAGTTTTCTTCTTCCCACTTTAAGTATTAACATTTTAACAGACATTTTGGATAGGAATAATTCTAAAATATACTGATGATTCTCCTGTCTTCTGAATACAACTTTCAAACATTTGATTTTCTTATTGACCCAAGAGTATCATTAAGAGCAAGTTTAGATTATCTTATAAGACAGTAATGTCTGCAGGGTTTATTGAGACGGGTAGTGCTACTTGCTGCTGCTTCAGGTTGCGCTCCCCGATCCGACATGCACACATACACGTACAGATACACATTCCGCGTATTTTGATTCTGTATACTTTTTGCCATTTTAAAATTTTTTCCTGACATCTGCTGTTTTTCGTGTTGGCCTGTCAATTTATAATGTCTGTTTCTCTTACTGTTTCTAGTCTAAGTCCTTAGAAACTAGGTAACCAAGATTTTTGAGATTGTTTAATTTAAGAGGTATTAAATGCAGACCTGACTGTTTTCTATTCATAATGTGGATAAAATGGACACATTTTGCTCTAAAAAAGTACTTTTTCAGTTCCTGTTTTGAACTGTCTTACAGAGAGACAAGGTTGCTAGAGCAGTTTTCTCATTGGGTAAGTTATAATTTTACCCACGAACATAAAAGAGAAACAATTTATGTTTGTCCTGCAAAAAACAAAATATAATCTTATCATATTTGTTCTCTGCCTTATTGAAAAAAATTGGGCAGGGATGGGGAGATTTATGTATGTGTTTGAATTTTGTGGAAAACAAATGTTCTAAGTAAGTACATTATCGCATCAGTTGAACAAATACTTTCTGTGCCTTGTTGTGAGAGAATCAGTGAAGGCACTTCTTGAGAAACAAGATCTGTGTGTGGAGACAGTTAGACAACAGTACAAGGCAGAGCATCAGGTGTCAGATCCTGAACACCTGGGGAGTCGTTCTGAGAGAGATCCTTGTGGATAAGAAAGATGGCTTCATGGGAGGCTTGAGATTTGACTGATGATTCACAAAGAATGAATGACAGATAACAAGAGTAGGATACCTTTCTGGGCTGGAGGAATTAGCGTAAGCTAATAAGGTAGATTCCAAATGGGCCTGATGTCAGGGGAAGATAGTAAACTGGTCAGCCTGGTCACAGTTGATAGCTTTTCCAGCCCTGTTTTCCTCATCTGTAACTTAGAATTCCTAATATTTTCCCTTTGCAGCTTTGTGATAAAGAGCAAGTGAGGTAATGTGAGAAGTGTTTGCAAAACCGTAAAGCCTACTTGTGTACTGTAAGACCGTACATTTGCTTTATTAGTAGGAGAAAATGGACTAGATCGAGTAAGGCTAAGCTTTGGAAAATCAATAAATACTGTGGTAAACAGACTGTTGGTACTAAAGAGTTTTTGTTTCATAGTTAATTTGCCTACACTGGTTTAGAGTAGGGGATGGAATCTAAAGGGTCTTGTGCATCACCTAATTATTATGGCTATTGTGTTAAATTATGAGTTTTTGACAGCATTTCTTTTATTTCCCTGATTATCCAACTTTGTGGCATTAAGCTTATTAAAAATCTTTTTCTGTTTTTCCTAACAGTTTGGTAAAGGGAGACACAGCAGCCTCTCTGCCCATCATCAGCTATTCCCTTACCTCATATTCACCTTATGTAGCAGAACTTCTGGTGGACTCCAATGTAGAGCTCATAGCAAAGAATGACTTACGCTTCATAGATACTGTCTACAAGGTACTTTGAATTTATGAAACAATAATTCTTTTAGAAGTCATTGAATGGTTTTCTTAAGATTAATGTTATTATAACTCAAATATATGCCGCATACATAGTTGACAGAGTATTTTCAGATGCATTTATCTCCTGTAAATGCAGTCCCTGTTATAATCAAGATGCAATTCAAGTTTGCTGTATGTGTCATACTCTAATGAATATGAGGACTGGTAATTGTCACTGGTTATCATTTGCCTTTTTTATATCAAATTTTAGTAAAATTTGGTATACTGGCAGAAGTTAGAGAGAAGTGTGGTTTTAGTGAGTAAAGTTTGTGGTTCAGAAAATTGTGAGTTAATTTAGTTGTTTATAAGAAGGAACTACAACTTATGTTGGAACAACTTGTGTTCCTTGAGGTCTGAAACCATGTCTTATTATCTACTCTAGTACCTGCACTTGTACTATATGTATCCTGAACTTAATCTCATGTTTGATTTTTCAGAACCCTACTTTGTATCATTAATTTTTGTTCACGTACTGTGGTTTTCTTAACCTTTTTAAAAAAATAGTAAAGCCCATTTATCAAATCAAATCTTGATTTTTTTCTTTTTTAGGTAGAGTTTGATGAAATGGTAGCCTTTAAATATAGTCTCTGTTTAATCTTCCCTTTCTTTGTCTCTCACCCCAGAAAGCTTCCATGGAAGCCTGAGAGGCACTTCTAGGAAATCCCAGGGTCCACAGAGTAGGTTTTGAAAATTACTGGTTTAATCTGTATCTCTCATTTTATGCATGAGAAATCGAAACTCAGTAGCCTACCAACTTGTCTAAAAATCAAGTCATGATTTCTATAAACAAATAGAACTGTGGTTTTCTGATATCTGCTATAGTAATCTTGTTCAGCGAGCTAAGGAGTTTTTTTGGGTTTTTTTTAGTACCTATGAGGATATTTGAACTTTTTATATATTTTTTCATCTCTCTGGACAGCTATCTATACTCTGATACATCCCTAGCTAACTGTTTCCTACCTGTTCTCCTACCTGGTCAGGACTCACAGCACCCCTACAGGTTTCTTTAGTGCCCTATATATAATGGCTTAATCCTCCCCTCTCGCCTCTCAAAAATGGCAGTACATCCCTGACCAGGTGGTCATTTATAATTTTGGATTTTTGAAAGAAATTGCTCCCAATTATTTCATTGATCTGTTTCCTCTTTACAGCTTCTTCGTGATCTATTTAATTATAAACCAATCTTGACGAAAAAGCAGTTTCTCCAATGTGGATTTGCAGAATGGAAAATCCAAATTATATGTGATATTTTGAATTGTGTGATGAAAAAGCACAAGGAGTTGAGTGGTCTTGAGAAGGTAATTTTATTAATAGATTTTAACTTAGGCTAAGTTGCTATATTTTAATGTTAAAAAGTCAATACCCTAGTCAGCAAATTAATGCATAGTGCAATTACTGCACTATTCACAGGTCTGGGTAACCTTACAATGCCTGATGTTTGCTTTAAATACTAGTGACTTGTTTTTGCACATTTGTGACTTGGAGCTACTAGTCCTAAACTAATAGTTCAAACATAATACATTTTCATCACTTTGTAATTTTCAAGAGACGTGTAGTCTCATTAGACTCGGCATTATTTGGCAGTCACATTTCATATGAAAATTTAAGTGATAGGGGAATTTAATATATACATCATGCTTTCCCACATAATTTATGACATCTTAATACTTTTTTTTTAGGCTCCATCACAACAAAGAAAAAAAATCAGTTCTGCTAAGTCAGAACCTTGTTCAAGCGCTGAGAAGACATCAACTGAACCTGTGGGCATTGACGTCACTGGCAGGTTTATGACTTCGGGAAAGGTGGGAAAATACAAAGAGAATGCATTGTGTAGTGTTAAGAGTTACCTACCTAGTCAATCCAACGTATAAGGTTCACTTTTCTGACTAGCATCTGGTAAAACATTCTGCTTAGACATTAGAGTGTAAGGATTTTTAACAGAGCATATCACATATTATCTGGGAACATTCCTAAAGTTATAAGAAGAGGGTAGAAACGTACAACTGAACAGCCTTTCTCTTTATATTTCTAATCTTTAATTCTGCCTTTTGTGATCATGAACATTTGCACTTAATTACATACCTAGTCTTCCTAAAGACCCTCCCTTTACTTACAGTGATAGGTCATGATTTACGTACATTCGTATTTCTATACCAGGACTGTGAATTATCCAATGATTGATAGTTCCTTAAATCTATAATCTGGTTTTGGGGTAGTGTTTTGAATATTTTCTCTTTGTTGGTAGATATCTTCCCTGCCCTTGTCTGCTTCAAGCACCTGTGGCTGAATGAGTCCAATGCCTTTAGGGATAGTTTTTCCATCTCCAAGGGAAAATGAAGGCAAAATATTATTTTATAATGGTAAATATACTTTCAGCTGTCTTCCACCTTGGGCAAGCCCTTTGAGATTGAAAGACAGACTACCAGATGAATAACCAATGTGTCATTAGATAAAGGAATGTGAGTATTTTTTGGCTGAAGTAAAATCTAGGGAATTATTTTTCCCCAATTCAAAATATGAGTTATATAAACAGAATCTGTGAAGATATTTATACTTTATGCCATTATAAAAAGTAGTGACATTTAACTGTAAGAAAAAGGCTCTTATGTCAGTAACTTTTAAAAAAAATATGCCTGTTTTGCTCCAGGTGATGAGGGCAATATGAAAAGGAATGTAAGTGTCTTGTATCCTTTCCCAACTAGAATTTGTCTAAACAGGGATTTTCTTACACTGATTTTTTTATATTCATTGTGCTTAGCACAGGATTAGGTCCACTGTAAGGACTTACTAAGTATGAGTTGATAGAACTGGATGCATTTTTCAATCTTCTATTTCAGTATGGGGGCTGAGGGGTGATCTAAATTGTCCTAACAAAGAAAGATAAAAAATTTGAAGACATTAGACTTTTTAATTTTCGTAAGATAAAGTTTCCTTTGTTATCCATCAGAATTTTGTAAATTACATCAAATTCTTAATTCTCAGAAATTTGAATAGTTATTAAAAGTATTCCAGTTTAGAAAAGTTGGAGTAGTAAGTGCATTCCTTTGTTTACATGAAAAACTGAGTCAATACTGAAGCAAGTTGTCTCCTCCCCAGTGCCTTCTCTGGGGTGGTAGTTGTGACTTCTATGTCACATGTGCTGAGTTCATGTTCATATGTGGATTGCCCGTAGAAAAGGAAGTAGGCAGAAGAGTCCTACGTAAATGTGGTTTGACCTGGTGCCCTTACTCTCAGGACTTTCCCTTAGTTTGAATTGTTATTGACAGTCTTATGTTTTGTGGTTTGTTTAATACAAAAAAAAAAATTGTAATGAGTCCTACTCATAAAGCCAGTTCTTGATTATCTACATGTGAATAGTGTGTTAACCTTTTAAAAGTAACTTCTTCTTATGGAACATTTCAAACCTGTACAGAAGTATCCATTCTGTGATTCAGCAATTTGTCGACTCTTTGCTAATCTTGTTTCTTCTTAATTGTAACCACTTTTCCCAACATCTTTTCTCCTAAACCTGAAACCATTTGAAACAAGTCCCAGACATCATTGAATAAATATTTCAATACTTTTGTAAAATATAAGAATGCTTTTTAAAAATCATGACCACAATTGTATCATCACACCTAAAATAATAAGTTTGTAATATTTGGTATATGCATATGTGGTAATTTAAACTTCTGTAAATCTTAAATGGAAGATAGGATGTTTCTTTTGAAAAATTACTACGTGTATGTTTAAAATAATTGTGGAGAACAGGGAAGCATCTCTGACATGTTTTTCTCTGTGCAGAAGAAAGCTGTGGTGATCCGGCACCTGTACAATGAAGATGGTCCTAACATTCCTGAAGATACAGTAACAGATGTTAATGAAGCATTTGATATTTGTGACTTAAAGGCTGCTGAAATAAAGATTTCTGAATTACAGGTTCCTGAAATTAAGTGTGAGCAGCAAGTAAGAATCTGGGACTTCTTTAACAGATGCCGATATTTCTTGCTTTGATATACGTGATTATTTCCGCATCTAATCTTTGGAACGTTTCTAGCCTTTTAAATTATTGATCGTGACATGTTACCTTTGTTACCATTACTTAAGAATCAATAAGTCTTACTGAATATAGTTCAAAAAATATTATTTGCTGCTTATATTTAGGGTACTAGGAGAGATGTCATGGGTAATGCAAAGATGAATAAGACATAGGACTTGACTTCAAGGAATTGACAATCTGGTGAGAGATAGAGATATACTACTTTGTTTAGTGAAGGTTCTTTATCACCTCTTCCCCATATTGATGAATGGAAAAAAATGGTGCATTACCACCTTTTCATTTTCCTTTTGGGGCCCTTGCTGTCTTTTGCTCTCTTTCTCGGAATGTCGTTGCTATTACTTTATTGCCACAGACCCCATTATAGTGTCTCGTCTCTACTGCTTCTGTTAAAACTTCTTTTTCTGTCTGTCTTCTATGTCTTGTGACTTCTGTACATCTTGTTATACAGTTGGCATTTAAAAACTACCAGATGGGGCTTCCCTGGTGGCGCAGTGGTTGAGAGTCCGCCTGCCAATGCAGGGGACACGGGTTCGTGCCCCGGTCTGGGAGGATCCCACATGCCGTGGAGCGGCTAGGCCCGTGAGCCATGGCCGCTGAGCCTGCATGTCCGGAGCCTGTGCTCCGCAACAGGAGAGGCCACAACAGTGAGAGGCCCGCGTACCGCAAAAAAAAAAAAAAAAAAACTACCAGATGACCATTAGGCTTACTTCCCGTTTATAGCAAACGGAACAATCTCATTTCTCTGTCATTTCCTCTTAGCTTTCTGCTAGATCTAGTTATAAGAAGCTAGTCACTTATAGTTTTATTGTACAAACTGATACTGTTCTAAGAGCTTTATACAAATTAATCCATTTAATCTTACAAGACCCAAATGAAGTTGGCACTCTTGTCATCTTTTTCTTTTTAGATAAGGAAATTGAGGCATCGGGCATCTCGCATGAGCTAGTTTAAGTGTCCAAGGTGCCTGCTCCAGAAGTAGCGCTCTTAACTCTCATGCTCTCCTGCCTGCTGTAACTATTGAAACAACACGTGGAAATGGGAATACACTGAATTACAGGAATTTTAATCTGTGTAATATTTTTAATCTTTCTAATCATTTTAGGATACAGAAGTCAATCCTGAGATTATTGCACTACAGACTATGCTTGCTGAATGCCAAGAAAAGCTGAAGAAACTGACTTGCATAGAAAGTAGATTAGAATCTTTGGAAGAAAAAATGAAAGGGAAAGTGATGGTGAATGAAAAAACCTGGGCTGATCTTCTAAGTCGTGTCACTCTTCTTGAAACAGAAATGCTTTTATCTAAAAAGGTATTTTCTTTCCTTTACATTTATAGAATATCTCAAGATACAATAAAGTAATTCCTTTGTTCATTATTATTCTCTTATTTGGAATGTTAAATAAGAGAATACTTAGGTAATGGGAAGTGTTCAGTTGGGATGAAGGCCTGTTTAGGAACACCCTGTTTGGTGATGGTTGTTGTGACTATTGCTTTTCTCTTCATCAAATAAGATAATCTGACAAACTTGTAAGCTGAGCTTTTAGAGACAGTTATGTCATTTCTGGTCCTAGTCTGTCTTTCCTTCCTAGAAAGTTAGTAGATTCAAGTTTTCTCTCTCCTTCCACATTTAAGAGATCATTTTTTATATGTAGGGATTTTATGTTTTGCTTGTAAATAAAATAATCAAAAGTAAGTATTTATTATGTCATCTGTATATTTTATGCTTAGCAGTAAGAGCATAAAAATGAGAACATATCTTTTTATTTTATTCTAAATACTAAACCATATCATTCCAGAATGGTGAATATATAGAGTTTAATGAGATGAGTGAAGACTGTGCTTCTAGTAGCGACATGGATAATCTCAATCCGGGTAAGTTCTTGGCGTACTGGAATTGGTGATATGGTAAGGAGTTTTCACAAAAATGTTTTTATAGTATTTGGTCATTTTAATTATCCTCAAACCTTATTTTGTTGGAAATTGCAAAGCTCCTAAGAACAAAGAAAATATCAGACTTACAGACTATAAGTCAAGGATTGCTAGAAAAGCCAACTTACATGTCTTACATGTAGTAGTTGCATAAATTCCAGTGTACAAAATTGCAGACTTTTAGAGATGTTTTACTCTTTCAATTGCAAAGTGCTTTAGAATAATAAATGGACCTCCAAAGTTTCTAATTTAAACTTAAGTAGTAGCTTTTGCATATGTAAATGATATATGTAAGAGAAAAAAAACACATTTGTCAGTAACCTGTAAAGTGTTACAGACCTCCTGCATTTCAACAGTTCACTGATGGTGATAAAATGAGAAGGACCTAAAATTAGGACAAATCTTCTCCGTGTCACTTAACCTTACTAAGCTACTGACATTGTCATTGTGACGGAGCAGCAGGGATAAGATTTCTGAGCTGCTTTTCAGTTAAAGCTTTAATTTTTTTGATTCTTACACTTTTTGAAAAGACAAAGATCTAAATGTTGTCATGTTTGTAATTAAATCATATTTGCAGAAGAGATAGTTTGTCCAGTTGAGAATTCATAATGAAGCTAACTTTTCAAATCTGTGGGTGTTTAACCTCATTAAATCTTTCAGCTACTATGTGTATAACAATTTAACAACAACACATTTTAGTGGTAACTACAGGCCTGCACTGTTCCAACTGCGATAGTAAAGCATTTAATTCTCAAAGCAAGATAAGTGCTATTATAACGCATATTTTACAGATGAGGAAGAGAGATTAAATAACTGCCAAAGGCCACACAGCTGTTGAATGGTGGGACATGTTGGAAAAGAGGCAAACTAGCTTTGACGTTTTCTCTTCAACACTACATATTCAGTGCACATGCCAATTTCATTGCACAGAAAACAAGTTCAATAATTAGGTTATTAAATAAAATTATTTGAGACGCTGCTTCTGGCAGTAGATTTATTATAGACTACAAATTTCAGATTTGGTAGAAGTTGACTTTTTTCCATTTATCCTTCATTCATTACTCAACAAATTTCAAAGCTCAACTCTAAGATCCTTGAGAGCAAGAACTTTATCTTACGGTCTGTCTAACATAACGTCTGTGCTTCTGTCACCAGTATCTATCTGTATATGGTAGAAATCAAGTTTTTATGCATTGAAAGAATACTGAAGTCTGCTGTTTGCAAAACATTGCCTTTTCCAAGTTCGATTTCACCTGTTTGGGCTTAGTACTTTTTAAATAACAGGTTACAGAACATATTTTTAACACATTAGTCCTATGCTAGGACTTAAGAGTGATGAGCAGATAGACCACTATCTGAAATGGATTATAGATTATGAATGAGTTGAATACCTAGTCTCAAAAAAATGCATAATCTGACCCTGATCAGTTGAGTCAAATTTATGAAGCCTGACACATTACACCTTACGTCTCCATGCTACCTGGAAGCTGAGGGTTTGAATTCCTTTTGATGTTGAGAGTGACAGTTCACCAGTCTGATCTGAGGATCGTGTTAAGTTGGGAATGCTTTTGGTGAAGTTCATGCCCATTAGTAAGTAGGGGAATGGAGCAAACAGGCAAGAGAAGGAGACAGGAGAGACTGTGGCTCCATGAGAGACCAGAGTCCTCACGTGCTAACACTTTGTTCCCTGATTGAGGTTGTCTGTGTAGGCTTACAGTTAAACTATGTAAACCAGTTTAAATGGGTACCTGATTTTTTTTTTTTTGCCTTGTTTTTGCAGCCACATGTACCATGACTAAAAACATAGGGCTTATGAGATTGGTTGGACAGGAACTTGTTTTATCTCTGATGTTCTATATCCAATTCAGTGGTAGGAAAGCCTTGCCATCATTTTGTTGAATAATATCAGGATACTGGAAATGGAAAGTTGTTCAGTTCTTTAATAAATATGTGAACCTGAATTTTAAGCAATTTTTTTCCACACATATCAACTTAGGGTGGAATGTTTCCTGATTTTTAGGAAGTACATATAGTCAGTTTTAGCAATAGTTGCCACCATTTTAAGAAAAGAATATACACGGATCAGTAGCTTATTTAAAAATACATTAACCTGCATATTCAATTGATTGCTATCATGATAAAGATAATGTTACTTTTTGTGATCTTCATTGACCAGTTTTTAATATCCAGATCTCCATATGCAGGTCATTATCCTAAAAGAATATTAAAAACTCATCTAGACCTATACCAGTAGGCACTTTATATTGAGAGGTTTATGTTTCTTCCCTCTATACATAAAACTTTAGATATTTGACTCTACTATGAAAGGAAAAGGTAACCTAAAAATTAATTTCTCCACAGATAGAAAAAGCAAAGAGGAAAGGCAAGCAAATATTCCTTTGTCCTCTGGTTATCGTATGGTATCATCCGATTCAACTCCCAGAACCTCAACTATTAATTACTGTGGTTTGAAAGAGATTTCTGAGGTAAGAAGAACTGGCAACTACTTAGGTGATTTCCTCTGTAAGGTCAGGATAACAAGCAAGCATTAGATTTAGTTGCAGAAGCCATGGGCAAGAAAAACAGTGAAACTGTAAATCTTAATCTCATAAAAATTCTTTGTGATAAATAAACGGTACTTAATGCAATGTTTTAGACTGTGTTCTATATGTTCACGGTCCATCTCTGATTATGGTTTACTTTGAGAAATGGCCTAAATTTGTTGCTTTTTAAATTAAAGGAAACAACAATCCAAAAAATGGAAAGGATGAAAAAAATGTAAGTAACAGAAAGGGGCAACAGAAATTCATTTCTCTATAGGGAATTGTGTTGGATTACGATATATAAAGAATGTGCATGTGTGTTTCAAACCTTGAAGGTCTCTCAATCAGGTGTGGAATTTCCTTCAAGACTCCAGTGGATAATAAATCCACCTCCAGTTATGTGTTTGTGAGATAAGTCACTGTTTTTGTTTCCAACAAGTGATGTAAAACATTGTTAATGGAATTAATTGGAGATTAAAGAGTGCAGTGATGTTTTTGGTTGATAATCGAGAAGTTATCTATTTTTGATAACTACTTTATCAAAATATTAAATTGTGTATGTAGATGGATGGTTCGGAGACATTTTAAGTATTGTGAAAGTATTGCTAGTCCTTTTCAGAAAATTGTTGGTATGGTAGTACTAAATATGATACTTTTATCTAGTACAAATATGAAATTACATGATTTTTTTAAAGAACAGTTGAAAGAAAATATGAAATGAAATTGTGTAAGATTATCATGCAGCCTACTACTTTAAAAGACTATATATTTTTTTTTTTTTGGAAATTGAGATGCGCCGAAATAACTTACGCTTCAAGAATTAAAGACACATAATTGACTCCAGTTGTTTTTCCTCCCCTTCTGGCCATAGTATACTTATTAACAGTAACTACCTATAAATAATCACTGAAATTTATTTAAGGCTCAAAAGCATAACTGCAGCAACCTAGTTCCTATGCCTCACTATGAATTTGTTATTTACTTAATATATTATTTATGTATTATATTCCAGGTTTGAAGAAACTGCAGAGTTACTGAAATGTCCAAATCACTAATTATAGAATTTTCTGCATGAACCTCTCTAGGACTTTGGCTCCTGTACATAGAGTTCTCTATACAGTTTTAATATACTGTAATATTTTTATTAGAATTTGAATTCCATTTGGTATATTAGCTTTTTCATTCAATGTTGAATAAATACTTAAATATTTTTGTGCTGTGCTTATACCGCTTTACAGTTTTACTATTCTTAGGAAAACTTAGGTGCCAGTACATTTCTTTTACAGCGTGAAGTCATTCCAGCACTGTATTTTTGTGTTGACATTTGTTGGCAGCGTGCTAAGTAGTTTTTTCAAGTACAGGCTTGAGGACCATGGTTTACATCCTGTTGGAAACACTCCACCTGGGACTTGCATATTGTCTCCAGGAGGCTCTCATACATACCATCTTGCCGTCTGTACTGACGAATATCTTGCAATGAAAAAGTTAAATATGCTCATTGAGATTGAAATACAACAAAAATACAGCTATTTCACGCTCAGTCAAAAGGCAGCAACACGCTTTCAGTTAACGTTGAGGAAGTTAGGTTCTCCTTTTGTATTTGAAAGCAGGTTGGACAATGGTGAAAATGTGCCGGGTATTTTAGTGCTCTACTCTGTAACACATTTTAAGAGCAGCAGCTCAGACCCAGATGGTGGCCATTCCTGTATTACAAGATACACAGTGAGAGTTTTTTTGTTTCTTGTTTTTTTAAATGATGGGAAGTTATATATCTTTCTAGAGAGAGAAAAAGTCTTAGAGGAAGTTAAATTAAAAGAAAAATGAAATTCATTTTAAAATACTAGATAAATTCTCTTATTTATTCCTATGCTTATATAAATGTAATTTGATATTTGTCACCTATGGAACATTAATAGTAAGTTAAAATTCTAAGTAGAGATAACTTCTAAGAAGGCATTTTTAATATTCTACTACAGGTACATGTATAGTCATCATACTTTAAAATTATGAACTTTTGAAGTTAGCATACAACTTTGACTTTAGTAGTTTCAGCAAATATTTCTAGAATTAATGAATCCAATTAGCTTAGTTTTTTCAATTGTAAAAAATTATGAGTCGAGATTATAAAAGAAACTACTTTGTCCATTAAACTTCTAAAAATTCAGCATCAGCATGGAATTGTAGCACCACCTTGTGGTTTACATGCCCGTATTTTACCTTTTATTAAGATATGTGATTGCCTGTAAAACATAGGATCATATTTTCCCTTTTGAAAAACTCAATTCCAATTTTAAAAAGAAGTGTTTTTGAAATTTTCTCTTTTGTGCAAGAGAGAAGAAAAAATCGTCTTCTTTTCTCACGGTCTCTTTTTCCCCTCCCTCTCCTTTTTCCTTTATGTTAGTGTACATATATACCAATTAGATGATTTTAAGCATTTTAAATTTCCTGATATACATTAAGTGTTCCAAGTATAAGTTTCTATTGAAAATACAGTAAAAGATGTCTTATATTATCTAGTGGAAATTTGGAATCCAAATTTTTTTTATACTTTTATCTAACAACTTAAACAGGAACTAATGAAATCAACACGTAACGCCACCAGACATTTATACTTACAAAGAATCTCACTGTACTACTTTGACAACGTAATCTTTGGGGAAAAAGAAAGCAAATTTGACTTCACTGAAGTTATTGAAGAGAGAACAATTATTTGTTATTCTAATTCTCTTAGAAATAGTAGAAAAGAAATTTCCCTCTTAGGTAATTAGTAGTTGGTAACCACAGACCAGCCCCTTTTGATTAACTTGAAGGTCTTGAGAAGGTAAGGGAGGGGAGTCCTGGAGAGATTTGGAGCTACATAATTAAACCCGTAGTTAACTGGAATTTTCGCTAACTCCATCCCCTTAATTCTCCCGTAAGTGGGATGAAAGGTAATGTATTATACTGACCGCAAAGGCATCAGCAGCCGGTGTGGCCCTGTTTGTACTGTGCGCTGTGAATACAGCTGCACAGAGGTCAAATAGAAACACTAAGAATGCATAAGGTGAAGTAAGAAGAAGTAAAGTCAACCGTATGAAAATTCTAGGCAAAGCCAAGGACTATTAAGTTGGAAAAAGTAGTTCTGTATTTGTTTGTTTTACTTTAACGCTTAGTAATGTAATGTTTTAACGTGTAATACATTCCCTAAAAAATGGAACTTCAAGCCTTTGGAGCTGCATTTCATGCTACTCATTCCTCACAGCTTTACATCATTGACAGGCACTTGGAGAAGCATTAAAGAGAAAAAGAACCTTGTCAATTTTACAAGCTACAGCACTTTTCGAGCTCCTATAACATTATAGATTTAATTTTTACTTTTTAATAATCCCAAGGTTCCCCTAGTGAAAACGTCAGGTTGTTTATACTACTCATTCAAAGAGTGAAGAAAGCGGTAGCGACCCTGAGAACGTGCAGATTTATTGGGGTGGGAGGGGATTTTTTAAAATCCATACTCATTTTATCATGGTTTTTATTTATTTCTAATACATGTAGGAATGGGTACTGTATAGAATGTATGTCTTATTTTTCTCTGAAGTCCACTAAATCACTAATAGAAATTATTCGATTAAAAACATTTTTAATGCAAAGTATTCAACTCAGCATTTTGAAATTAAGAACCAGCGCGCTTATTCAATAAGTATCCCGAATGTATGTTATTTGAATTATACGTTATAGATGGGTGTTAAGAAAAAGGAGAGAATCATAATTTTAGTTACCCAGGAAGGTTGAAAGGTGGGTATTAGAGTGATAGGAAGGCTGAATATTTTGGAACACTAACTGGCGCCTAGTAAGTCCTAATTTGTAGATATAATCCTTCGGTTCACTTAAATTGCTGTGCACTTGGAGTGCAATCAACTTATTAAATCATGGGGCAGAGCTCTTCAATTCGCTTGGTGTTGAAATCCTCAAAGACGTGTCTTGATTGTCTCTGTGGATTGGCCTCTCTTAAATCGTGCTTTCGCACACTTTCTTTTGCTGAGAGTGACTTCCCCTTCCATCTGGAAAATTTCTGCTTATCCTCTAAGACACTGTACCTTCCTTGGAAAGACTTTTCACAATTACAGAAGCCAAATTATATTCTCTCTTTGCTGCTTTATAGTACCTTGTTTATATTTCTTATTTTCACACCAATTACATAGCTCTTACTTGTTTATATGAAGTTAATATCCATTACTTCTGTTTTTGAGGGGTTTGGTTTTCAATCTTTCTTCCAATGTTTATTTCCCTTAGTGCCTAGCATTTGTTCAAAGTAAGTGGTAGTTAATATTTATCTGGTGACCAAATTAATATCAAATTATAATGAAATTATAAATTATAATCAAGGTTTCCTGATAAGTAAGATTTTATCAGGTTGAAACTGTGGTCTGGTCAGTCCTGCTATACATCCTTTCTATGGAAGGAATGTGTTGACAGAGGAAAGATACAATCAGTATACGTTCTAGACAAGGGTTATCATACCTTATATGTATGCTGATGAATACATTTACAATGACGCTTCAAGTGTTTACTAGGTGCCGGTTAGTGTTCCAGGCACTGGCCATAAGCAGAGTACAGGTATAAGCATGATTACTGTTCTCCTCAACTAACAGCTGAGCAGGAGAGACAGATAAGCAGTAACAGTGTCTAGTAAGTTCTAAAAGGGAGCTGTCATGCATCTGAGGAATCTGGGGTAGAGGAAACGGCGTTAACCTGAGTCCTGAAGGATGAGTGATGGGGGCGGGTAGCCAGGGAAGAAGGGGTAAAGCAGAAGGCCTAGCATGAAAAAAAATCAAAGGCCGGAGAGGAAGGCCGCTGGGACGAAGTCCACTAGGGCCGACATGCGGAGTGTAGTGTAGGTGTGGGAGGCGGCAGTACAGTGGCTGAAGATCAGTTTACCCAGGCCCCAGCAGAATATCGACCAGAGTTGGGTTTTTGAAGGATTTGATTTAACGCTTCGGTATGGAGAATGAATGAGAGGTGGCAGGCCTAGAGGGAGAGCAACCATTTAGGAGACTACTGCAGTAATCTAAGAAACGCGGGAAGCGGGACTCCAATTATGATGGCAGAAGAGATGGAGGGACATAATGGGGTTTGGGAGAATGTGTTTTTTCCCTTGAAGGCTGTCTTACATAAGAAGCTCAATAAGTCCAATTTAAGGACTGTCCGATTTGGTATCTGCATTGGGGGATGGGGGATGATACCACGCTAATGTTTAGTTTAATACTTTGCCCAATTAGTCCTGGATCTACAATCTTATTAGAAATACAAAATCTTCAGCCTCTCTCCTGACCTACTGAGTCAAATTCTGCATTGCACTGAGAACCCAAAGTAATTTGTAGCGACCTTTCATTTGAGGAACTCTAACTTACATTTACAAAGCTCTTGCTTCATTATCATAATCAATATTTGGTCTGAGCCTTAAATTCAGATTCTTCTGAGTTGCTTTCATCTAAACATGACGTTTTATAGTCCGTGTTCAATATCTTGGACATTTTCCCGTTTGGATGGCTTTAGGCTTTTGAATGCATTCATTGAAATGATGTTTTAAAACTCAGTTGAATTACATATAACTATAACATATAACTATATAACTATGAGTTAAAACATCCTTTCTCTAAAATTAGGTGTAAACTTTATACAAATTAATGTTTGGTGTCTCATCAGCTGTGGTCCCTCACTAAGCATGTGTGGGACATACCAGTATCTTCTGTCTGAAATACCTGCATGTATGCTGAGAAATTCCTAGTTTTTTACCTTAATTATGTTGCTCAAAGTGTAATGGGCAATCTCCTTCTGCATACATAGAAACTTTTCAGTATTGTGTCACAGAGTCACCTTTTTGAAATCATGGAAAGTGATTATTAGCGATCTATATTTTGCACGTAAATTTATATTCAGTGATATATGGTCTTACGAATTTTTTTTTTTTTTCGGGCGCGCCGCGTGTCTTGCTGGATCTTAGTTCCCCAACCAGTGATCGAGGCTGGGCCCCTGGTAGTGATGAGAGAGCCGAGTGCTAACCGCTGGAACGCCAGGGAAGTCCCTTACAAATGCTTAAAAAAAGAAAAAATGTATTAAGTACAGCCCAATTTGAGAAGTGTTAAAATGAGAGAGGAACAAGATGCAGATTTAGATTTAAGAAACATATTTAGGAAGCAGTCTCAATAGATGGATCGGGCCTGAGGAGAGGAGAGGAAAGGAAGGTGCAAGCCACTAGGAGTTCATCAACTTTACCGTGTCCTCTTACTAGTCTAGGATCTCATTTATGTTTTCAAATTCTGTTAAGTGGTAGTCTGTTGATGTTCAAACTAGAAAACTAAACACCACAGCTGAAGACTTTAATGAGTGTTTAAAAGTTGAAAGCTTCTCGGTATTCCATTATTCTTTTCTCAAATTTGCAACTTTCTGGAATCACTGTGTTCTCCTCTACTTTCCCTCTTCACATACTGCGCTGGCCTTTCCACGACCTTATCCATTCTGTTCCATCCACTTGAAATGCTCCTTACCCACCTCTCTGTCTCCTGCCCTCTGCACCAGGTCTAGCTTACTTCTTCTCATCCCACAGCTTTCAGATCAAACATAACTTCCTTCCGGTCACATCCCCTAATTCCCCAGCATATTTTAGACTCCCTGTGACATACTGTTAAAGCACCCTGTAGGCGAGAGAGAGTCATGGGCATATACACACTAACAAACTCAGTAAGGTAGATAGCTAGTGGGAAGCAGCCGCATGGCACAGGGATATTGGCTCGGTGCTTTGTGACAGCCTGGAGGGGTGGGATGGGGAGGGTGGGAGGGAGGGAGACGCAACAGGGAAGACATATGGGAACATATGTTTATGTATGACTGATTCACTTTGTTATAAAGCAGAAACTAACACACCATTGTAAAGCAATTATACCCCAATAAAGATGTTAAAAAAAAAAAAAAAAAAAAAGCACCCTGTAATTCCCCTGCATTTCAATTTGTACATTATTAAAGCCCTTATTTGCAGTTACTGCATGGGGTCTCTCCTCCCTGCTATGTTTCACGTGAGAAGGGATGTGAGTTTTGTTTACTGATGTGTCCTCCATCCCCAGCACAACACCTGCTACATAGGACATTCTGAATTCATTTTGTGGTTTGTTAGATGAACACTTTAAGACCCCCCTAACCGCTCCCCCCCCCGTATTTATATAATATGAAATTGGAGGCAACTTTTACTGATTTCTAAATCTGACATCCTAAATTAATTTCATTAATATCAACTCTTTATTTAGATGCTATATCACATTGCTCTATCTGGTAATATATTTAAATGTGGAAAAAAATATGTAGCATTAATTTCTAAGTTGGTAACTTATAACATAATTTCCCATACTTTAAGCAATAATAATTTTGAGCCTTAATACAGGGAGTTTCTCCTAATAAAGGTGAGCAATTTTTAGGAACTGCCACGTTTTTAAAAGTTTGCATAAAACTATCTAGGTCTCATTTAAAGCACTAAAAGCCAGCGAATTTTTACAGAAAATGAGATTTTTGCTTGCAGCAATACAGCAGACAGGCTATTAAAAAATTTTTAGAACTCCTGCAACAAATCATCAAATATTCTGGAGGAAATACACTAAATACTTATCATAAGAAATTAAAAAGAAATTCCTAAGGACCCAAAGAAGAGGAAGCAGAATTCCAAGTATTAAGCTTGCAGCTGCCCTGAGGTAGTTTGCTGACAGTAGGAACCTAAGGCCTTGAGGGTTTTTTCCTCCTGTTTTTCCCTCAGCCTTACTGTGGAATAATTTACATACAATAAATTCGCCAGTTTACATGCATAATTCAGTGAGTTTTTACAAATACATACGTTCATGTGAAGACCTCCTGAATCAAGATGTAGAACGTTCCCCTCTGCAGCCAGTCCCCCCCCTCCATCCCTGGCCCCTTAACAACCACTGATTTACATGCTGTCATTTTAAGGTTGCCATTTCTAAAATTTCATGTAAATGTAATCTCTACAGTATCTTCCTTTTGAGATTCACCCACGTTGTATTAGTTCATCCCTTTATATTGCTGAGCCATATTTCATTATGTGGAAATACCACAATTTCTTTATGACTCATCAGTTGATGGACATTGGGTTATTTCTGGTTTGGGAATGTTATGAAGAAAGCTGCCGTGGACATTAGGATGCAAGTCTATCTGAACATACACTTTTGCTTCTCTTGGGTAAATAGTAAATACCTAGCAATGGAATGGCTGGGTCATGTGACAGGTTATGTTTAACTCTACGAGGAGCTGCTGCTACACTGTTTTCCAAAGCGGCTGTGCCCTGTTAATTTTCCCAGCAGTCATCTGAGAGTTCCACTTGCTCTGCATGCTCGCCCACACTTGGTTTTGTCAGTCTCTGAATGGGTGTGTGGGGTGAAAGGTGGAAAGTTAAGGCTTAACATTATGTTCTGCCTTGACACCTGGTAAGATTGGGAGGGTCTCACACGGCCCCACCACAAGCTCCCTTCCCCATTCTGCTGCCGCGGAAAAGGTACTCTAGCCAAACGAACCTCCTTATGCGGGGGGGCAGGCACAGTTCCTGCTCGTCCCTGAGTGGCTGCTTTTAGTTCCATGCCAGCCACAGAGTTATTCAAAGAAACCAATCACATCTTCCTGCAGCAACCAGGGGTCACCTCACCCTCATAATGCTACAAAGCATGCTTCTTACAGCCCCCAGCTGGCCACTGTGCCCAAGTGCAACTCCCACATGGCCCTGCTTGGCCTGTAGCATTGTCCTCCCACAGGTGGTGAGTACCTGTAACTTATAAACTGTTCAGAGATCTCACCTGTCCTGTGTTCAGCCATCCCCGTCACCCTACGGTGGGACTCTGCGCCTCACCAGTGAATAGTGAATAGGAGGTGACAGTGTATAATGGTATCTCTTGGTGGTGTAAGTTTACATTTCTCTAGCATGTTGAGCATCATGTCCTTATTTGCTATCTGTATATCTGCTTTGGTGAAGGTTTGTTCAGTGCTCTTCCCTATTTTGTGATCTGGGTTGTTTGTCTTCCTATTGAGTTGAAAGAGTCCCTTGTTGAATACACGTGTTGCAAAGATTTTCTCCCACTCTCTGACTTCCCATTCATTTCCCTCACTGTGTACTTTTAAAGAGCAGAAGTTTTAAATTTTAATAACATCCAGTTGATCAACTTATAAGTTGTTGAAAGAGGGGTGTTGAAATTTCCAGCTATGATTGTAGTTGGAAGCCACAAAAAATTCTGATTTTTTTTTGAGTTCCGTCATGTATTTTGAATCTGTTATTAGATGCATAAACGTTTTGGACTATTATTTCCTCATGATAAATTGACTCCTTTAACATTATGAAATGGCCCTCTTTATCTCAAATAATTTCTCTCTTCTGAAATCTACTTTGTCTGACGTTAATATAGCCACTCCAGCTTTCTTTCAGGAAGTAGTATTATGGTATTACTCCCAATCTTTTTATTTTTAATATATCTGTGTCTGTATTTGAAGTGGGTTTCCTGAAGATAATATATACTTCAGCCTTGCTCTTTCATCCGATCTGAAAATCTCTGGAGTGTTTAGATCATTTACATTTAATTTGATTATGGACGTGGTTGGGTTTAAATCTACCATCTTATTTGTTTTCCTTTTTCCTGTTTGGCCTTAGTTCTTTTTTTAACCTCTTTTTATGCATTATTTTGCATTAATTGAGTATTTTTTGTATTTCTATTTTATCTCTTTTCTTGGCTTATTAAGTACAATATATCTTATATTTATAACGCAGGTGGTTGCTACAGGTTTGCAGTATACATCTTTAACCTACCACGGGCTACCTTCAAGTAATATTATACCACTTCAAGTATAGTATAAGAGCATCGTAACATTATATTTCCATTCCCCCTGAAGCCTTTTTTGTTAAGCATTTTACTTCTACGTATGTTATAGCGCCACAAAACATTGTCATTATTTTTGCTTTAAACATTCCTTTATTTTTTTAAAGAGGTTTCCTATAAGATACTTGAAATTATTCTAAAACTATAGTAATATAACAGTAATTACAATTGTCAAGCAGTTGCAATAGTGCAGGGCAGACAAATAGGCTATTGGAGCAGAGTAGAGAGCCTCCTACTGGACTCTACATAAAATAAGGAGTATGACAAATACTGCATTGCTGACTAGTGGGAAAAGGATGGATTAGTCAGTAAATAGTTCTAGGAATACCTGGCTGTCAACGGGGCGGCGGGGGCGGTGGATTAACTTAGAGCCTTATTTTACACCACTCGATCATTTACAGGTAGGTTAAAGACACAAATATGGAAATAGAAATGGAAGTGAGGTCTGTGAGCCACAGCGCCGGCATCACCCACGAGCTAAGTCTGCATTAAAAATACGCATACGAACACTGAGGGAACACTGGCAAAGGAGATGATCTTTGGGGAAATAGTTGTCAACTCAAAATGCACAAGCCATGAAAGAAAACATAAATTTGGTATACTGTACTTGGATTACTGGCTAGAAAGATGGTGGCTTCCTGAAGGGTTGGCTGTTCACGCAGAAGGTAGCCCTCCCTGCGAATACGTCCGCTGGAAGGTGCTTGGAGAGCAGCCCCAGCATCCTGCATCTCCTGCAAAGATGGCTTAACTTAAACTGGCTTAAGCAGGAAAGGGCATTTACTGGCTCATCGGTGTGATGGGTAAAGGGAACCGTAGACATGGCAGAGCCCAGAAATCTCACCAAGAAGGAGGAGGAAACAGCTGTGGCCATGCAGCCATTCCAGTCCAGAAGGGGATGAGAATCAGACATTGGGGCTCAGGCCAGCGTGGGCAGCCCCGGTGTGTGTGAAGCAGATGCAGCTGGGGCTCGTGACTGCCTCACCGCCTCCCCTCCACCCCCGACCATCCCACAGGACGTCTGCCCACAAAGCCCAGGTATGTATGCTGAGGAACAACTGTCTAGACCTGTCTGAGGAAATGTTGTCAATATTAGAGGGGTTTAACGGCTCCAAAGCCAACACCCTTTGTGTGTCTCAGAAGATGATTTCGATGTTCATGCGGACAAAACACAGGATGAGTTCAAAGAGGCATGAGTTAGTGCTGGTGGTTCTGGCCTGTCAAGCCAGACCTCCATCCCCAGGGAGCTGTTCAGCTGCTTTATACCAACTGGAGATGCACCTGCAACCTGGAAAGCCTCTTCCACCTCACCCGGCGAGAGATCAAACTGGCAGTCATGGAGAATGGCCATTTCACATCTATATTGTCTACTTTGTCCTTAGCCACACCGCCCACTCTGTGAGCCCTGATCGTCCCCAACAGAGCACGTTAAGTAAATGGTTCCAGTGCTCATATTTCTTCTTTGATGTCGCTTAAAATGTCCACAGTGGAGCCAATGAGATTGCAAAGGTGAGCTGGCTACCTGGATGCCAAGGGTGCAAGGTCAGCTCTGGGGTAGCACTGGCTGAAACCCTCAATTTGCACATCTGGGAGCCAAACAACTGGAGTGGCCGTGCTGGAGAAGGAGAGCAAGTCGTCCGAGACCAAGGCCACCATCCAAGCACCCTGCCACTCCAGAATACTTCCCCATCCTTTCCTTCCTGATAGCAGTGGTGGAGGGGGCCACCACCAGGGTTCTTGGGGGCAAGTAGCTCAGCCTCTAAGCTTGGTTTCTCCCCCTGTGCAGGGAAGTTTGGCCCAGGGCGCTGGTCCTCAAACTTGGCACCACGGAACTTTCGGAGGTTCCAGAACTTACTGGAGGGCTTCGGTAGGAAGCATGGAAGTTCTAAGAGGAACCCCAGGGGCTCTGAGCACTCACCCCCCATGACTCCCAGCCTCACTCTCCATTTGTAAGTTTTATTTTTATATGATTTATTCCCATGTGATTTCATCACTGAAATAAGCCATGGGGACCAGAATTCCGTTTTATGAAGATTACCCTGGTGGTGTCTTAGAGGGGAAGTAGAAGAGGACAAAGCTGGAGGGAGGGGTACTGGTTAGGGAACCCCATAGGGTCCAGGAGAGAAACGAGGCTCAAGGTAAAGAAAGAGCATCGGAGATGAAGGGGGAACAAAACAGGAAAAAGAAGGGATGTTTCTGTCAGATAGATGATAGTCACCAGAGGACGTTGACAGTAGTCCCATGGAGTCACTTTAAAGAGCCCTATCTTCAAATGGTTCCAACAGGATTAATAACCTCCAACCTAGAATTTCAGATAAATAAATACATTGACTTGTTGGATGGACTTGTTTATACGCGGTTTATATGAATTTAGTATAATGTCGAGCTCCAACAATGAGCAGCGGGGGCTACTCTTGGTTGTGGTGCGTGGGCTTCTCATTGCGGTGGCTTCTCCCGTTGTGGAGCACGAGCTGTAAGTGCGCGGGCTTCAGTAGTTGTGGCATGAGGGCTCAGTAGTTGTGGCACACAGGCTCTAGAGCTCAGGCTCAGTAGTTGTGGTGCACGGACTTAGTTGCTCTGCACCATGTGGGATCTTCCCGGACCAGGGCTCAAACCCATGTCCCCTGCGTTGGCAGGGGGATTCTTAACCACTGCGCCACCAGGGGAGCCCCAAACTTATTTCTTTACTTCCTTCCTCATGGCAAAGAAGAACTATTCGATACACATTCTTTAACTGTAATATTTTGACACATGTAAAAGATACTATTATACAACTCAAGCTAATTAAATTCTACACAGAAGGTATCAATTGTTCTTAACTTTCCAGGTCCAAACCATCATTTAAGAACAACAGAAAAATTAAAGTGACTTTTAAGATCTGAAGTTATATAGAAAAATTTACAGCGAACCATTAGCATTTAAGGTTAGGATGTAAAGAGTAATGGCAACTATACTTTCCCATTTTATTAGCAAAGTGAATCAGGATGAGTAGGAAAATACACAGGAAATCACTTTGCTCAAACACAAAAAAATTACATTTTAACAAGAGCTGGTCATAAGAATTTTCAGAAAAGTCGCTACCTCTTCCCCTCTTAGTACAGTTTTAGTTGATTTTTAAGTTGTAAAAGCTAAAGTTAAAGGAGACATGTGTTTTTAAATTGTTTTTGGTGTATCTTCAAAGTTATAGAAGTTATAAAGTAGTCAGTGTTAAAATATATTTGGTAGTTTAACAATAACATTTTGCTTCCAGGATAATGTTCTCACACTTTATAGCTTTAAGAATGTACTTTACTCATGGGAACTAAGGCGGTTATGAGAAACTGAAGGGGAAAAGTTCAAAAGGTAGTCCATGACTTTTTTTTTTTAGGTTCTGAAAAAGGATAAGACTGTTTGGATTATGTTGCTCTCTGATTTAGTAAAAAAAAAAAAAATGCTAATGAATATATGTTAACCTTGAGGTTATCAACATTCTTGCTCCAGATAGATTTATGGTAAAAATAGACTACTGAACTGTCTTGTTAAATTTTAAAAGATGAGTTTGGAGGAGTTACAAATAACATCCTTTAC
The DNA here is from genome assembly GCF_963455315.2 of Globicephala melas. Lineage (NCBI taxonomy): Eukaryota > Metazoa > Chordata > Mammalia > Artiodactyla > Delphinidae > Globicephala > Globicephala melas. The sequence continues at coordinate 108,627,973 of NC_083319.1, read as the reverse complement.
CCTGAGGTCAAAAAGAATATGTAAACTCAAATTTTTTAGATAAGAATACTTATTATAGTTTCAACTTTCATACTTCCTATTAAAATGACTGTGTAAGAATATACAATCTTTTATGGTTTTATTCTGAATATATACCACTCTCCCTTTTTAACAAATTCAAAGTAACACATGTTCATTTTGAAATTTTTTAAAAGTACAAAGTAGAAAAAACCCCACAAAATTAGTGCAAGATCACTAGAGAAATATTCAAACGTTGCCAAAGTAGCCCATCCCTACTTTCCTCCCATCACTGATGAAGTACAGAGAGGTAAAGTGTTATGTACCCAGAATAGTGAAAGGGACAAACATGGGCTGAGGAGGTAGGAATTAAGACGTAGCTCAACAGTGAAAACTAGGAAAAGAGCTGGGCAGGGCAAATAGGACAGTTTTCTGTAGGGTTGGTAGCCTAAGGGCGCAGTGTTCACATAAGCTGGGGCAACAAGGAGAAGACAATTGAGTTCCTGTATCTAAGATCCCTGCTCCTGGGTTGATTATATGTTCTAAGCTGCACCATCTCACTGGTTTCAGTGGAGCAGGAGAAAGCAGTGGCAAAGGAAAGAAGGGAAAATTATGGGGGTAGCATCTGCTCATTGTGTGAGCCTGCAGCATCGGCAACACGCTTCATTCTATTAATTGCATCAATCGCATCTTGTAAACACATTTCCAGAGACCACATGTAATGGGCCTTGGGTTCCATTCAGCCCCCTTTTTTTTTTTTTTTTTTTGCGATACGCGGGCCTCTCACCGCTGTGGCCTCTCCCGCCGCGGAGCACAGGCTCCGGACGCGCAGGCTCAGCGGCCATGGCCCATGGGCCTAGCCGCTGCGCAGCATGTGGGATCCTCCCGGACCGGGGCACGAACCCGTGTCCCCTGCATCGGCAGGCGGACCCTCAACCACGGCACCACCAGGGAAGCCCCCAGCCCCTTTTTTGACTCCTCAAATAGTTAACGTATAATTTGTTTTTCACATCATTTTCATCAAATAGAATTCACTTTCATTTTTATGACCATTTTTAAAACAGCAAATATCTCCCCAAGCAGTCTTGGGTTTCAAAGTGGCAGTGATTTTATGTGCTGACGCATTTGAACTGCCAAGGATCTCCCACGATGTATGCGTTAATGACGACCACTTGGAGTTCTTGTTCAGATGTTTGCTCAAAGCGTAGAGCTACCGTCAGAGAGTGCCTCAGCCTAAAGAAACAATTCTTCCAGTTATGCAGATCCATAAATTCCAACTCAAGCAATGTATTTTGCGGGTAATAAACACAAGTGTGTTCCTAATTGGAGAGAAATAATGCTTAGGCTTGGACCTGTTGCCTTCCTGGAACTGAAGTCTAGCACACATGGAGACATTCCTCTCTAAAGAACACAGTCGCTAATAGAAACAAGCAGTCCACCAGGATGTCGAGCCAACACTTCCTGCAGAGGGCAGAGTTCTCTGGAATTTACTGAAAGTGGACACAGAGGACATTTATATTTATAGAAACACTTTAGATAAGACAAGACTTTTAAAAGCCAGAAATCACTTTTAGGGAGATTTCAGAAAAATGTTGTAATCTTTTTTTATTATTAATAGGCATAAAAAGGATTGTTATATTGATATTGACAGAAATTAGGTGATTAATTGAAGATTTTAACTTGAAAGGATGAATTGCCCCAACATTGGTTTAGAATTTTTCATTATATACAGTTCAATCTTGTGGTCTGTCAAATGCCCAATAGCCATTTATCTAGTACACGTACCTTTACAGCTGGATTTCCAAATATGATTATTAAATTCATATGATAGAGTGTCCTGAAAGTAAATATGTCAGCAGGCTTTGCTTTATTTTATGCATTTATTCTGGATGTAACATAACTTGATGTTACGTAACACAGATGATGCTCTAAGACATTTTGCCAGAGCTATTCAAGTACAGCATTGTTTGAGATTGCGGAAGGTGATTTAGAAACACCTGGATTGAGTATTTCTATCCATGCTTTAAATCCTAGAAGGCTTGCAGTTTTATAGTCCTTTCAGGGAAAGACAGGAACTACATTAACACTTGTTAGCATAACAGTTAATATACTTCTGAGAAAGATTTTGTAAAAATTTTGAAAATTATGCCAAAAAATTAAAGGGAAGATTAAAAAGGATTAGTGTTTGATCAGCCTCTGTAGGTTTAGGAATATTTTTTAGAATATATATTTTTAGAAATATTTACAGCTTTTATACTTGGGGGCTTGGGAACATGAAGGCAACACGCGTTGGAACAAAATCCTAAATCTTACATTCAGATGAGCATCATCATTTGTGGTAATATTCATGTAATGGAGCTCAGCGTCCCAGCTAATGTCAAAGCAACAGTCGATGAGATTATTGTATTCAAGTTGCTCTGTGTGGTCCACTTGGAACCTCTGTCTCTTTAATAGTATTTGGACGCTCTCCTCTCTCCCTCCCTTACACCTAATCGGTCCAGTGGGACGCCACACAAGACAAAAAGCTCACGTAATTTGATAGAACAGGAGCTGATAGATTAGTAGGGAGAAGAACCATCACGTTTCTTCCTCTCTGAACCAGCAACATATTTGTATTAACAGCCGTGGTCTGGACAAGCGCCTCCACCTTTCTTGTCAAAAAGGGTAATTTTCAGCCAGTGTAGTAGGAGGGCTACACTGTAGCTCATGATGTAAATATTTTTTCAAAGTGGGAAGTTTCATAGGCTATGAAATAACATATTAGCCACATGAAGTGTCAGACTTTTGAAAAAGTCCCCTCTCCCACAAGCTAAAGATTATGATAATAACAGTAACTCTAATCATGGCTAACCTATCTGAGTACTCACTCTGACCGGCCAGAGTGGATTATATATATTATTTCATTAAATCTCCCAAGAATAGATAACCAATAAGGACTTACTGTATAGCACGGGGAACTCTACTCACTACTCTGTAATGACCTGTATGGGAATAGAATCTGACGCACTTTGCTGTACAGCAGAAACTAACACAACATTGTAAATCAACTAAACTCCAATAAAAAAAATTCATTAATAAAAATAAATAAATCTCCCAATAGTCCTATTAGGTAGGTAACTTGTGTTATCCCATTTCACTGCTGAGCTATCTTATCTGTTGTGATTAACAAACTCCCTCCAAAATTATCGGCTGAAACTGTCAACCCTGAATGTGATTCTGTGGATAGTGATTTAGGCAGGGCTTCGCTGGCTGATTCTTGGTCTTGACCTGGTCTAGGTGATCTGGCAGAGCTGTGAACTTGTGATCACAAGTCACTTTGAGGCTTCCTAGTCTAGAAGGGCCTTAGCTGAGACAACAGGGCTCTTCTCTAGCCTAGAAACCCAGGCTTGTTCATGGGATGCCCTCCAGATTCTAAAAGCTGCGGAGTGGAAACTCCAAGACCTCCCGGGGCCCGGGCTTGGAACTAGCTCAGCCTCATTTCTAGTGCATTCTGTTGGTCAACGCAGGTCACAAAGCCTGCCAGGTTTCAAAGTTTGGGGGGAAAGACTCCACGTCTTGGAAGGAGCTTCACTGTGACTAGTTTTGCATTCTACTGCTGTTTCTGAGTCTGAGAGATGTGTCGCGACTTGCCAAAGATCACACAAGTTAGTAAGTGACTTTCATACACTGCAGGGGGGCTCTGTACGCCACCTTGGGAAACAGTTTGGCATTTTCTGAGTTGTTTGTCTTCTTGTTATTAAATTGTAAGAGTTCTTTCTATATTCTGGATACAAGTTTTTCGTCTGACATATGTGTCATGTATATTTTCTCCCAGTTTTTGGCTTTCCTTTATTTTCTTAATAGCGTTTTTTTTTTTTAAGAGCAAACGTTTTTCATTTTAATGAAGTCTAATTTACCAATTATTTTCTTTCATGTGTTGTGCCTTTGGTGTTCTGCTTAAGAATGTGTGAATGAGAAGTGTAGCCCTAGAAGTCTAAGGGTATAGCTTGAAGCGGTCCAAGTGTTTTATCTAAAAACGAATTTCGGGGAGTTCCCTGGTGGCACAGTGGTTAAGAACGCGCCTGCCAATGCAGGGGACACGGGTTCGAGCCCTGGTCTGGGAAAATCCCACATGCCACGGAGCGACTAAGCCCGTGCGCCACAACTACTGAAGCCCGTGCGCCTAGAGCCCATGCTCCGCAACAAGAGAAGCCACCGCAATAAGAAGCCCACGCACCACAGTGAAGAGTAGCCCCTGCCCGCTGCAACTAGAGAAAAGCCCGCGCTCAGCAACAAAGACCCAAAGCAGACGTAAATAAATAAGTAAACGAATTTTGCATTCTACTTAATAAAGTAATCTTACTTGCCTTCACATAAAAATAATGCCTCACGTAAGAGACGGCTTATCTAATGCTCCAGGATAGAAACCCACATTTATTCCATGGCACAGACTGCACATCTTCAGAACATAAGCACTCTAGGTGCCTCAGCAACTAACAACATTATCATTCATAACAAGTTCTAGTACAAATAAAAGCGATAAGGCTACAAATAAAAGGAGAAATTGCCATATATATATATATTTGTATACACACACACACATATAATAAACTCTGCGTTAACCTTTTACCATCATTGACTGTATTATTAGCTTTCCATATAGATTCAACTATTTAACTGCTTATATATGTCTAAGCTACTAAAAATCCTTCCTGAATGAATAGCAGATGAACAACTGAATGTAAATGAAAACAGATGCTTCAAAGAAAAGGATCCAGAATTGTCATCAACTCTTCACAGTCACTCCATGTTTTCTCTAACAAGCACATATGCCCACAGCACATTGCCAAACTCTATTGACGTCTTCCAAAATTTCTGTACGAAATTATGATTATGATCTCATAGAGTTCAGGACTTTTGGCTAAAGAGCCTGCCTCCCCAGGATGTTTTTTTCAAAGAAGTTGGTACCCCCAGGAGTGCTGGGGGAGGGAAGCACACACAGGTATTGGAGGATGTCCCTAAACTAAAGCCTGCTGTATGATCTCAGAATCTCCAAAGTTTGACTTCTTTCAAATCTGAGAATCTGGAGTCGCGCCAGATCTAGAGACACAAGGCAAGCAGAAAAGGAAACCCACTGACCCTGTATTTAGTATCCACATTCTTGTGCCTTTAAAGTATGTATTTTCAAATGTAACCTATTGAAATATCAATAGTCCTCTGAATATACAGATACTAGCACAATAAATGCATTCATGCTGTATAAGAAACGATGGGTTCTTACACACCATAAAACACAAAATAACGTAAAAAAAATAGTTGCTGCTCTAGAGGTATTTGCTTTAGACTTAAAGTCTGTTTAAATGTGTGTATAAAATATGTTTAAGAAGTGATAATAGGACGAAGTGAGAGAGTGGCATGGACTTATATATACTACCAAATGTAAAATAGATAGCTAGTGGGAAGCAGCTGCATAGCACAGGGAGATCAGCTCGTTGCTTTGTGAACACCTAGAAGGGTGGGATAGGGAGGGTAGGGGGGAGATGCAAGAGGGAGGGGATATGGGGATATATGTATATTTATAACTGATTCACTTTGTTATAAAGCAGAAACAAGCACAACATTGTAAAGCAATTATACTCCAATAAAGATGTTAAAAAAGAAAAAGAAGTGATAATAGATTAGGTGGTCAATTACTGAATGTGGCAGCTAGGACTAAGGAACATTACCGAGTTTTTGTCCTCATTGGACAAATCCTAGAAGACAGAAAATTCACTTTATACCTCATTTCTGCGCACACATCAGAGTTAACTGCAAAAAAAATCTCATGGGTCTATAGTCCTGATTCCATCTACCTCTTTTGTCTGACTCCTTTTCTGACAAAAACTGTTGATTTTCAAAGGTGCCTTAGGACAGGAAAGATGTGTTCAGACACGTGTGCACACGCAGATGGTGGGGTAAGGGGGTTGTTGGTGAAGGAAGCGTGGGCTTGTGAGAAGCATCCGTCATATTTTTCTTTTTTGCATAGAAGCAGATACATGTGTTAAAATATATGCCTATGATAACAACTGCTAAAATTATGGTTCGTTTTGATAGAAAGACGTCCTGCTCAAAATCTGATTTCAGGCAACTATTCAGCAAGCAGGATCGGAATAACTATCTTATCTGTACTTTTTATGTGCATAGTTTCTGACAGGTTGTGCTAGGTATAGTAAGCCTTTACTAGCGCTGTACAGAATGTATCACAACTTGTGACTTGAATAAGAACAAGTTATTCAAACTTGCTTTGCTCTGTTATTCAAAGTATTTGAAACTTCAGAGTGCTCATTCCGTCCTTTGCAATGATTCCTGGTTTCATCTTATTTATGCCATTGGCCCTAGAATCAAGCAGCTCACCAGATTTGCAATAAAGTTATTCAAGTTTATGTATTATGTAAGAATATATTATCATTGCATAAAATCTTAAAGCACCAGATTTCTTGGAAAAATGCCCATGAATTTAAAAGCAGTAGTTTTAAAATTATGTATATTTGGAAATATCCTTAATTCTGAAAGAATGCACCGCATAAACTGCTAGATTTTTTTTGAATATTAAAATTTACTTTGCTTTTTCTCAGTTTAAAATATAATAAATAGTTCTACCTCCCAAAGACAATGTCTTTTAATACAAGTTCCCTTCTAAGCTTTTTTTTGGATACGCTTTTACATAATTGGGACCATACTCTCTATAGTTTCTATCCTACATTTTTTTTTAACATCTTTATTGGAGTATAATTGCTTTACAATGGTGTGTTATTTTCTGCTTTATAACAAAGTGAATCAGTTATACATATACATATGTCCCCATATCTCTTCCCTCTTGTGTCTCCCCCCCACCCTCCCTATCCCACCCCTCTAGGTGGTCACAAAGCACTGAGCTGATCTCCCTGTGCTATGTGGCTGCTTCCCACTAGCTATCTATTTTACACTTGGTAGTGTATATATGTCCATGCCACTCTCTCAGTTCATCCCAGCTTACCCTTCCCCCTCCGCATGTCCTCAAGTCCATTCTCCAGTAGGTCTGCGTCTTTATTCCCGTCTTGCCCCTAGGTTCTTCATGACCATTTCTTTTTTTTTTTTTTTTTTTAGATTCCGTATATATGTGTTAGCATACGGTATTTGTCTTTCTCTTTCTGACTTACTTCACTCTGTATGACAGACTCTAGGTCCATCCACCTCACTACAAATAACTCAATTTCGTTTCTTTTGATGGCTGAGTAATCTATCCTACATTTTAAACTTAAACATAAGCTTTTCTTGTACTATGACCAAAACTTCACGTGTAGACATCTAACCAGTGACTGTGCCATAATTACATCAGTTGAACTCACAATAGTGCACGTTTAAGTTTGCTATTTTAAAAATGCTCTTGTGGTCACCTCATTACATGAAACTTTCACAAATTTCAGATTATTTCTTTTTCGAGTGTCAGTCAGGGCTCACCCAGAGAAGCAGAAGCAGTAGGAGATGTATGCTAAGAGACAGAGTGCAAGGAGCTGGCTCACCTCGTGGAGGCCTGCGAGGCAAGCATGGAATCTCAGGGCAGGAGGTTCGGAAGAGCCGGCCGGCACCCTCTGGGCTGGCCTGAAACTGCCGTCCGTCCACAAGCAGAATTGCTTCTTCTGAGAAGCCTCAGCCACATTTCAGGACTTTTAGCTGATTGAGTAAGGCCTACTCAAAATATCTAGGATAATCTCTTTTACTCACAGTCGACTGAGTTTTTGCTTTAATCACATCTAAAAAAAATACCTTCATAGCAGATAAGTGTTCATGAATAACTGGGACTGTCGCTTAGCGAAGTTGACCCACCAAAAGACCATCAGGGTTAAATTTTCAGAAGTAGAATTACTGAGTCAAAGGGAATGGAATTTTTTTTTAAAAAATCTGATACAAATATTTAAATCCCTTTTCTAAAGGGTGGTCACAATTTTCTGTACTTTGCCACTCTATCCCTGCATTTTCTTGGGGTAGGTACCAGACTGCCTACCCTACGATACTCTGAATCAATAACACAATCGAGAGGGCCCCTAAAATAAAAAAAGCACTCGGGTCTCAAGATGAACACAAGGTTTCCTGGCTGTAAGTATCTAGGAGCGAAAGATCTGCTTTCCCAGGACAGTTATTCTGCCCTGAGCCCTGTATGAGCCTCACTGAGCAGCTGCCAGACCTACTTATAGGTGGGAATATAGATTCCTATTTATTATTTACTCTTTATTGGGAATGTGTTAGGCATTTTGAGGGGAGATAGAAGTGCTTACCCTGTCCTCAAAAAGTCTAAAGTCAAGGCTAAGTTTTAAATAAATATTTGATGTTATTATATCCATGTTAAACTTCATTTTCATAGATTTCTCTGGGAAATGGGGCTAATCATGTCTTTAAACTCTACATAACTATAAATAAAAGGCAGACCTTTCTGAAGCCTCTTGCTGTTTCAGTAGATCTATGTAAAGGTCCATATTATTTTATCTTTGAAAACTTATCATTAGGCAGAGGTTAGTAGACTGATTAATTGGGTGGATTTGGGGATGAGGTTTTTTAGTTGAATTCTTACTTTTATTATGTACTTTTTTTTAAAACCTGGACAAATAACTTAATCTCCCAAAGGCTCAGTTTTCTCACTTGTAAAATGGAGATAATATTCTCTCGTGTGGTTGTATGAGGTTTAAATGCGCCAATACATGTAAAATGTTTGGCATATGTGCTGGCACACGATGTGCATGTGTGCTTGCGTGTGTATGACTGATCTCCCCTCTGTATCTTCTACTTTCTTTCGGTCCTCCACCCACCACACCAACATTTCAAGCAATTTAGAGCAGGACAGAAAAGTGCAACTGGCTTGAAAATCATTCTTTTATTTCTTCAAAGGCTCAAACCTTCCGAGAATTTAGGTTTCGAAGGAAGCAGGAAGTGAGGTCGGGGCAGGGGCGGGGGGAGAGGTTGTAATTTGAAGACAGAGATAGATTGCCTTGAAAAAACATAAAGGAACACATGCTCCTCCAGAGGACACAGAAGGTCCCCAAGCAGAGGGAGAGGAGGAGGGGGCTGTGAATCCTGAGAGCAGAGGGGTCTGCATGCTTCGGGGCAGAGCCTGAAAAGCTGGGAAGACCCCCCAAGAGGAGGGGCCTCACAGAGCCTCAGGCAGGGGGGCCTGGACAGGATCACAGTGGACTCCTAAGGATGAGGAAGAATAGTAAAGATCGGCCAGAGCTAAAGGAGGCACACCGACAGGCTCAGGGGATCACTCTTGTCATTGGGAGGATGGTCGCAGATGGCCAGAGCCTGTAATATCATTTCACGTGACCCCAGAACCAGAGCAGTACTCTGGGTGGGGCAGGGAAAGACTCTCAGAAGGACCAGTAAGTTTCACAATAGCCCAGTGGGGCTTGGAAACTGAGATTAAGTTGATTTATTAAAAAAAATAATGAAAATAAATAGAGCAGGTGCAACTCAGCTGGTAACATGAGATTCACATCCAATACTTACTCAAAAAGTGTCATCAGTGACAATTATTTAGCTCTTACTGATATGGAAGAAAGAGGAAAACGGAACATCCTCTGGCTGACATCTCTTAATACTTCCTGCCTACTTGTGGGCCTTGCTTGACCAGTTGTAGCCAATCTCAAGAATTTTGGACCTTTCCTTTCCATTGGCATCTGCCTGCAAACAGGCTAAAAATTCCTCTTATCCTTAAACAACCACCACCAATTTCTCTCGATCCAAACATTCCACCAAGGTCGTGTAACCTCCCTTCTCTTCACTATCATGTTTCTCAGGAGTGCAGACACACTTGGTGTGCCCCCGTTCTGAACTTCCATGCACCCCTCAACTGATTACAGTTGGGGCTTCTTCTCTCCCCGTTGAGGGAAACTACTTTCACTAGGAAGATAATGAATGATCTCCGGCTGCCAAATCTAAGATTTGTTCTGTATTCCATTTAATCTTTTTTTTTATCCTATTTAATCTTTGAGCAGCGTCAGACACTGTGTGCCTTCCTAAATGTCAAAAAGATTTGTTTTTTTCAAAAGACTTTATATATTTTTTAGAGCAGCTTAAGGCTTACAACAAAATTGAGAGGGAAGTACAGAGATTCCCATGTACCCCCCGCCCCACACATGCACGGTCTCCCCTGTTATCAACAGCCTTCACCATATGGTACATTTTACCAAGGATGGCCCTACATAGACATGTCGTAATCACCCAAAGTCCGTAGTTGACCTTAGGATCCACTCTGTGGGTTGTACATTCTATGGTTTGCATAAATGTCTAGTGAAATGTATCCATCATTATAATATCAGATAGGGTATTTTCACTGCCCTAAAAAAGATTTGTTTTTTAATCCAGCATTGTACAGGATGTTTTTTAAATTATCTATAAAGCAATATTGCTCGGGGACTTCCCTGGCGGTCCAGTGGTTGGGACTTCGCCTTCCAGTGCAGGGGGTGCAGGTTTGATCCCTAGTCGGGCAGCTAAGATCCCACATGCCTCACAGCCAAAAAACCAAAACGCAAAACGGAAGCCATATTGTAACAAATTCAATAAAGACTTATTGAAAAAAATATCTTAAAAAAAAAAATATCTTAAAAAATATCTTAAAAAAAATCTTAAAAAATATCAAAAAATATCTTTAAAAAAAAAGCAATATTGCTGGAAATAGAAGTCACAGTATCCCTCCTTCTTGAGACCTGCTCCAGTGTTTTATATTCTATGCTTCTGTTAATGCCTCTATTATGCTCCTGTTCTCCTGGGCTAAGACTTACTTTGTCCTTCCTCATTTCTTTCTTTATGGCAACTCTCAAATCCAAGAGGATGTCCAATCCTATTGCTTCTACCTAAGACATATTTCTTTGCCATTCTTCTTTATTTAAGTTTCTACCAGGATAGGAAGCTCTCGGGAGTTCCCTGGTGATCTAGTGGTTAGGATCCGACACAATCACTGCCATGGCCAGGTTCAGTCCCTGGTCAGGGAACTGAGATTTTTGTTCATCTCCCAATTAGAATATTTAGTAATCCCATATTGATTTTCCCATTACCAGATTTTCATACTTGGGCAATACGCCACACAGTAAACCAAAGCCAATGATACACATGTCTCTCCATTCATAGTGCTCTATGGTCTGTCGTTGTGGTCGTTCCATCGCCCTCAGGATGCAATCAGTACACCTGATCTCAGTGTTACATGGCAGGGTGGTCCCTGGCTCTGCAGAATTAGCAAAGTCTTGCCTCACCCCCCTCCTCACCTCCAATCCAAACGCCCCATCTAACCCCCCACCTCCCACCGACCTACCGAAAGCAAAACTCTCAGTTCCCCTGCCCTGTGATGGATCAAGCCCTCCTCTAGGTGATTCAGATTCAAGTGAAAGCTGCAGAGGCACTGCCTGGGCAGGCTGGGAGAAGGGCCTTTTGCTCTGGCTCCTCGCAGACTTGGCAGCCTCTCTTGCATTTGTATCTGCCATGCACTGTATACTCTTCTCTCATTGACTGTCTCATCCTGTAAATGCCAGCCTGCAGCGCTGCTCTTCCTGACTGGAACACCACACTTGCATTTTTCTTGCTTCTTGGAAAACTGCTGTTATTTCTTCAATTCCCATCTCAAATGCCGTGAGGATTCCGACCTTGCCCTGTCCTCCAACCGCGTTTTATCTGCATCTCTGTAATAGCATTTACCATGTTACATTTTAATTTATTTTTATAATATTTTCCTCCAAAGACTGTGTGCTCTGTACATACACAGACCATTTTGTTTTTTGTCTTTTTTACCCTTGTGGCCTAGCTTACCGTTTTCTGTTTTTCTCTTCTTTTTTTGCTTCCTCTTTACACACAGGATTTAAGACAGTCGGGAAAATATCTTTGAAATGAAATGTTTCTACTCGGTACGGTAATGGTAACCAAGAAACCTGGCCACTATTACAACCTTGTGAAGGTCTTTATCACATATCAGAGGAATCCATTTCCTATTTGCGCCACTTGAGTAATAAAAGGACAGTAATTTTTTGAGTGGCAGCCTGATTCCTCCCACATTCTTGCCAAATGTTTTTTTCTAGTCCTGCTTTATCCCTGAATCCCAGAGGCCCCTTGATACAACTTCCTGTGTGACCCCAAGTTTCTGACAACAAGGAAAATAATATTTCCCAGTGATTTCTCTCTACTGTTCAAAAATCCTATTGCTTTAGCTGCAGCTATTTTAATTCCCTTTCCTGGTTTTTTTGTTTGTTTGTGTGTTTTGTCTTGTTTTAAATCTGATTTCTGTTCTCAGGTGAGGGGACACTGTGGGTGAAGAGAAGGAATTGAGCAAAGGAGGCCTTACTGCCCCACCTCAGGGTTTGGAGTCTGTTTGGTGACCTCTTTCCTCAAAACACGGCCCTCCCCCATTTCTCAGATTTAATTCCTTAAGATGAAAATTTGGGGAAAAAAGAAAAAAGAAAGAGGCAACTTTAGTTGTGAAAATACATCAGTTTTCACAAAATGGGAGCTGAGATTTGCTATTTGCAGGTTAGCTGGGGGGTGGCTTCGCCAATACTAGTGATTCATTGTAAATGTCTCCGTGTTCCTATAGCTTGATGTTAAACTGTTCAGTCAATTACTGTATCAAAGCACCTAATCTAATTCAGTAGCTTAAAAACTTAATGCAGTTTCAACTGGTAATTGAACTTTTACAGAGAAAATCATGTGCCTTGTTTCCAAGAAATGAAATTAAAGAATTAAGTCAAAATAGATGATATCAATTATCAATAAAGCAGGTTGGAATTTTTTGATTAATATCTAACAAAAAAAATAAGCTAATAATTCTTGAGTGATCTTTTTATTTCATCACTGGGTAGTGGATATTCCTTGATTACTTCCACAGATTCATTTTATAGGACATGGAGGAAAACACATCTGCAAAGGCAGAAGCAGAGTGACTCCTTAAATGCAATCTTCACCGTCATTGAAAGTGACAGATTTTTGACAAAACTCAGGGTTCGCTCTGAGCTATTATAGCAGTTTATTTTCCAACAGCAAGTCATTCCGACCCGATACATGGTTAGTGTGGACTTTTAGCTCATGAGCTAAATCTTCGAAACCCCTGACTGTTCAATGCACTTACTTCAAGTTGGGAAACCTCAGGGTCACCTGCTGTGATTTCCTACGGAAAAGAAACAGAACTGTTGCAATACTTTGAACTCCAGATGAGTGAGAGACATAAAACTGATGTGTTTCTGATGTTCCATTTCAAGATAATAACAGGGGATCTGTTCTTAAAGAAATACATAAAACCGAAGCTATTGGAGCCACAGCAGCTGGGAAGAGGACGCATTTGGAGATAGCTGGAGGTACTGATTAAGATCAGTACTGATCACCACACCAAATGTCAGCTGCTCATGTGTCTGGACCTGCCAGGGTGGCCCCTGAGGCCGGATAGCACAGTACTTCTTTCCCGGCAGACTCTGAAGCATCCTCTTCCGTCTGTCAAAGGCAGACAGAACCGCATCCCACAACAGCTCTTCACTTGAGTTCCTTGCCTCCCCCAGTGGCCAATAGTTGTTAACCAGTTATCATAAATGTGACTTCTCTCAGCAGATTCAAATGTTTGCCCCAAATTTTGCCTATTCTCTTGGTGTATCTATTTTTTTTTAATTTTTAAAATTTATTTACTTATTTATTTATTTTTGGTTGTATTGGGTCTTCGTTGCAGCGCGCGGGCTTCTCATTGCGGTGGCTTCTCGTTGTGGAGCACGGGCTCTAGGTGCGCGGGCTTCAGTAGTTGTGGCACGCGGGCTCAGTAGTTGTGGTGCATGGACTTAGTTGCTCCGTGGCATGTGGGATCTTTCCGGACCAGGGCTCGAACCCGTGTGCCCTGCCTTGGCAGGCGGATTCCTAACCACTGCGCCACCAGGGAAGTCCCTGGTGTATCTATTATGATTATTCTGATGCAGGAGAAGAATCAGCCTCATTCCTAACCTTAAAAAATAGAGGTAGGAATTAGGCTAAGACGGTCTGCATGGGAAGCACAGAAGGCGGCAGCTTCTCTTTTCCCGGAGAAGCCTTGTTCATGGCTGTCTTTTCCAGCCTTGGAAAGAGGTCATCAAAGTCAGTGATGAACGTCAGCCCAGAATCCTGCTCTGACTCGTTTCCTCCCAGTGGTTCTCTGAGAGGGGCGCGTTCCCCAGACAAAGCGCACACCCTGGGGAAAAGGCAATGATGCTGGCAGGAGGCTGAGCTCTGCTTCCTGTGTGTGAGGTGGGGCTGAATGTTTCTAATCAACAGCCTTTCTCCGTTTTCATCACTTGCTCTGCAACCCTCGCAGTTTAGCTCAGAAAATCAGGTGAGGGTAAGAGAGCTCCTTGTGGTCTTTTTGTAAGCATCGGGGTGGCCCAGGTGTCGTCCGATGCCCTGCGGCATGATGGAGAAGGTACACGTCCTCTGCTGATGAACAACCTCCCCACGAGGAAGACTTAGTGGCAAGTGTTCACTGATGAGATGTCTGGAGTCAAAATTATGGAAACTGGCCACAGTTAAAAATGATAAGCTAGGGACTTCCCTGGCGAGCCAGTGGTGAAGACTCCGGGCTTCCACTGCAGGGGCTGAAAGCCCCATCCCTGGTCAGGGAACTAAGATCCTACGTGCTGGGAGGTGCAGCCAAAAAAAAAAAAAAGACCCAGGTAGATAATCGGTCTGTTTTGGCCTTTGTTTTAGAAAAAAGTTACTCAGAGAACTGCCCATTCCTCTCCTTCATAGCTGGTCAAAGATTTGGGGTTGATTCTGATCGACTTTGACTAATTCTTATCAGTGTTTCGGGGAGGATGAGGCCAGATTGGCTTAAATGAATGAAAAAGTGTTTGTAGTTTTAGGAGTTAAACCCCTCGTGCTTTAATTTGTTCATTTATTCATTCAGCGCATTTTAAGTAATCATCAGCTATGTCCCAGGCGGGCACCAGGGATGCTCTTTCTAGAAAAGCTGAGCATTATTTTGATAATCATAGTGATGAACTCGGAAGCTCGCTTTACTTCTCTGAGCTGCACATCAATCAAGAAATTATTGTGAAGACAAATCAGTCTAACCCAACCAACGCAGACAGTTTTTGTGGCTATGGGAGCATATGACAGGATTTAGGGAAAAATTATTACTAAATAATGAGGATTCACATTCCTTGGGGATAAGTTGATAACACAATGAAACATGAATGTAAGAGTATGAGATAGACATACTCCTCCATTTGGACTCAAGATCAACTCATTCTGATTCATTCAACCAACGACTTTGTTTGAATATTAAGCCTATAGAGGAAAACCGAGGAGTTTTCTTTAGTAATTTCACTAAAATAAGATTGCTACTTACTTCATTATTCCAGAAATATTTTTTGAGAAAACAATTGTGCGAGAAGATTACAGTCTAGTAGTGGAATATGTCTAAACCAGTCAGTGCACTACAGGTTCTCAGTTACTGAGCCCAGGAGGGTAGAGGAAAAGTTTTTCCTTCCCTACACTTGCTAAGGATTAAATGGGATAAACTGTTGAGAAGTCACGTGTCCCATTCTAATGATTTTCAACATCACCACACCAAATGTCTTTCATTCAAATACAGACATAACATAATCCAGTTAGGAAATATTATCCTAACATTTGGTCCAGAATTCTTCTCTATGAGCCCTTTCTGCTCAGAAAACAAGTTCATAAATGCTGGGAGTACTCCAGCTGGTGACCTCAGAGGCCAGGGAGGTTGCTAGGCATGAGGTAAGGGAAGAATGTGCTGTTTCCTAGCGAGAAGGACAGGGTCGGGGGAGAGGGAGTAAAGAGGTGGGCAAAAGAGGAGAGACAAGCCAGCCAAACAGAGGAGCAGGTGCTGCAGAGAAAAAGCCAGGAGAGAAACTTCTGGTGCTGAGCAGTAAAAATGGGCCTGGAGAACAGGGCAATATAATAAGTGATGTGTTTTTGTCCCCCAACCTTTCCGATCATCAGTAAAATCACATGTTTACAAATGCTTTGGTTCAAATTTTGAGGCAGACAATACAGGAGCAGTTTGATATCCAGGTCAATAGGAGGGGGCACCCAGTCAGCCTGTGTGGGACAAGAGCCCAGGAAGCCATGAGAGAGCAAATGTCCAGACATTCGCCAACGGTCATAGAATGACTTTGGACTTCTTCAACAAGTGGAAATGTAGGGTTCAAGTCCAGGTTTACCCAGCTCACCAAGGGTCAGATGAACTCCCACATGGCACATGACTTACACCAATTTATAAAGACACCAGGAAAGAGTCGCATTGGTTCGAAGTTGGCTCCATTACCGGGCAGTTATTTTTAACATCTAATCGAAAACCTTCCCCTTAAACCAATCGTATTCCAGATCTTCTTTGTTCACCTACGCTACCTCAGCTTGACCTTTCCTAAGTCAAATACATCCCTGTGGATCTATGATTCTCGCCTACGTGGTCTTCAGAACAGAAAAGTAAAATTGCTCTACCAGGGATCACGATGATATAATATTCTCTAAATGGAGATGCCTTATAAAACTATTTTTGCAGCATTCTCACACAGGTATTTTTAAAGTTATAATTCGCCGGTCTGTTCTTTGCCACTTCAACTATAAAGTCAAGTGTTGTCATTTTAAAAAATTTTATTCAGGGAAAACTTTTCTTCCTGCATCCAGTGATGTTCTGTCTTTTATTTAGCCTGCTTTCCTCCCTTCTTCTCTGAGATCTCCCCGCTGAATTTTGCTCCAGGCTCCTGATTCCTCATCTGACAGTCTTTGTAATTAGAATTGGAGGTGTGGGAGAAGCTCACATTCAGAGCAATTCCAGACTGAGCCAGCTGCAACAGTGTAAGTCTTAACTGTCGTGAGCAACCTTCACCCGTGGACAGTCCTGTGATGATATTGCAGTAAAACGCCCACACGCCCTTGGTTGAAGCTGGTCCCTTCTCTTGCTTTACGAGCTATTTTCAAAATGCCAAAGACAAACAATACCCCTTCATCCCACAGAAAAACAGCAATCTTGGATCCAATTCCTACATCCCTTCTCCCTCCAAATTGGTTATGATCACGCTTCCTCAGGTCCATAAACTATATTTAGGTGGAAAAGAAAAAGAGAGACAGGCTGTCACTGATCAAAGGAAACAGATGCACGGGCATTTCAGGTCACTCCCAAAGTGTTTCAGGACAGTTCAGTTTGCACTGCGCCACTGAGTGAATTCTCTTTCCTGCTCCCATGTTGAAAATGGTTCAGCTTCAGGGAGCCATTCCAGTCTTGGCTATGTTACTGGGACTTTCTTTTGAAAAGACGTGGACATGATCCTGAAAATAAATAAATAAATAACAATGCTAAAACTTCTTGTCTTCAAAATACTAAATACACAACAAATTAATCCATAGGAAAAAGTACAGTGTTATTATGATTTTTCAAAAAAAAGTTAATAGACTAGGATGGAGAGAGTGATGTTATAAGGTCAAGAGGAGACGTTGATTTCCAAGTTGAATCTACTTACTTATTGCAAGAATACGAACAACTTTTTTTTTTCAATCCAAACTTGCTAAGCCACTTATGCTTTTGTTGCAGCGACTGCTCCCCTGAGCGGGCTATGGCTTTGCTTACAATGAGTTCCGTTGGCTTCTCTGAGACCGCTTGCTTCTCTGGACGAGGGAGGTATTTGCCATCAGTGAGGTGGGCTGAATCAGCAAGATGTCACTCTATTTGCTGAAAATCGGTGCACTGTCAGCAGGCAGCGGTGGTGGGAGCAGTGAGTGATTTGACTCACCTTAGGATGTTACCAGAGGTTCCAAGCACTTGCAGACAAGCAGCCTGTGCTACCTTTCTTTCAAAATAATGATACATTTAAAAAATACTATTATGTATTAGGTCATTATCTTCATGAGAAGTAAGTATCCGCAGTGCTTGAAGGCACCATATAGAATTTTCTTTGTCGATGATTAATTCTCACGTACGCTAATTAAGTTGATCAAACTCTGCTGCGCTTCTGTAGCTGGAGATTTCCTTAATCTGTGTTTCTCTCTCTTAGGAGAGCAGAGAAACTTCATTTGCATGAGTTTTGCACAAAGTTGGTCCTGTCTTTAAAAACTAGGTCAATAGAGTTGCTGGAGTTGAAATTCCCCAGCCCTCCAGCCACATTTGGGCTTGATGGATATGAACCTGGTTAGTCTCATAAGCCTCTGGGAGCTGTAGCTTCCCTCCCTTTTCTATTTTGAATGGCCTACTTTTGCCTGTGAACTGTAAGGTGCAATCTAGCATAATGACTGCTTTTATTGCTTTTTAACCCTAGTAGCCACCACTGTACTTTCTATACACATCAGGGCTCCAGAAACACTTGATATTATTGATAACAGTAAATGATGATAACCAGTATTTTATTATTTTATTTTTTTAACATCTTTATTGGAGTATAATTGCTTTACAATGGTGTGTTAGTTTCTGCTGTATAACAAAGTGAATCAACTATACGTATACATATATCCCCATATCCCCTCCCTCTTGCGTCTCCCTCCCTCCCACCCTCCCTAACCCACTCCTCTAGGTTGTCACAAAGCACCGAGCTGATCTCCCTGTCCTATGCAGCTGCTTCCCACTAGCTATCTATTTTACATTTGGTGGTGTATATATGTCCATGCCTCTCTCTCACTTCGTCCCAACTTACCCTTCCCCCTCCCCGTGTCCTCAAGTCCATTCTCTACGTCTGCGTCTTTATTCCTGTCCTGCCCCTAGGTTCTTCAGAACCACTTTTTTTTTTTTTAATTCCATATATATGTGTTAGCATATGGTATTTGTTTTTCTCTTTCTGACTTACTTCACTCTGTATGACAGACTCTAGGTCCATCCGCCTCACTACAAATAACTCAATTTTGTTTCTTTCTAAGACTGAGTAATATTCCATTGTATATATGTGCCACATCTTCTTTATCCATTCATCTGTCGATGGACAGACAGTTAGGTTGCTTCCATGTCCTGGCTAGTGTAAACAGTGCTGCAATGAACATTGTGGCACATGACTCTTTTTGAATTATGGTTTTCTCAGGGTATATGCCCAGTAGTGGGATTGCTGGGTCGTATGGTAGCTCTATTTTTAGTTTTTTAAGGAACCTCCATACTAGTTTCCATAGTGGCTGTATCCATTTACATTCCCACCAACAGTGCAAGACAGTTCCCTTTTCTCCACACCCTCTCCAGCATTTATTGTTTGCAGGTTTTTTGCTGATGGCCATTCTGACCGGTGTGAGGTGATACCTCATTGTGACAACCAGTATTTTAAATCTTAGGAGTAGTCTTTACTAAAGCAGTAACTGACCATGGTAATACAATCTCCTGCTACTTTAGCTCATCTGTTCCTTGCAACCATCCCATTTTACAAGGAAGAAATGAACTTAGAGTAGGGAAACTGCTTTAGGATTAAGGTTAATACAGCTCATCCTGAAAGCTAGATTTGACTCATGCCATTACTAGAATAATCACTTTTTATGTCAGATCTGATTCATGATAGCTGACATTGATTGCATTCCTAATATGTCAAATGCTGTTCTAAGTGTTTCACATGTATTAATTCAGCCTCACAGCAGCACAAGGAGAGACGTGGATTATTACTTATATTTCAAAGATGAAAAACGCAGAAATTGAAAGGTTTAGTTGCTGGGGCCCCGGGGTCCTGTGGCTGGTAAAGGGCCTCTCCAGGATTTAAACTATGGAAGCCATTGCAAAGCCCTGCTCTCTGCTGTTTGGTTATACAGCTTTTCATTTAAAATTAGGTTTTAATTCAGCTGGCGAGGTTAAGATTACATAAGATTCCATTCCTCATTTTGAATAATTTTCTGTGTATTCCTAGCCAAGGTCATTTAATGTTATTGAGCTTCATTTTGATTTTTATCAAATTGTCTCTTTTCATTTTTTTCGTATTAGTTTCACCAAAAGATTGCGCTTGGGAGTCCTCATGTAATATATTTAACTATAAAGCAAAATAAAAGTCCTATGTTATACACAAACTGACTGATTTTTGACAAAGGTGCAGAAATAATTCCATGGAGGAAGGATATTCTTTTCAGCAAATGATGCTGGAGCAATCGAACATGCTAAAAAGTGAAGCTCAACTTAAACTTCACACCTTATTCAAAAATGAACTCAGGGCTTCCCTGGTGGCGCAGTGGTTGAGAATCTGCCTGCCAATGCAGGCGACACGGGTTCGGGCCCTGGTCTGGGAAGATCCCACATGCCGCGGAGCAGCTGGGCCCGTGAGCCACAACTACTGAGCCTGCGCGTCTGGAGCCTGTGCTCCGCAACAAGAGAGGCCGCGACAGTGAGAGGCCTCCGCACCGCGATGAAGAGTGGCCCCAGCTTGCCACAACTAGAGAAAGCCCTTGCACAGAAACAAAGACCCAACACAGCCATAAATAAATAAATAAATTTAAATCATATGGGCTTCTAAGAAGACCTCTGCTTAAAAAAAAAAAAACCAAAAAAAACTCAAAATGGATCAGAGATTTAAATATAAAATGTTAGAATATAAAACATTTAGAAAAAAAAGCGGGGGGAATATCTTCAGGACACAGGGCTGGGCAGGGCCCTTGGACATAACATCAAAAGCATGATACATAAAAATTATTTGCGAAACTGGACTTCATCAAAATAAAAATATTTTGCTCCGTGAAAGACCCTGTTAATAGAATGAAAAGACAAGCTACACACTGGTAGGTAATATTTTCAAACTGCATATCTGACAAAGGAATTACATCTAGAATATACAAAGAACTTTCAAGTCAGCAGCAAAAAAAAAGAAAAAAGTTAGAAAATGGGCAAAAGATATAAACAGATATTTCACAAAGAGAAGATGTACATAGCATGTAAGCACACGAAAAGAAATTTGGCATCGTTAGCTACTAGGGAAATGTCTCAAAGCCACAACGAGACATCACTATACACCTATCAGTATGTAAAATAAAACACAGTACTAAGACCAAATGCTGGGCAGAATGCCGAGAACCTGAATTTCTCACGCACTGATGGTAGGGATCTAAAATGGTACAACCACTCCGAAAAGAGTTTGGCAGTTTTTCCATGGGAATCTATATGCTATTATTGCAACATCACGTGAATCTCTATCCCATGACAAAAAGTTAAAGAAGCCACACGTTCAACATAGTAAGATGGGAATGGGCCATCACTGCATTCATTATCTTCTTGCAGTGGTAAACATGATATTGTTGATAATAATGTACATATAATAGACATGCAGAGTTTTCTTTTTAAAGTTTTTATCTCTAGTTGTTTCAGATTAAAATATCTAAAACATTCTAGCAATTTAAGGGGAAGAATCCTTTTAAACTGCTAGTCACGGCTTGCTGCACCAGAGATGTTTTATTTGAAAAAATTCAGAGGCACCACTAGATGGCAGTAGAGGTTCGTATTTTTGTTCCCTTGGTTTTTGTTTTTTGGGGGGGTGGGATGGGGGGAGGCGGAGAAAATAAGGGACAAATTTGGTTCTGCTCTCAGACCCAAATAAAAACAATATCTGTAATGATAGACATTATTGGTGATTAGCAAGGTTTAAGCTGCAAATACAATCATTAAAAAAAAAATCAATATTGGTGTAAGATAAAAAAAACCTGCAATAAATAACACACACTGTGAAAGACCATGGGCAGAGTACACTTTGTAAAATAAATCTTGGACTAACAGCCTGGATGAAAATGAACAATTTTAGAGAAAAAAAAGTTTGGCATTGAGCTCTGTAATGGCAATTGGGATTTCCTGGTTCAAAATCTTAATGGCTTTCAGAAATTTTAAGCAACTCTTTTATTTCTGCCTCTTCCTACTAATAACTACACAATATTCAGCTGCTCATCATTTCTTTTTAATTTAATTTATTAAAATTTTTTATTTTGTATTGGAGTATAGTGGATTAGCTACTATGTTGTGTTAATTTCAGGTGTACAGCAAAGTGATTCCGCTGTACACATACATACATTTCAGATATTCTTTTTCAGATTCTTTTTCCATTTAGTTTATTACAGAACACTGAGTAGAGTTCCCTGTGCTCTGCAGTAGGTCCTTGTTGATTATCTATTTTATATATACAGTGGTGCATGTATGCTAATCCTAAAATCCTAAATTATCCCCCCGCCCCATCATTTCTAAACTGGGAAAGTCTTCCTTTTTTAGATTACAGATTAAAGCCATATGAGGCAGAAGAACAAAATTCTGCTGTTTTTCTGATATCACATTTCAAAATACTCAATATCTTTTCGTCTTGATAAAGCTGAGAGAAAATCTCTATATCATTTGCTGGATTTTCTGTGAAATTTACTTGCTAGAGACAAATTGAAACACTGACTTAATATCAAGTTTCAAGGGATGGGGCAGTGCCGTGGGGAAGAGGGGGCAGAGGGGACCCCTGACCTGTCCATCCTGGTCTTTAATTAAAGGCTTTGTAGGTTTAAAAAAAAAAAGAGAGAGAGAGATCCTATGCTTTTCTTCCTAGAGGTTAATTGATGGGGTTAACCCATTCATGCCTCTCATTCTAACTATATATTGTCATCAAGAATACTTCTAAGAGGACATCCCTGGTGGTCCAGTGGGTAAGACTCTGTGCTCCCAGTTCAGGGGGTCCAGGTTCAATCCCTGGTCGGGGAACCAGATCCCACATGCATGCCTCAACAATGATCTCTTGCGCTGCAACTAAGACCTGGCGCAGCCAAAATAAATAAGTAAAAAAAAAATTTTTTTTTAAAGCATATTTCTGGGCTTCCCTGGTAGCGCAGTGGTTGAGAGTCCGCCTGCCGATGCAGGGGACACGGGTTCGTGCCCCGGTCCGGGAGGATCCCACATGCCGCGGAGCGGCTGGGCCCGTGAGCCATGGCCACTGAGCCTGCGCGTCCGGAGGCTGTGCTCCGCAACGGGAGAGGCCACAACAGTGAGAGGCCCACGTACCGCAAAAAAAAAAAAAAAGGATATTTCTGAGGTATTTATTAGCATATGTTACTATTCTCCTGTGTCACCTTAATGTCAGATGAAGTGAAACAATGTGTATTATGTCTGGGGCTCTCTGTGTAGGAAAGACACATTCAAAATCTTGATGGAATATTCACGGAAGTGTCAAAGCAAATTTCCACATGAGTCAGGCATCAGAACAATTTTTACAAACAAATGGTGCAGCTTTTAGTCTGCCTGCTACAATGTCACCTAAACCTTATGGATGCTAGGTGATGAAGGAGTGAAATTTCTATAATGAGACATCCACAGTGAGACTGGGATGGTAACAAAGGACAGCGCCATCGTGGGGTTGGAGTGTGAAAGCGCCAGGAAAGAAAGGGCTGGTATTCCCACCCCAGAGCAGGTGATCAGTAAATCCTATTGTCTGTGAACCTGGGTGAGATCAGATGAAGCTAATTCATGGTAGATTCTCAACACAGTAGATTGTTTAAAAATAAAGAGGTATTCTTAATGACTCAGTAGAGAGAAATATCTAACATTCTCTCATTTACTTTATCCACATCAGCAAACCTTAAGAATTCTGATTTTCATGACATAGTAGTACTTCTGTATACCCATCTTTGGTATAAATAGCAAAACAAGCTTTCCAAGGAATGTGGGTGTCTGTAAGGTCTATATTTCAGTAGAAGAATAAGATTTTTTATTTTCTCTTTAGTTCTGTAAGTCAATAATAAAATAGTTAATTCTTGAATAATATGAGTAAGTTTCCTACAACTGTTTGATAATGAGATGAATGAAGCATTTAAAATGTCATCAGCCCTTCAACATTTATCAGTTTTCTACTTTTTCTTTAGCTTTGATAACAAACAGGATCTTGGATTTTGAAATTAGAATGTTTCCTGAAGAAAATTCTCTGGGGCTACTAAGGTTAATGCATAGAGATCAATAATTAATAGTGATTCTTACAAATCCACTGGGCTGTATACTTTTTATCATGTCTCCCCTCAGTTTTATTTTTCTCAAAAACGTGACACAGTCTAAGGCACTTGATAATCTTGCATAAAATGTATTTTTCAGTTCTCTTCACTGTACTGTCTCCAATCCTTTCAATCCCTGCATTTTTCTGTTTTTTCTTTGCTGATGATGTTTCCACTTGAAAAATCTATCCTTGATCCGAGTGAATCTCTTGGAGGATATATGTAATACAGATAGCGACAGACAGGCATTCAGAGAATTTGGCCCTGGAGCTCAGAATCTCGGTGTTGTATTTTATGAAGATGAATATATATATCCAACTTGTCAGAGTTAAAAGTCATCACATTGAGATAAAACTTTGACCTTACCCAGTTGATTGGAAGTTGAATTTTGTTTCTTGAAGTGGGTCTCTAGAACCTCCTAGCAACAGCTCTTGAGTGACTTGTTTTTTAATACTTTTAGGAAAAGCACCAGGGGGATAGATTAATGTTTTATTATAGGAGTGAATTTGGTTCATGTGCTCAGCATTGATACCCAAAGCAGCACAGTCCTGAGAAATTGCCTGAATATTTGTAGGAAAGAAGTTGTCCACTGCATCATAAAGAAGAGGCTTTTTGGAACAAATCTCACTGCAAATTTCAATACTTTACGCTTTAAAATAGTGAGAGATAAGTCACAGTGCTCTCCTCCAAGCATGCCCACACAGTGACGTGACTGCTACCACTTGTGGTTTACATGGAAACTTTCTTTAATTGCTCAGATCAGGTTTTGAGCAGCATTACACTCAACGTCGTCTCTGCCTCCTCGGCAGGGTAGCAAGACGTAGATACTGCATTTTTATGAATGCCAACATTAAACCAGAGAGTTAGAAGGTGCTGGGGTCGATGGTTCCCAACCCTTGAGAAGCATTTGGCTATACATACCAAAGTGCTATTTACTTCTGTGAGCAGACGATTAATCTGTGCTACCCAATTCACAACTGAGTGGAAATCAGGGAAGGTAGGAAAAAAAAGGAAGAAAGAAAGAAAGATCTACAACTGTTTCAATACCTAGTACATGATTGGCGCTGTCTAGGCACTATAAAACCCTTTTTTATCATCAAATCTTTACAACCCTATGATGTAAATTTCTTTTTACACACAAGGAAGCGGGAATTCAGAAAGGTGATATGACTTAAGTTCACATAGCTTGGAGCAGGTAGAGCACGGTTTTAAACCCTGATTTGTCTGCCTCAAGACCTAGTGCTTTTTGGAACCCTTGCGCACTGTTGGTGGGAATGTAAACTGGTGCAGCCACCATGGGAAACAGTGTGCAAATACTTCAGAAAGCTAAAAGTAGAACTAACATGTGATCCAGCCATCCCTCTTTGGGGTACATATCCAAAGGAAATTAAATCAGTATCTGAAAGAGATATCTGCACTCCCAAGTTCATTGCAGCAGTATTCACAATAGCCAGTGTGTGAAAACAACTTCTGTGTCTACTGACAGATGAATGAATAAAGATAGTGTGGTATAAGAAAACGTATCTGAAGTACTTAGTATAGTATTCCTCAGGAAGTAAATTACTGCCTTTTCTGTAGTGCACTGATTTTGAGGTATTTGTTGTGTTAAAAAACGAAACCCAACCGAGTACATTTGAAGATCTAATTAGCTTTATCCAACGATTCATGGATCAGGGAGCATCCCATCTAACAAGCAAAAGGGAGTTCTGAGGAGCTGTACAAAATGGAAGGCTTTTATAGGCAGAAGGGGATAGAAAGAGGAAGTTTCTAACAAAGAGTGGATTGTCTCAGGCAAGGTCACCTTCCTTTGGAGACAGGCAGGGTTCTATTCTGCCAGTGACCTCACCAGTACTGGTCAGGTAATTCCAGATTGACTGGTTAAAGGTCACTTTTCTGGGAGTGGCTGAAACTGTAATTAGGTTGGATATTAAATCTTGGTTTGCTGTTGTGGGGTAAGTGACCTCATTCTGGGCTTCTCTTTCTTTTCTTTTCTTTTTTTTTTTTTTTTTAGCAATTCCCCCCTTTTGATCAGACTCTCAGCTTCACTGGGAGATGGCATTAGGGCCACTTCCAGCTACCATTCTGAAGTTCTTGCAGTTTTTATTGATCCTTGTGTGTTAGTCATAGGTCATGATGTTTTTGTGCTTAATCTCTGTGATATTCACAGGCCATGATTTCAGGTTCCCTTTTTTTTTTTTTTTTTCTCCCTGCAGTGGGCTGTTCCCTAACCAGAGATTGAACCTATGCCCCCCGCATTGGAAGCATAG
This sequence comes from Globicephala melas, assembly GCF_963455315.2. Classification (NCBI taxonomy): domain Eukaryota; kingdom Metazoa; phylum Chordata; class Mammalia; order Artiodactyla; family Delphinidae; genus Globicephala; species Globicephala melas. The sequence continues at coordinate 108,601,817 of NC_083319.1, read as the reverse complement.
AGTCTTAATCACTGGACCATCAGGGAAGTCCCCAGCTTCACAATTTTTAAGTTGGTCTTTCTCTTCATTCCTTTTTTGATGTTCCAGTCTTAGGGAGATCACTTGCTTGGTGGTTAGTGGCTGTGGACATGCACTGGAAACTTTTGAGAGCACTTAGCATGCCAGGGAGACTACTAGGACTAGTATAGGTAGGGCAATTCCCAATGTCTGGAGTGCATGTCAGAAGCATAGTCTCCAAGACCCAAACTAATCTAAATCAAGTAAGTCCAAGAAGGACTCCATTGAAGGAGTCACCTTTCTAAGCCCAGTGGCTTGCTCAGGCATCTTCTGTAACTGAGCTTCAACTTCCCCAGAAGTGTTCATCTAGGAGCAGCAGGTGGTGTTGGTCAGGGAAGTAGGGCCCAGCCAGAGGAAGAGAGTCCTGAATCGCAAATGCCTCCTAGTTATTCCTGTTTGAATCAAGACTGAAAAAGGGACAACCATGGATGCCAGTCAAAATGTTAGGGTCTGTAGACCACACAGGCAGTTTTATTCTTGTCTTTTGGTCCTTTTCTTTTTATAGAGCCTAGATGCAATGTTCACCAAGTTTGGGGTGTTAGCCAGAAAGAGGAAAACAGACCAAAGAAGAAATGGGGGACAAAGAAAGGATTTGTACCTGGGAGGGACCCAGAGGGTCCTATCTGGTTTCAGTCCTCCCTTTTCTTTGATACTTATCAATCATGAGGAGAGCAAGTGTTGGACAAGAAAGGGAGTAACGGATGGAGAGGTTAATCATATACTCGGCAGAGGAGCTCGGTTTTAGGGGGACTCAGTTGCACAATGGGTCTGGACTTGGAAAGGAGGGGACAATGGAAATCTTTATTTTTCTCACTAGACTGGGCACTGAGACAGACATCTGAGAGAGCTGACTTTGGCAAGAATTTTAACCTTACCTGGCTTCTGCCAGCTTTCCAAGGATATGCAAGATTTTTCATTAATATTAGTTTCTTTGGCTATTTAAGGGAATAATGTAACAGCTTACCAGAAAATTCCTCAGAGTCCCATCAACCCTGGGAGAGACCCATATGAGTGCCCTCCTTCAAGGGTATATCTAGGGGCATCTGTAAGACCACTAACTTGACGGACTTCTGTTTATTGTCACGTAGTCTCCTCAGAGTGGAAAGACAATTCAGACAGAGAATTGCTAGAATGAGTACTTAAACACAGGAGGATAGAGGGGGGCAGTAGGAGTTATGTCAGTCTTTAATCTTTCATTTTAGGTACCTCTTGTGTCTTTCATTTTTCATTAGCCTTTAGCAACAAAACTTTTATTTTATTTTATTTTATTTATGTTTTAGGCCACACCACGAGGTATGTGGGATCTTAGTTCCCCGACCAGACATTGAACCCACACCCCGCTGCAGTGGAAGCAGAGTCTTAACCACAGGACCACCAGGCAAGTCCCAGCAACAAAATTTTTAATGAAGCTATTTTGGAATTTTGAAGCCTTTCTGGAGGCTTCTGTATGCCAATTAAAACAGGCATTCCATTCTGCTTGCTTGATTTTGGAGTCCTTGCTTCTGAGTACACTTCTTAAGTAAAGGATCTTGTGTAATTGGAATGTTTCCCATAATGGCCTTGTAATTCTAGGTTGTTTTTAGTAAGATTTTTGTCATTTTTGTAGATATCTACAGTGTCTGGGACCATAGTTCTTAGACATAGAATAAGTAGGTGTGTCAGAAGGCGATATGCTTAACTTTTTAGGATTTGAGGATCTACATAAAACAAAACAAATAAACGTATGCACCTTAACACACCAGCAGTGACCAAGAAATGTTACTGCAGAGTATCCAAGGGAAGGCCCTGTGTGCACCACCGGCAGGAGCTTGGGACAGGGGAAAGGGCCGAGCCAGCAGGCCCCCCGGAAACAGGACTGCAAGACTAGTCTGGGTTTCCAAAAAGGGGAACTGTGAACTGAAAAGCCAGTTAGGTAGGGAGCTCAACACAAAGAGATCATCCAATTTAACCAGTGTTAAGGTCTGATGAGCAGTCTTATAAAATTAAAATTAAAAATATATTTCCGTGAGTTTGGGGAATCCTGTGAATCTGATGATTATCAATTGAATCATGTGACTCAATTCTTAAGGCATCTTGGTCTAGATTAAGTTTGCTTTGATAATGAGCTCAAGGGGCTCATCAATTTTTCAACAGAAGATTCAGTTTATATCTTGCTTTCCTAATCTGTGCTAAGATACTGGAATTAAGGACTCTTAAAGTGAAGCATGTTAATTAAAGCTTATTTATCAGGACCTCATCATCAGACAGATTTGCGGATGACCTTCCCATTCCAAGAGGTAATAAAGCTAAAAACCCGAGCTTCCTTCAGAGGTGCGATTGTTGGGTTGACTGTTCTGCTGTCTGACAGCACAATCTCTTATCCCAGAAGTACTGATTTAGTCATTTTACCAAGAAGTCAGAAGTACATAACGAGTTCTGTAAGGTCTTCCAAAATAAGTAGGACTCTGTCTCATATTACTTTGAAGCAAAAAGTTTTTGTTTTTTGTTTTTTTTTTAAACCTTTAAGATCAGAGTGATCAGGAAGCCAATTTGCTAACCTGAGAAAAGTAACCTTTTCGCTGGGCTGACGCAGTTTGGGAAGCTGTCTCTGAGCCTACACTGGTTTACTGGCTGATCTACATGTTGGCATTTACTTTTGATTGTGTGGATGTTAAGGTTTCCTTTTTCTTTATAGCTGTACTTTGCTCGTAGCAAAGCATAAGGGCCGGGCTGAGGAGTGTTCCTTTCCAGTATCCAGGTGTCCTACCTGGATGTCATACCATCACATCACAAAAGGAGAAATCCTTTCATAATCCTCTGATGTAGGTACTCATCAGAGGTACTATCTACACTTTTCAGATGAGTAAACCATACCTAATGGTGTTTATCACGAGAGCTTGTGATTAAATATTTTCCCCAATAGAGGGTGCATAGGCCAAACATTTTAATAGATCCAAGAAAGCTTCACATAGATTAATTAATTGCTCTTTAGCCAGTCTGAAAAGGACAATAACATAACCTGATTTTGGGGGGGAAGATATTTTATTTTTCCACATTTTATTCTCTCATACACATCTTTAGATATCAAGAACAGAACATGTTGTCCTAATTAGTATGGCACTGAAAAATGTTAGAGAAACTTGTTCTGATTTACTTTAAATCCTGAATACAGAATATGATTTTTTTCCTTTTTATTTTGATAGTTTAAAAACATTTTTATCTTTGATTATTTTACTTAAAGGTAACCTACTTGCTAGCTATGTAAACCTGAGCAGGCTACTTACTAGCTCTGGGCTCCAATTTCCTCATCTATCAAATAGGAGAAAATAATAATAAATACCTCCCAGGAGTGTTATCATAGTAATGGGTTAATTTTCAAAAAGTGACTATAGTAAGGCTTGGAACCTAGTAAGAGCTACGGGTTTGCTAAGTAAAAATTAAAGAGGGATAACATGTCCAGAGAAATCAGCCTATTTTTTTCCCCAGATAATTTCTAATGAACATTCTTCAATTAGGAGAAATAAAAGTATAAAAGAGTGACCCCTCAGAAGTATTTTCAGGTGTTGATTTAGAGTGTGCTCTAAGGATTGCAGCTCATCCTCTCTGGGCTGTAACCAGAGTATCAGCTCTTCAAGGGTTGGAATGGTATCTAACTCATTTTTACCCTCAAGCACAACAAAGAATTTTCCAGAATGCTGGTGTCCATGAAATATTGGTTGAATTAACAAGCATTTAATATGTTCTTTTTTGGTAAGTTTCCTGGAATTTCCAGCTTGGTCAGACACCCCCTCTTCCAGACATCTCTGGTTAGTTCGGGTCCCTATGACTACGGCACATCGACCACAAAGTTGCTGTGGTGGGAGAATTCTGACATAACCAGGAGTGCCTGGAAGAGCTCAAGGTTGATAGCACAGAGCAGAGGTTGATAGCTTATAAAAACCTTACTGTCAAGTTCATCGTCCTCCCATTAAATACTTCTAAAATAAATTTTGAAAATAAGGCCATGGCTTTGGTGTCCTTCCGTTTGCATCAATGTGGGGAAGCATGTAATCAAAGTATCTCATGCAAAAAAAAAAAGAAAAAGAAAAAGAAGAAGATTTTTGATAATGCCTGAAATTTTAAAACATTGTGTCTGATGAGTAGAATAGTTTTTAGAAGAGATCACTTTAGGGAAATTCAATACCTTAAAAAAATTGTTTAGCAAAGTGTTTATTGAACAATCAGGAAAATAAAATAATCTCTTGTCCATATTTAAACCATTTTCTAGAGGCTGCAGAAATGCACTTAAATATTACCATTGTTTTTTACATACTTATTGATGTCCTAGATTCTTATGGAGACAATGTACTAAGCATGAGAGTGATCAGTTTTAGTTATCATCGTCATTATTGTTGAATTTAACATCTTTAATACCCTTCATTCCTCACCCCCTCCTCCCAATTCCCACCACCATCCACTTCCTTCTTGGTCTAATCTAATCTTCCTCAGACTTGATCCCAGCCTGACTTAAACGAATTCATGCTGCTCTGCTCCACTAAATCCAGCAAGAGTTATGGTTGTGGAGTTTGCTGCCAGAAACCAACCCCCGAATCTCCTTCATCATTTCCTTGACCTGCTAGAAATCCAGTAGCTAAATGGGAGCTGCAAAACTGACCCTACAGCCACTTCTGCATACACCGGACCTCCTCCGAAGTTAATAGCAGCTCTTACCGCAGCCTCGGAAAAGCGTTTGCTTAAAAACTGTGTAAGAGAGTAGTGGGGGAAGACAAAGCGATTACAAGAAGGAAGAAGTGTATGAAAGCTGGTGAAAGTATGAATGACTGCAGAGCCAAAGTTGATGGATGAGCTCGTAGGGGAAGGGATTCGTCTGGACTGAGGGGTCAGTGATGGAGGAAAACCTGTGCAACAGAGACAGTACATAGTGAAGTAACCATGGAGACAAGACTCTTTTCTCCCAAGACTCTTCCACATCTTCTTTCTTTAACGATTTTCTTTTTAATAATATCATCTCAAGAAACCACCTTGTTTTAACCTGCCAGGATTCTAGAAATCCATGTTTCTTCACGACATCCTTGTTATGGCCCTAGGATGCGATGCTGTTGGCGGTAGATATATTTAAGTGAGATGTCTTCCAGAACTGAGGAATCCCAGTGGCTTGTGTTTCCGGTCAGCTGTTACTGTCTGCGGCTACCCTCTGCGATGTAGGTTGTTTTGTGGAAAACACAGGATTAAAGCAGACACACAGCGTGCTTGTTCTCAGCGCCTGCGCTAGTCTGCTACGGCTGCCACGGCTGCCACGACAAAATACCATAGACGGGGTGCCGTAAATAACCAAGATTTACTCTCTCACAGTTCTGGAGGCTGGAAGTCTGAGATCAAGGTTTCAGCACAGTTGGTTCTTTCTGAGAACTGAGAGGAAGAATCTTTCTAGCTTCTGCTGGTTTGCCGGCTGTCATTGGTGTTCCTTGGCTTGCAGAAGCTTCAGCACAATCTTTGCCTTTATCTTTGCATGCTGTCCTCCCTGTGTGTGTCTGTGTTCAAATTTCCCCCTTTTGTGAGGATACCAGGCACATTGGATATGGTGCTCACCCCCCTCCAGTATGACCTCATTTTAACTAATTACACTCGCAACCGCTCTGTTTTCAAACAGGTCACGTTCTGAGGTATTGGGAGCAATGACATCATCCTATGAATTTGGGGGGTGGTGCATAATTCAATCCATAACAGTGCCGATTCGGGGAAATTTCACTTAATTTACTGTTATTGGAAAACTATCATTTTGATTGGGTGTTCCTTCTTGGATAGGCTTTTTCTTAATGAACAAAATCCATGAACTTAAAGACCTTTAATTAACAAAGTACAATTTCCAAGCTACTCAAATAGAAACTTTCATGTGTGTCTCACATGGAAAAACCTACCTATATGGGGTGAGAGTGGGGCACTGAGGTAACCTGGAGGTGGGTGAGGACAGGTACAGCTGATCACTGGGGTCCAGCTTGCCTCTCTGCAATCACAGAGCCCTTCTCTTTCCTTCTTTCATTTCATTTTTATTTATTTATTTTAAAATTTATTGAAATATAGTTGATTTACAGTGTTGTGTTAGTTTCAGGTATATAGCAAAGTGATTCAGTTATGTATATACCATACATATACCTATTCAGGCCCTTCTCTTTTGAAGTCAGGCCGAGTTACCCAAAAGAATCCTAGCAGTCTGTTTTTAACAGACTGTTTCTACACTAACTGGAATGAATTCTCTCCAAGCACATCTTCACCCCTTCGTCTGTTTGTTAAAGGAAGCCCTTCACGATGACTGCTTGTCTTCAATCTCTGGACATGGGGTCTAGTGACAGAGAACTTGTCCAGACCTTTTCTATATCACTCAGTCAATGAGGAGCAATGGGGCTGGGGAGAGGTCATTCTGTTTCTGTTTTGTCTCTGGAATAAATTTACAAACCCTGTGAAAACATATACCAAATTTACTGTTCATGTATCACATCCTCCCTGCTCTCTGCATGTATATACACACACACACTCTCTCTCTCTCTCTCTGCTGTGGGAAAGTCTTAGGGGCTATCATTGCTCATGGAATCTTCATTAACTCCCCTGAGAAATTTTAAGGTATTGGTTTATACTCAAAAATGAAGAGTATCTTATTTTTAACTCTGAACTCCTAGTACATGCAGGGAATCAACACTGTGAGTCTGACTAAAAGAGGATGATTCAGGAAAAGCCATAGGGTTAATTCAAGCAAAAACAAGAAGAGAATCACAAAAAGAATTTTATTTGGGATTTTTGAGTATCTAGAAGCTCTAATTCATTTTTTAAATACTGTGGAGAAAATATGCAACCTGCTTTCCCACCCACAAAAGCTGATGTCAGAATTCTCGTTTATTATGATTCTTATTGGAAAAGGATTTCCATTATCCAAGTAGGGATTCTCAGTATTACACACATGTGCTTGGGTGGTAGAGAACTTTGAATCTAATTTTTATAAACATATAAAATGTGTGTATTTATAAAAGGGAAGATAAGGTAAAGTGTGATTATTTGTTTTGAGCACATTCTAGTTTTCTTTTCTTATTTCAAAACTAAGAATTTTTTTTCAGGGAACTATACTCCATATTTTGTAGTAACCTATAAGGGAAAAGAATCTGAAAAAGAATATATATATATATTCAGTTATGTATATGTATACTTAACTGAATATATATATAACTGAATGATTTTGCTGTACACCTGAAACTAACACAGCTTTGTAAATCAACTATACTTCAATTTCTAAAAAAGGAATGTTTTAAAAAGTATTTGTCCAGACATTTTAAGACTCCTTCCAATCGTACTGTTAAATTAATTAAATTAATTAAACAAGGAAACCATTAGAATGAGGGTGTCTAATGCCTTAGCAGCCTCTGTAAGCCACCAAGACCTAAGCCACCAGCAATTCCTGTGAATGCCTGCAGGGCAAGAACTACCAATCGCAACCCGCCAGCTCCACTTTCCCAAATAATGAAAGCGTGAAGCTGTAGCAGGTCAGATGAGTTATTTACTTTGCTTCTGCATTTTCTCCACAAGACCCTTGTCCCAGCTCCTCTCTGTGGAGTACTCCTAACCACTTCTGGGTTGGCACTGCCCCGTTCACACTGACGTTTGCTCAAATAAACTCTTAGCGATGTTAACATGTCTCAGTTTATCCTTTAGCAGTACCATCGAGGCACTAGTCTTCTTTTATTAAACCTTGTTCCTGATTTTTGTGGCACCACGAGAGAGTGATTCAAGAGGGACAAGTGAGCATACACACACACACACACACACACACACACAAACACACACACACACACTATTGCCGGCATCCTTCTTTAAGGAACGTGTCTTGCCCTTAAAGAGTGTGTTAAGGATTGTACTGGAGACAGAGTGCTAACATTTCTCAGATTCTTTGCGATTACACAGGACTTTGTGACGAGTTGTGGTCAATAGTTGTGGGTGGAAATGATGTGTAATATTTGTTACCTTAGCATAACGGCCTCTCTCTCAACTAATACAAAGATCTGCACAAGATACATCACAACACACTTTCATTTTTCAGATATCAGCAATTTTATCTTCCCGGTGTGAGAAAGATGGAGAAGGTGTATTCTGACAGTCAGGGGCTCTCAGTTTGGGATCATCTTTACAGCTAGGAAACAGGAGGGGACCAACCCATCTTTCTAGCTGACATATCAGATGAAAGATCAAAGGGACTGTCTTATCTTAAGAGGAAAATGTCATCACTTAAAATTTCATGCTGCTAACTGATGACTTTTCACTTACAGGACACTCAGGACTACCCAAGATATTGTCTTTGCTTAATTTAAATACATTTTTAACTTCCAACTCCAATGTTTAAACATTTGAATCCTTCTGTTAATCATACATTTTAAGTAGCAGAGCCAACACTGGCAGCTGTTATATTATCTCAAAAAGACAATGTAACCTAAAATCAATTAGGCTCATCCCATTTGAGTATTCAACTTATGATCATACAAAATTTAATCTCTTGAAAACGGGTTTTTGACAATAATCAGACCTACTAAAATTATCTTCCAAGAAAGTAATTGCCTGAAGACATGGTATAAACGAAAGAAGCTGGCCTTACCTCCATATTGCCCAGAACAATGCACCCTCTCTCTCTACCTTGATATTCTGAGATTGTAGCCGCCATAACACCCAAGAATGGGGGATATAATTGTTCCAACTGACATACTTAGGAGTATGAAAAAAGAAGAGAGGAGAGCGGAGTAAGAGAGGTTGGGATGCAGGGGCGGGTAGGATGGGACGTAAATGTTCACAGGGTGTCAGGGTGGGTCTCGTTGAGAAGGTGTGATCTGAATAAAGATTGATGGAGGAGAAAGAGTGACCATGAAGGGATCTGGGGAAACAGTTCGAAGAGGAGGGCTCCGGGAAAGCCAAGTCTCTCCGTGGGAGCGTGGGGATCACGAGAACCAGCAGAGAGCTGTCCACGGCTTTCCCTCCATTGTGATGCCAGACCTGGGACTCTTCTGAGCTGTAGAGCTGTGAAGCCCAGTTTTCACGTCATGGCCAGCGGCAGGGATGGCACACACTCTGCCCCGGATTCCTTCCCTCTATGGCGTAACAGTACGCACTCTGCCATTTTTGTGCATGACTTTAAATACATGAGTCAGTATTGCAAGCATTAGCTGTGCAAGTTCTTGGCTAAGGAAAGATTAATTTTTAACCTGATCTGAGCCTAAGCCTGAGGAATGAACTCAGAAATGGGGCAAATGAAACTTTACTTTGGGATCTGGATAATCGGAAGGATGGTTTCCTGTCAGTATGAAATTTGTCACTAGGATTTTAAGTCTCTATTGGATAGTCAAAGTGGCACATATGATTACTAGTCACCCAAAATATTCCAGTAACAAAATGAGTGGCTGATATGAGAATTCTTAGTGGCTGATATGAGAATTCTTCTAAGGGAGAAATGCAACTTTTTTTTCTAAAACACCCGGCTGGATAAGCCCTTGAGGGTTCATAGGTTTTGATGAAGAGCGTGAACTGTGAGGCTATAAAATTGGAGGTCTGAGTCAAGATTGTTTATTGCTGCAGGAGACTTGGATCTAGATTGTATAGGAGTTACGGGCGGAGTTAAAAGGCGGATGGATAGTGTAAACACTGGTCGTTGGTTGGTTATGAGATTGTACATTTTTTATTAAGCATTATTGACATATTCAAACCTGGCATGGAATGATTCCTAAAGCACAAGAACTCTTTGATAAATGTTTCCTGAGTTTCTATAATAATGAAACACTAAAGGACTTACAAAGACCACCACAAGCCTTTTAATCAACGATTAATTCCAGGAACAAACTGTAAAATTAAATTCATTACAGGAAAGCTTCGTTTACTTTATCATTGTAACAAATGAAAAGTTTGCAAGAGAGTTTGAGGAAACTTATAATCAAAGACAAGGACAAAGCTCAGAAGCCAGGGTGTGAGTGACAGTGTCATTTGATAAAGTTCCCTGAGATGTCTGTAGTCATTTACTTATTGGGTTGGAGAAGCTCAGCTAAGAAAGTTTAATTTATCAAACAGATTTATCTTTTCAAGATGTTCTTATAAACAACATAAACACCATATTGTCTAAGATGAGCTTCTGGCCATACATAATTAGGAATTGACACTATAATTTTTCAAGCCATATAGCTAGTGAAGTTAGAATCAGATAATTTCTACTAGCTGGTTAAGGTTATAAAGAATGGTCAGTATGACACTGGGTATTATAAGTGCTCTCAGCTCCTGCAGGAAAGTCTTTGATTTTCTCTCACCTGCTGTGTATCAGGATGACTGTTTAGAAGTCTAATGTGTTTGCTGCCTCTCTGTGAATTAGAAGAGAAGAGGAAAGGAGAGAAAAGAAAAGAGGATAAATGTCTTAGGCTGAGTGACCTCAATAAAGGGAGAATGCGAAAACCAAACCCACTGCCACCCGAATGCTAGATATTCAGGAGAGAAAACTTTCCAACATAGACCATATAGATGGGAAAGAGACATCACCAGCCATTAAGCTGGGGCAGAAGGAATTCATTTACATCTTCACCGTGTCTGGAAATTAGATGGTGGAGGTGGTGCTGATGAGTAGGTGGACAGTATAGAGGTTGGGGGAAGATCAGTCCGTTCATTTATCTAAAGAGGACCAGCCTGAGTACGAGACCAAAGTTCACGAGAAAATGCTGAAGGAGAGCGACAAGTCTCTGTTCCAGGAATTGGGAACCAGTACGACCGAGAATGAGAATGAGTGTGTGGACAAATGGGAGAGCAGGTCAGAGAAGAAAGAAACCATTTCAGGCGTGGTGCCTCTGGACTCGTCACCTGTACCTCTAATAACAATAGCAGTCACCTCCAGACCAGCCAGGTCAACGACAGCTAACCTTCATTCAGTCCTTTCTGTGTGCCAGGCACGGTTCTCAGTGCATTATATTATTTTATTCTCGCAATAAACTTATGAGGCTGGGAAAAAAATAAAGAAGGCCTCAGGGGAGAAATGGGAAGGATTCTTATCCAAGTGAACTTGAACTTCCAAGGAGGTACAGGCGGTATGCCTAGAATGCTTTAATTAGAAATGGGCTCTGATGTTGGGAATGAATTTCCTGACAAAATACCATCTTTTAATGATCTGGTTAGTTACTCATTGCCCGCTACACCCAAGCAACAACCCTGGGCCACCGCAATGGTGAAGAGTTATGTAATCCCATGATTGCCTTAAGTGAATACTGAAGACATAAGCAGTGAATCCTCCAAACTCTCAAGTGTTTTCATCCATACCATAACTCCTGGTCATGGCCGTTACTTTTTTTCTTCATGTATTTTCTTCATTCAGAAAGAATGATTCAAAAAATTTTTAAATGATGCCATATCATGCCACTCCCTGATTATATGCTTCAGTGGTTCCAGGACTCTGTGTTTCAAAGCACTCAATTTTACTTGATAGAACTTTCCTCAATCACGTGTTATTATTTATTTAATCTGTTTATTTGCTGAATATCTGTTTCTTCTATTAAACGATTAGCTTTATGAGGACAGAGAGCATATCAGTTTATCCAGCCATTATTTTTTATTCATACTTCTTGAACAAGATAAAAATGTTTCCTGACCACATGGACCTCACAGTTTACTAGGAAAATTTTTAAAAAATCAAGCAGGTAGTAATATAAAGTATGAGTTGCAATTTTAGAGACAGTAATGCCATGGGGGTGCATGGAAGAAATAGCTAGCCAGTCTGAGGGATTGGATTAGGTCAGAAAAGAATTTCTGGTGTAAATGATACGTAAGCCGAAACTTAAAAGGTGAACAAATGCTAACCAGGCGATGAAGATGGCTGAGAATATTTCTGGAAGAGGGGAGAGATGGTAAAAGAATGATGCTACGGATGCTTATGATACGGTTCAACATGGATGTGCCTGGTGTGTGAGGTGAGTGACGAAAAAGGAGACTACACAGATAGGAAGGGTGTTGTGAGCCATCTCTGAGCTCTTAAGAGCATCAGAAAAGCCATTGAAGTGTTATAAATTAGGATTCAAAGGATCACAGAAACTCATCCAGGTACTTGGGCTTCTTTTTGAGAAAGACCAGGGGGAAAGGATAGAGGTAAGCAAGTCAGACAGTTTCAGTAAGCCAAGTGAGTAGCTAGGATGACTTGAAATCGGACAGGAGCGGGGCCGTTGGGAAAAGAGAAAAGTCTAAAAATGATTGGAAAGTAGGTTAAACAAGATTTGATTTTTGACCAAATGTGGGAATGAAGGACAGAAAAGAGTCAAAGGAGACTCTGAAGTTTCTGGCGTGGGCAGTGGGGAACGCATAGGAAGAAGCTGGTTGGAGAAAAGGTGAGGATGATGGAGTTCAGTTTGGGATACACTGAGCTTAAAATGCCCAGAAGCCAGCAAAGTTGCAGTGTCCACTAAGCAGGTATGCACACAGGTAGGAGGCTTCACAGAGAAATCGGGCACAAAGATTTGAGACTTATAACCATGGAGTTGATAAAAATCACCAGGAGTGCCTGTGCAGAGCAAGCAGAGAAGATGGCCTCGGTAGGACTAAACCGTGAGGAAATAATTCATATTTAAAGGGCAAGCGTGAGAAGAGGACCTTTAAAAAATATCTGAAAGGAAAAGAGGTTAGGATTATGGAAATCAATGGAAGAAAGGGTTTCAAGAAAGGAATGGTCAACAAGTGGTGAAAAGTCCCCCGCAGATCTGTCAAAAGAAATTTGCCACTCACCTTGACAGTAGTGGTTTCAGTAGGGAAGAAAGCTGGATTGCAGTGGGATACCAGGGAATGGGGATTAAAATACATAACTGTTAAAAGACGCTTAGTTGAACAGGAAGAGAGATAGGGGGATAGCTGGAAGGGAGTGTGCCGTTAGCAATTTTTTTAACTTTTATTGGAGGAGATGCTCAAACATGCTTCATACTTACACAAAACAATCAGTAGAAAGTGAGTGGTGGAAGACACCAGTGTAATTGAAGAAAAATGTTCAAATCTTTATATTCTGAAATATATGTGATTTTCTAACATGTGGGTAAAATCAAACATCGGGAAATCATGCTAAGTATGACAACAGTATTCTATTTTCAAGCAGTTTCCATTATCTGTCAAACATTGTAGAACATTTAAGTTAGGCATGAAATTTATTTTGGCTCATAATGTCCTTAATAGAAACTTTGTTTGGATTTCATTGTTGACAAGATGTTTGAAATTGGACATTTTGGAGCATAGCCATCCATTTGTTACGCATTTCCTGGTGAAAGTCTTCAACTTTCTGAGGAAAAGTATTGAGGATTATGTTAAACAGCTAGAGGCGGCAAAGCAAATTTCTTGTTCTGGGTCAAGTAAAGAAGTCTGTGGTATCAACTAGTTAGATATGTTACACTAATGAGAGCAAAATTAGCTTTGACCCATTTCTGGCAGGTCTAGAAAAACATGAGATATAATTTCTACCACACACAAAGTGTTGCATCAGAATAACATAGGGTATCACTGTTGAGCCTAGAAAGGGCCAGGCTTATGCTGTACTTGGACAGACCCTGCCTCCCAATGGGACCAGAAACCTCAATGACTCTCCAGGTTGAATCAATTCAGAGATTTTGGAACTATGTGGAGATTCACACTGGAAAGTCAGGGGCCACTACTGATGATCTCAAGAGGTGACAAATTCCACCAGGATATGCAGTTGGTGAAGACTTTCCATGTGAGCAAACACAAATCAGCTCTGATACAAGGTGCATAAGAATCACAGAGAGCTCTTATGAGGATCATTGGAAAAGAAAAGAGAGACGAATGTCACTCTCATTTCATCCACATTTTCTTTTCTCTTCCTATAGATAAATTTGCGAGAATCATTCCAGAAAAGAAAATGAAAACGGTTGCTAGTCCAATAATGGAAACTGTTGTGACTAAGTTTTTGGAAAGTTTGAAATGGAAAGAGAGTTTAGTGCAGATAGGGTAAACAAATCAGCCCACCACCTGTTTTTGTTAATAAAGTTTTATTAGAACACAGCTTCACCCATTTGTGTCTGTCTTGACTATGGCTGGGGCACACTTTAGTAGTTGTAACAAAGACTTTATGGACTTCAAAGATAAAAATATTTTCTATTTGGCTCTTTAGAAAAAAATTTGCCAGCCCTCTAGTCCAGTGAATCAGTTTAGTTTTTCAAAACTTTCTTTCTGTAGGTTCCTCTTTTTCCCTGCCTATGAAAATACGCTGAAGCAAATAGCAAGTGCAAATGATTTAATTTATAATTGTGTATATGAGACTAAAGACGTAACTACTTCTCAATCAGACTTCTCTGATTTCAGTGGAAACGGATGGGGAGCAATAGGAGAAAGTGAGTGTGTAAAGATAAAGAGTGACAGGAAAATAGCTAAGAAAGCATTGATTCTGAAGGTCAAATGCACTTCCAAAGAAAATACCTTCAATTTTCATATCCTTTCAATCCTTCGTCAGATAACTCATAGACTTGGTATTTAAGAGGCTTAAAAACAATCAGATCAAATGGGTCTCATTCTTCTTGGTTGTCTTGCCCTCATCAAGTGGTAATTTCTTTATAAGGAAGGAAACAAATTTAGAGGAAGGAAACAAATTTAGAGGAAGAAAACATCGTGTGTATTGAAGTGGCTTTTTTTCTACTTGGTAGGAGTGACATTAAGTCAAAACTCTCCAAATAAAAGCTAGAATGCTATTTCCTATTATTTGCTCTGTCAAACTGGGGCTCTCCTATGTCCATACTCTTCAGAAATTTTTTTTGTGGTAGATGATCATAGAATTTGATAAATGAAGTTGGATTAATTTCTATTACTTGTTCTTAGGCAAAAATGATATCAAATGCTTAAAAAATACACTTTGCCCTAGTAATTCCTTTATTTCAAAATCATTCTAAATAAATTATTAAGGTTATAGGCAGCTACTTAAATATAGAATGTACAACAGAAGAAATCTTTACAGTAAGTAAACATGAAAAATATCTAAATAACCAATAATAAAGGATTTGGTTAAGTAAATTATGGTGTATACATTAAATGGTCTACTTACAGCCACTGAATGATATTGTAGGTAAATATTTTTTAACACAGAAAATGTTCATAATATCATCTAAGTGAAGGAAACAGGATACAACATAGTATGTACATTTTGGTACAATTTTTATTTAAAGCTATACTTTTACACCTATACCCCAGCTTTTTTTTTTTTTTTTTTTTTTTTTTTTTTTAGCAGTACGCGGGCCTCTCACTGCTGCGGCCTCTCCCGCTGCGGAGCACAGGCTCCGGACGCGCAGGCTCAGTGGCCATGGCCCATGGGCGCAGCCGCTCCGCGGCATGTGGGATCCTCTGGGGCATGAACGGTCCCTCCGGGACCGGGGCACGAACCCGTGTCCCCTGCATCGGCAGGCGGACTCTCAACCACTGAGCCACCAGGGAAACCCTACCCCAGCTTTTAAATTTTAAGTTTTATTTTTATTTATACCCCAGTTTTTAATTCTAAAGTGTATAATTTTTGTTATGGTCTAATTTAGACATATACACATCACATTTTTAATTGTGATTATTTTAACAATAAAATATAGATATTTTAAATGTTAAAAAACTGTATATTCTTATTTTTCTTAAATTAATTTTTAAAATATAAGAATATTATTTTACATTTTGTAAAAGGCTAGTACTGTCCAATAATTAAATGTAGAAATAAAATTACAGTATATTTTACTTTCACTTGGCTAATTTTTGTTCATTATTTAAGCTTTCACTTAAAATATTTGTGAAGTTACTTTAAAAGTTTCTGAAATGAAGGTGTATTATGTTTGAATCAGACTTATTTGAGTAAAAAGCTAAGAAATAGACCTCCTTTTATCTTAGCAGTCCTCACTGAGACATGACCAAGGGCACAGAACTAGATGAACTTTGAAGTTCACTTCTAGTCTCATAATTCACTGAAAGTGCCTGAAGATGTGAACTCAGCTCCTAATTTACAGTACATCAGAGACTCTGCTTTTAGAAGTGTATGGATACTGGTATATGTAAAATATGGTGGTTAAAAAATTCAGTCCCACAAATGAAGCATCAGGATTAGAGGTGATCATTTGTCAAAAAACAGGTTAGTTTAGCTTAATAAGGCTGTCCTCCAGTTCTTGAGTTCACAGTGTTTTAGTAAAGAATTGGGGGTTCTCACATCACACCACAGTTGAGGTCTGGTCAGGAATCTAGGGTTTCCCTTTGAAAGGATCTAATCCATGTTTATGTAACTATGATTTTTCTATAATTTGTTATCTGGTCACTTATTTGTTAGTATAAATAGTCAAGATTTAAATTTTACTGCACTTGTAACTAAACAACTTGTAAAACAACTTGAATTTTTTTCTAATCAGGTTTTCTGATTTTGGAGTCTGCCTGGTTGACTGAACATCGGATGAATGACTTGGGCTTCCCTGTCTTTGGTGAGCTGGACAGATGTGGTACTTGTAAAACGTTATGGGGAAAGATCTCAATTTCATCCTTTCCACTTAAACCTAAACTCAAAAACATTTTATTTTCCCTAAAAGTATACATCGCAATTTACCTTGGAAAGTCTTGGAATACAATATTTTAGTTTCTCTGGGAATATAATTATCTGCAATGAGTTTTTACATATTGTAGGAAATTAATATTTCCCAAAGGATAGAGGGTAAACCCAGCTGCCATTTTGAGTCTTGGATGCATTGGAACATGTTTTCCTGCTGCTACTTCTGATAGAGCTGACTTGACTCCAAATAAATTGTCAGTAAAGGGAGCATTGACTTTTACTGGCTTGATTTTACATATTCTCGTATATGAAATGAGTTTTTTTTGTTTTAACAAAAAGTAAGTCAAATGTCTGACTTGCTAGTTATATTTGAAAACCTTGGAAAGAAGAAATAATAAGGTAAAATTTTAATGTAGAATAAAGTGTCAGATTGGTTCCTAACAATATACTGGTATTCACTCATTCGATTACCAAATTTAATCAACATCGAAATTCCAAATCACTACCAATTTTTTGTTGTTGTTCATAAAGCCTTTCATTATTAGCCTTAAAGCCAAGGCAAAGATGAACATGACTAGGTATTTTGCTTGCTGCTCTGGTCTTTTGCTACATACTGATGTGATAGAAATTGTCTTCCTGGGTAGGCTGCCAGAAGTTTTATGTTGCTTTATCAAAATCACTTAATTACTGCTGGGACTGGATTTTAAAGCTACATTTTCCTCTGACATTTGGGTGCTAAACTGAGCCACTATGTATATTTTTGAAATGTAAAAAGCTATATTCTGAAAGATTTTTTTGGTGTTCGACAAAAGTGCCTTGTTCATTGTTATTTAAAAGTATTAACCTCAATTACCTCAATTGTAATTAAACTTAGTATTTAATTAGTATTCAACCTAATTAAACTCAAAAGCTTTTGCACAGCAAAGGAAACCATAAACAAAACAAAAGGACAACCCACAGAATGGGAGAAAATGTTTGCAAACGATGTGACAAACAAGGGATTAGTCTCCAAAATTTACAAACAGCTCATGCAGCTCAATATCAAAAAAACAAACAACCCAATCAAAAAATGGGCAGAAAACCTAAAGAGATATTTTTCCAGAGAAGACATACAGGTGGCCAAGAGGCACATGAAAAGATGCTCAACATCGCTAATTATTAGAGAAATGCAAATCAAAACTGCAATGAGATATCACACCAGTCAGAAAGGCCATCAGCAAAAAATCTGCAAACAATAAATGCTGGAGAGGTTGTGGAGAAAAGGGAACCCTCCTACACTGTTGGTGGGAATGTAAATTGGTGCAGCCACTATGGAGAACAGTATGGAGGTTCCTTAAAAAACTAAAAATAGAGCTACCAGATGATCCAGCAATCCCACTACGGGGCATATATCCAGAGAAAACCGTAATTCAAAAAGACACATGCACCCCAATATTCATTGCAGCACTATTTACAATAGTCAGGACATGGAAGCAACCTAAGTGTCCATTGACAGATGAATAGATAAAGAAGATGTGATATATGTATACATATATGTGTGTACATATATATATGTATATATATATATATAATGTAATATTACTCAGCCATTAAAAAGAATGAAATAATGCCATTTTCAGCAACATGGATGGACCTGGAGATTATCATATTAAGTGAAGTAAGTCAGACAGAGAAAGACAAATGTATGATATCGCTTATATGGGGAATCTAAAAAAAATGATGCAGTTGAACTTATTTACAAAACAGAAACAGATTCATAGACTTAGAGAAGAAACTTATGGTTACCAGCGGGGAATAAGTGGGGAGGAGGGATAGATTGGGAGCTTGGGACTGACATGTACACACTGCTCTATTTAAAATAAAATGCCTTCCCATGAAAAAAATAATGAAAGTATTTCACATTAGATGGTGAATAAACAAGGGCAATTATCTCCTTTCCTGAACCCAACTCTCAAGATGCCACAAAAGTGAAAGGGTGAAAATGTAATATAAAATCAAAGAGTATTCATCTGGGAAGGCATAGATGCCTTGTGTGTGAGTGAAATCGAAGCCTAGGACAGCAGAGGACCTGGCACCATGGATAATAGGATAAGATTGAGAGTCCAGGTCTTTTATGTCCTACCATCGCTCTGGAGGTGAATGGTTGCCTGTCTAACTGCTTATAAGGCAGGAAAGCCAGAGCCCGCTGGGCTAGGGAACTCAAGGCAGGCCAGTGGGACTCCAAGCAGGTCTTTATCATTCCTTCTCACATCTGTCATACTCCACGGGTGAGATTACAATTAAAGAAGAAAATTGTCCAATGGAAAAACAACAAAAATAAATAAAAAGAAGAAAATTGTGGAATCTTTGGAAAAGAGCAGGAATTGGGATAGGGGAGTGGACTGAATTAATAAGAAATGAATTCGTAACAAGGAAAATTAGTCCAAGAAACTCTCCCAGAAGGCATCCCGCATAGATAAAGAGGTGGAAAGTATATAAGGAGAGGTAAGTGATAGGGTGGTGGAAGTAGACATGTTAAGAGCGTTGAAGGGTCACAGAGGCTGAAAATGAATGGAGAGACGTTAGCTTCTGCTCAGGATGTAGAAATCTGGAAAGAGCATCACTCCTACCCTAACAACAAGAAAGACAAAACTGTACAAGTGATACGTGGTTTTTGAGTGCATCATAAAACTGAGACAGCAGGGTGACAAACTGGCCTGAAATCTAAGGAAAGGAAGGCACTTCCAGGGAAGTGGAGACGGAGCTAGAAATTTCTTTCAATACCAAGATGTTCACGTTAGCAAAATAGGCAGCATTTCAGAAGCTAGTGTAGTACAGTGTGCTGTGGGGGGCGTGTGGATTAGTCACGAGTGGGATCCTTACAAAGCAACTTTCTAAATGTGTACTTTAACCTATTTTACAAATCCGAACGATCAGAATAATAACACTTATTTCCTAAATTTGTTGTGAGATTTATATGCGCCCATGTGTGTAGCATGTCTTATAGATAACGGTCATTTTCAGAATGATTTTTCATCTCTCCCTTAGCAACATGTTCTTGGTTACAGTATTTGTACTTTCTTATTATCTCTCGTATCTGTTTCCTTATTTCTTCTTCTTCTTGTCACTTCCTTGGTTAATTTCTCATCTAGATTATTTCACTAATCTTGACAATTTTAGATAAGAAATTGTCTTGCTGACTACAAAGGCACCACACTCCCGATCTCCTATCTGTCCCACACACTGCAGGAAAAGCGATAGGAATAAAGGGCAATCCTGATTTTATTGCATGGCTCTTTTAAATCCCTCAGCTGTTTGCAAAGATTAAAGATGACACTCAGTGTTAGTAAGAATGCCAGAAAGTAGCATTCATCCATTACTAATGGGAATAAAAATTGTTATTTCTCCAGAAACAATTTGCCCTGTGAACCAGACACCTTTAAACAGTACTTGTTAGCCCAGCAGTGCCACTTACATGTACTTACTCTGAACGAAAACTAGAAAATTTGCTCTGGATTTCCAGCACAACTGCTTCTACGAGCAAACTTCTAAAAACCCTTCTCAACAATTGATCAATCTGTTAGAAGGAAAACAAGAGGAGAAAACAATAACGGAAAAAGAAAACTATGTTTATTAGTGCCAAGAGAAGAAAACGGCAACTACATACCACAAAATCAAAGAAATCTCTGCAAAGTCTAGGGAAAATTGAATCAACCTGAAGGAACCAAAACTGAGAGAATTCATTGCTGTGGAAAATAAGTGGACAAGATATTTAGAAGCAGGGCTGTGGCACAAAATGTGTGTCAAGTCACATAATTATTTACCAATAGGATGTAAAGTAGATTTAATTTTCTTCTTTATGTTTTCCCTGTTTAAAAACATTTATTAATGAATGTGAACTAATTTGATAGCAAAAAAATCAATGAAAGTATTTCAGTGGCCCCTAAATACCCTTAATATAATGGGTAAATTGTTAACTTCTCCCTTTCATACTCCAGCTCTGCTGAAACATTTAGCTTTCCAAAATATTGTATGCTCTTTTTCTCTTCCACACCTTTGCAAGTGTTCTCCTTGCAACTGTCCAGGGAGTTCCTTGTAGTCATTTGTTACTCAGCTAAAATGTACCTCCTTCATGAAATATTCTGTGGTATCTCCAGGCAAGATGAGATTTCCACTTCGGTGATCGCATTGGACCCAGACCACACCTCAGCTGTGGTACTTACTTACGCAAGTGTGTTATGAGTGTGCATGTCTCTCTCCTGTACCATGAGAGCTCCAGGAATGCAGGGACGGTGCCACTTTAAACTTTATGTGGAATTTAATACACCTTTACTGAATCAACACACAGGAAATGGGCAGTAATACTTCATTTACTTCAGTCTCTTTCTTGGGTTTAGTGGGGACATTTCTCACAATATTGCCTAGAGGATGTGGTTGAGTAAAGAAGTATTTTTCTTGCATAGTGTTTTCTTTTATATTTATTGTTATATATTCATTTCTAATGAGAAAGTATTTAATTATTTTTTATTTTGTTCTATGTTTATTTATTTTCTGTTTATTCTTCCAGAACAAGAAGATCATGTTTCTTATGTTTGACTTGCTTCACATATACAATAAGCTGTATGCACATGAGTTCGCTTAAATTATTTTGCAGTAGCATGAACATATTTTCATTCATCAGACATAAATGTCATTACAATTACTAATTGTGTTGCTCAGATGTAACAGGCTTTACGATGTGCTGTGCAGGGGTGGTGCATTTATACAGGCGCAAGAAAACAAACTCATTGCTTTCCTTTTTCTCTGTACGAATCTGCCAAGAAAAACTCTGAGCTGCCTTTTAGACTTTAGTAGATCCGATTTATGGAAATTAAAAATATGTTCCTATGCAAAATGTCTCGTTAAAAGATTTTATGCCGATATCTAGTGAATTTTCAGCTTATTTAACCTAAAGTAAACCACAAAGTTCTTTCCAGAACCTCAACTAAACCCAATCTTTGGAGAAGAAAAGAAAGGAAAACAGCTTTAATTTTAGGAGAGAAGTTAATTTTTTAAAAAGTGATTAAAGGTTTTGACTTTATTATAACATTTTCATTTCTTTTTTAGCAAGACCACTAAATTGGTCCTTTCCGTAATTTAGACACTTTTTTTTTTTTTTTTTCTGGTACGCGGGCCTCTCACCGTTGTGGCCTCTCCCATTGCGGAGCACAGGCTCCAGTCGCACAGACTCAGCGGCCATGGCTCACGGGCCCAGCCGCTCCGCGGCATGTGGGATCCTCCCGGACGGGGGCACGAACCCTTGTCCCCTGCATCGGCAGGCAGACTCTCAACCACTGCGCCACCAGGGAAGCCCCCTAGACAAACACTTTTAATAGTCCTCCACCTCCTTGACAAATTAGAAGGGTCTAGATTTTCATAAAGTGGGGAGCCCTGTCAAAACACTTCTATGTTTGCATTTTTTTCCAGGTAAATGTCACAATACCCATAGGTCATACTTAATTTTGGATTCTTATCTAAAATTGCCTTGAAATAACTGGTAACATGGCAAAAGCTTTTCTCAAGGTATGTAACATTTAACCTTCAAACTCTGGCTGAAAACTGAAACCAATGCGAGTTTTTTTTTTAAATAAATTTATTTATTTATTTATGGCTGCGTTGGGTCTTCGTTGCTGCACGCAGGCTTTCTCTAGCTGTGGCGAGCGGGGGCTACTCTTCATTGCGGTGCGTGGGCTTCTCACTGCGGTGGCTTCTCTTGTTGCGGAGCATGGGCTCTAGGCGCTTGGGTTCCGTAGTTGTGGCATGCAGGCTTAGTTGCTCTGTGGCATGTGGGATCTTCCCGGACCAGGGATCGATCCCGTGTCCCCTGCACTGGAAGGCGGGTTCTTAGCCACTGCGCCACCAGGGAAGTCCCCAGTGTGAGCTTTGATAGAATAAAAAGGAGAGAGAGGAAGAGGGGAAGGAGTGGAGGGGGAGAAAGGAAACACATTAAGTAGAGGACAATACCAGGCTGCTAAAATGTGATTTTTGCATTTGATTAAATCATATTTTATCAAAACCTACTTTTCCAGTTTTAGTTATGATTCACAGTGTTATCTATGGATCACCGTCATGACCACATGCACACACGCTATGGATTACAATCAATACAAATGACGCAGGTTGCATTTCGAGTCTTCAGAACTTCTGGTTTGGCAGTTTGCCAGCTTTTTCAGGCTCCGCATAAAGGAGAAACAAAATTTCTGCAAAAGCATTTCTTTCAAGAATTTTTTTTTTTTTTTTTTTGCGGTACGCGGGCCTCTCACTGTTGTGGCCTCTCCCGCTGCGGAGCACAGGCTCCGGACGCGCAGGCTCAGCGGCCATGGCTCACAGGCCCAGCCACTCCACGGCACGTGGGAATTTCCCGGACTGGGGCACGAACCCGTGTCCCCTGCATCGGCAGGCAGACTCTCAACCACTGCGCCACCAGGGAAGCCCAAGCATTTCTTTCAAAAACATGGTCCAGACTTGCATAGAACCATGGAATTTGCTAGTCAGACTACTTAAGAAATGCAACTTTTTCTGTTTTGTGCAGTTTTGCGTTTGTGCTAAAATGGTTGGCCTGTACAGAGTGTATTTTTCCCCATGTGTTCCGTGAAGCGATGAGTTAAATAAGACAAGCTGTGGGCATGTTATGGTCTGATCCTGTGACTCATGTGTTGGCAGTGGTCGTGTAAACAGAGCTACTGTGTCTGAAGGTGATGGGTAGCTAGTTAACTTCCTGACAGTTCAATACGAAAACCAACTTTAAAGACTTTCAAAACAAAGACTATAACAAGGATTTGATTTCTCAATCTTTGAATCTCGTTATGAGATTTTTTCATTGAAATAGAAAAAAGATCTAAACTTCAAAATCAAATATACAGTATTTGGGGTTTTTATTCCTCTGCCCCAGTCCATCCTTTTAATTTTTCAAAGTTAATTACTCTTATCTATTTCTGGATTTCCTACATTGTAGATTCCTCTAGGATATTAAAAGTCTATTTTCTTTTTTAATCACAGCTGTCCTATTGCCAGGATACATAAGAGTGCTTGTTTGCCCAGAGCCCGTATTTGAATTTTATCCACTATCCCCGTAATGTCGTATAACAGCTAACTGCTTTTTCCTAGCCTAAGATACCCAGAGTTATGAATTACATTTAGTTGTCATGTGTCTTAAGTGTCCTTTTATCTGGAATAACACCCATCAGTCTTCCTTTTTCTCTCGTAATGCTGGCAGTTTCAAAGAGCACCTATTATTTGTAGAACGGCCATCAATTTGAGTTCCCCTGAGGTTTCCTCTGATGAGATTCAGGTTATACACGTTGTATAAGCAAACAGATGTGACATTATATCCTTTTCAGGGCATCATATCAAGAGGCACTCGATGTCATTTGTTCCATTATTGGTGGTGTTGGCTGCAATCATATGGCTGTGATGGTTCTGCCAGGTTTCTCCACCGTCAAGTCACTATTTCCTCCTCGGCTAATTAATACATAATTTGAAAATAAATGTTTTAAGGCAATGTAAATATCCTTTATTCCCCAAACTTTCACCTACTCTAAGCATTCATCGATAGCTTCTGCTTAAATCAATTTTTATTATAATGGTTGCAAAATGGTGATTTTTCTATCGTTCCTCCCACATTTACCAGTTGATATTCTAAAGGAGTAAGACTTCCTCCCCCACCTCCCATTTGTTTAGTTTTAATTAATTAATTAATATATATATGGATTCATGGACTCTTACTGAATTCAATGTATACACTGAATCTGTTACCATCAACATCAGGTTTCTTTCTTCAATATTTTCACACTTAAGGATACACGTTCTTTCTTTGGGGGCACCTTTTTTGGTTTTTAGAAAAATAAAGGTCTAATTCACTCAAAATTCTTCAGTTTTTACAGAACCAACAGGGTGGAGTAGGGTAGGGAGAAGCGGGGCAGGCAGCCGGGAGCCGGGCTGGGAAAGGCCACACTTCTGCCTCCACCTGAGGCTGGCCCCCTGCCACATGGTTCTTCTGCCCGTCCTTCACCTCCGTGTCAACAGGCTGGTCTCCTGCAGCGACCATGGCCTTGGCCTTGCTCTCCTCCCCAGCTAGCCTCTCAAATATGTTGTCATAGAGCTTCTTCTCCCATTCGAGCTCCTTGCGGATCCGCTGCTGGGCCTTGGCAGCTCTGTGGTTGGGGTAGAGCTGCAGGACCTTCTGGAAGTCAGCCCATGCCAAGTCAAAGTCGTTCACCTCCAGGTGGGCCTCTCCCTGGTGGAAGAGGTCCTTCTCATGGTTGCTGTCCGGTTCCAGGGCCTTGTTACAATTTTCAGTGGCAGCAGAGAAGGCTTGCAGCTTCAGATGACACATGGCCAGGTTGAGGTGCGAGGCCAGCCGAAGGGCCTGTGTCTTCTGTGCGTCCTCATTAGAGAAAGCCGACTCAAATTCCAGCCAGGACACGATTTCGTACCGCAGCAGAGCTTGTTTGTACTTGCCTTCCTGGAAGTCCACGGTGCCCCGCTCCTTCACTGTGGTGCTCTGCTCCAGCTTCTCTGAACTCATCTCCTGGGACTCCTTGGCCTTCCCAAAACTCTTGAGTTATACTTCATACTTCAGCTCAGCATTTGGGGGGATCTGGAACTTTTCCTTCCCAACACTGCCAAAAGCATAGCTGGGCTTGAGATACACAATGGGATGTTCTCCTGTTTCCTTGCGCTGAATGACTTTCTCCACCCCACAAGGCAGGTCCACACACGGCCTCGCCGACCTCCCGGCGGTAAAAGATCTGGTCTCTGGAGTACCTCCCAGTGCAATCTCCCCGATGGCGCCACTCCACCTGGAACACAAGCGTGGCCTTGGGAGGGATCTCGGGAGGGCTGCCCGCCGAACCGTAGGCGTATTCTGGCTTGCAGGGGATGTGGCACACTTCCGCCTCCTTCATGGTCGCTACAGCAATATCCCAAGCCTTGATGACTTCCCCTTTCCCCAGGTCGAAGGATAATCTGTCCTTGCGGTCCAGGCTGGAGTCGAACTTGCTGCCATCGAACAGCCAGCCCGTGTAGTGGACAGAGACTCGGTCCCCGATCATGGGCATCCCTGTGTCTGTACCCTCTCGCTTGAGGACCTGAAGCACGTCCTCATCCTGCTTGGGGCTGATGTCCACCCCCTCAAGGGACAGCGGCGCCGACTGAGCCCCACTCTCGGAAGCCTTCGTCCCCGAGGCGGTCTTCGCGCCGTTTCCCGGGCAGCGGGCGCAGGAGGCGGGTCTTAGGCGGCCCGGGCAGTGATTGGTCCCACCGCCGCGGAGGGGGCGGGGGGAAGAGGCTAGGAGGAGCCGGCCTGCGGCGAGGGACGCGGGTTGGGGAGAACTTTCTAGAGACGGCGGCTGGTTCGGGCTTTGGCGTTCCTTTCTGCGAAAGGTGGTTTCTCGTTCGTTCCTCCCGCTCTCCGCCTGGCCCCGCCCCGGTCCTGGGACCCTGGGAATCCCGGGCCAGCCCTCGCCCCCGCCGCCGCGTCCCCAGCCCGTCTCCCCGGGAGTGGTTTTACCTCAATCTTATCTTTCTTGTGCATTTTTTTCAGAACCCCTTTGCTCTCTGTGAAGTTGACTCTCCTGGAATTTGGTGCTTCTTTTCCTACTTACAGGTAACCTGCAGTGTATAAGATTGTCTGTCTTCTAGTTATGCCAAAGGTGTGTTTTGTGTGGTGTTATTTATTCTTCTTGTCGTTTGGAGGTTGTTTGAAGAGATTTTGCATAGGCAGCTGCCATTGCCCCAACTGCCCAGGACTCTTGGATGCAAAGACTTTTAAAAGCTGTCATTGAATTTCCTGTGATGAAGAGGAATTGTCTTTTGCATAAAATGATAAAACTTGAGAAGCTATTTTTTAGTATAATGTGAAAACTTAATGACATGGATCATAAGAAAATACAAAGAGGGAGAGGCAATATTCTCTCAAGAAATAAAGAACAGATGTTAGGAAAAGAATGGTGAAAAGAGTGAGAGAATTGAGGAGAAAGGAACAGAGAAATGGCCCAGTAGCATGACAGACGGCCATGGAGGAAAATGGACAGTGAGACAGTGTTGAAGGCAGGTCAAAGGATTATAAAGATTGAGGATGTTTAATACTAAATGATAACTTTTTTGAAGCCACGTAAATACACTTCTGTCATTGCAAATTATAAGTTAAACATATTACAATGGGTCAGAGTTTGTAGGGGTGTTGAAGCGAAAGCTGTTGCTTTCTGTGTCTCGGTTTGTCACAGAGCAGGGGACAGAGAATAGTTATAGGGGATCAAATGCCAATGACATCAACAGTCCAGGGAGGCAGGTAGGCAAATCCAGAGTAACCGTGAAGGTATTAACACTGGGGAGTTCTCGGAAATCTTGTTGAGGGCACTAGATTCTCACAGAACACGGGATACACGGCTTGACACAATTTTGCCTGACTTTCAAAGGTTGAGATGTCCTCAATAAACATTTATCACACTGTGAGGTTTGGTTCTATAATCGACATTGTAGAGCATCTCTTTATGAAGTCAACACCTATCTATGATGTGTCAACCCCATGCCAGGTACATTCTCAGAAGTGGAAATACGATAAGAAACAGAGTGAGTACAAATCCTGTCCTCATGAAACTTTTGTTATAGTGGAGGAGACATACAGTAGACAAGACAAACAAATAAAATGTGTATCATGTTATATTTGATGGCTCTAAGAGCTAAGGAGAGAAATAATGCATGGAAGGAAATGTGAGGGATAAATGTGACATTTTAAGCAGGGTGGCCCCCAGGAAAGCTCACATTGAGAGAATGTGAGTTTTGAGTCAAAAAAGAAAGACATGAGATAGTTAGCCACATGTGTATCTGAGGTATATATGGTAGAGGGAATGTCAAGTGCAAAGGCCCTGGGGTGGGAGTGTGCCTGTAAATTAGGGGAATGTTAAATAGGCCAATGTGCCATGAACAGAATGAATTAGAGGAAAGAATTAGGACACGAAGTCTGAAAGGTAACGGGGACCAGATCATGTAGGGCCTTATAAGTCCTAGTAAGGACTTTGGCTTATGTTCTGCTTGAGACGGAAAGTCTCAAACCTTTATAGGGAAGGTTTTGAGCAAAGGAGTGACATGATATGATGTACATCTATCAGGATTGTCCTGGCTGCTCTTATGAGACTAGAGTGTGTTTTGGAGCTGGGGAGGGGGCGGTAAAGTTGACCAAGTGCAGGACTAGGGAGACCATCAGCAGGTTATTGCAATAATTCAGTAAAGAGATGATGGTGGCCTGGGCCAGTGCCGTGGTAGTTCAGAGTCTCAGATTCTAGACATATATTGAAAAAGCTCACAGGCTTCACATGGGGGGTGTAACAGAAAGAGAGGTGTCCAAGAGGACCTCAGGAATTTTGGCCGAGTAAGCGAAAAAATGATGAATTCCTTTACTGAAATGGGGAGACTGTATGAGGAGCTATTTGGGGAGGGATTATCAGGAACTCAGATCTGCACAAGTGTGGTTTGAGATGCCTGCTGGACCTCGTAAAGGAAGTGTCAGGAAGTTAGGTGTGGGTTTGGGTGTGTGGGTTTGTGGTTCAGCATGTAGGTGGTATTTTTAGGCAGGGAACTGGTTAGGACCACTTAGGGAGAGAACGTGGATAGGAAAGGGAAGAGGGTTAAAGAGGGCTGTGGGACACTCTAATATGTAAAGGTTGAGGAAATAAGAGAGAACCAAAATGGCATCATGGTATCCTGAAAGTCAAGAGGAGTTTGTTTCAGCTGACTCTAGTTATAGAATCCAGTGGGGCAAGGAGTGATTCATCATGAGGCCCGGCTTTTTCACCATGAGGACTGCTTCAGATCAGGGTGCAGCAACATTTTGAAGCAAGAGAACATCTTTTTTTAAAATTTATTTATTTATTTGGCTGTGCTGGGTCTTAGTTGCGGCACGTGGGGTCCTCTTTGCCTCGTGTGGGATCTTTAGTTGTGGCATGCAGGATCTAGTTTTCTGCCCAGGGATCAAACCTGGGCTGCCTGTATTGGGAGCAGGGAGTCCTAACCACTGGACCACCAGAGAAGTCCCGTGAGAAGAACATCTTTATAACACAAAGGTCTAAATTTCGATTCCATGGACAAAAGGAGGCTCATTGGGTGGTTGGAGTTTCAGGGAGCACACAGGACTCCGAATTCTGTATAATTCCATTTCAGTTCTCTAGTGCTCAGTTAATCCTGACCCATATGTTGTATTATGTATGGTTAGGAATATGGACTATGGAATCAGTCTGATTGCTTTAACCGTAGCTCCACCATTACCAGCTATTTGACCTATGGCAATTTACTTAAATTCTCTGTGCCTTTGTTTCCTAATCTGTGAAACAGAGAAGACAATAATACTTAAAAGGATTCTACTGAATGTTAAATATGATGATACAAATATAGCACTTAGCATAGTGCCCTGAACATAGGATTTTCTAAGTGTCAGCCATGACGATCTTTTTTTTTTTTTTTTCAGTTTGTTTATTTATTTATTTATGGCTGTGTTGGGTCTTCATTGCTGCGCACGGGCTTTCTCCAGTTCCAGTGAACGGGGGCTACTCTGCATTGTGGTGCGCGGGCTTCTCATTGTGGTGGCTTCTCTTGCTGAGGATCACGGTCTCTAGGGCACACGGGCTTCAGTAGTTGTGGCTTGCAGGCCCTAGAGCACAGGCTCAGTAGTTGTGGCAGACGGGCTTAGTTGCTCTGCTGCATGTGGGATCTTCCTGGACCAGGACTCGAACCCATGTCCCCTGCATTGGCAGGCAGATTCTTAACCACTGTGCCACCAGGGAAGCCCAGCCATGACAATCTTTATGAGACTTGGCTGAGGGAATTCAACTGATATTATGATCTGACAGCCCACAGGATAAATCTTTGGCCACTACAGCCCTGCAGCTGCCTGAGCTAAAGAATCATTTTGAATGGTTTTAGAAAGTCCCTGGGTTTCTGAATGTCTTTGAGGTGAGCCAAGAATTTAGGCTTTTAAACTCTTGGGTGAATGGATATTTTTCTGTTTACATTCTATTTCAGAATTGAAAAGGGTTATGATTTTTTTTCATTATAGGAGTGATATAGTTTATTGTAAAAAAAAGTTATCACTACAGATACATGTAAGTAGAAAGGAAAAATAATACAAAAGCTCTTTACCCTGAGCTAACACTGACATTGGTGAATACCCTGTCATGCATCTCTGTGTATATCCATGAAGCTTTGTGGGTCTGCCTCTTGCTGGGGGCCCCCAAAACTCCATGCCCTGTTCTCTCATCTTCAAGTCTCAGCTTCTCTGGAACAACAGGATCCAAGTCCTGTTTCAGAATCCTCTTCTCTTCAATAAACTGTCTAGTGACAATAGATTAACCCTTCTCACCCTCGGTCTTTGTAGTCTGCATGCACTTCATGGATTCTATGGGCTGAGCAATTCGATCCCCCAAAGCCTTACCCCAGGACGTACTTCATTCTAGAATACCACAGATTTTCCTCCTAACAACTGTTTGTTTATAACTTTTTTTTTATACCATCTCTTAAAAAGTTTACCTCTTTGTGAATGACTCCTTTCTTTTTTAGTGCAATGACTATTTTTTCCCCCAAATGTGCTAAAGATATATACTACAAGAAGGAATATTTCCACAGTATATTTTCAAAGATATATTCATCCATAGACTGACACAACAGTTGAGTGTCTGAGAATATTGTATAGAATATTATATAGAACAACATTTAGAT
Source organism: Globicephala melas (assembly GCF_963455315.2). Taxonomy (NCBI): domain Eukaryota; kingdom Metazoa; phylum Chordata; class Mammalia; order Artiodactyla; family Delphinidae; genus Globicephala; species Globicephala melas. Next base: position 108,571,510 of record NC_083319.1, on the reverse strand, counting down.
GAATTCAGAATTGTTCTTTGTGAACATACGCCAAGGGAAAGGGGGTGACTCATGAGTCTGTTCTGTGCAGGTGCTGTTTCTGTTCTTTAAAGAACTCTCATGCACAAAATTTTGGTGTTCTAAAAGTGGTTTCTATGGTATAAGATAATTTTGCAGTGCAGTTTGACATTGACAACTAGTGAATAAAATGGCGCAAAAGACGAGTGTCCCTTCCAAAGAATGGCTGCCTCAAACCCTTCCTCCACTACTTGCCATCCGCGTCCTTGTCTGCACTTCCTTTTGTGGTGAGGATACTAAATCTTCATTGCACTAATTTTTAAATAAACTACTTTCAGTTTTTATCATTATGTAAACTTGTTTTCATTGTGCAATTGATACATCTTTCTATCAAGTGAAAATTGTTTGGGTGTCTTAGTTTGGGATGAAATAAATCATAATTGTTCCATTGAAATTCATAACAATTAAAAAAATTTAAGGGCTTTATATTTAGTGGCAAAGTTTTCAGGAATGAATTGAAGCTATCAAGAAAGGTATAGATGCATTTATTTAGCTGTTTCAACACTGTTTCCCATGGGCTGCCAGATTCCCATTCAGGAATATTAAGGAGACTGCCTCTCTATATTCTCCCCTCTGTTGGATAGTAAATCCTAGATTCCCCACGTTTTCATTTCTTGAACCCCTCTTCCTATCATTCATATCTGTATTAGGATTTTTTGCTCATAAGAGAAATCAAATCTCTGTGTTATGGCAAAACTGGGACTTTCTGGAATAATGCAAGGGGTTCAGAGAATTGAAGAGAGCCTGACAGATGGAATCAAAGCTGCAGGTGAGTCTGTTTTGGAATTACAGACCAGAGCTGCTGGGACCACGGCCACTGCTTGGTTGTGGCTGGTGCCATTGGGTCTAATTTTTGCACCATGAATCCTAATCATCCCTTACTCATTGTCTCATTTGGTCCAAATTAAAACTAGTAGGTTAGACAGTCCACTGATTGGGACCCTTGTGCCTGGGTCCCAGTCATCAGTGTGTGAAGTGTCTTCTCCCCTTTGGATTCTGTAGTGGGAGGTTGGGTACCACCTCTTTTCACTATTGTAGCCATGGGGGCTTCTCCTGAAAGAGAAGAGATTTTACTTCTTCAAATCTTCACTCTCAATTCTGGGTCTTTGTACACACACTACACTATCTACTTTAAGCATCTTCTTCCTTCGCCTAAAGTCTATTATTTTTCATTCTTAGTTGGCACTTCCTTCTGGAAGAATAAGGCCCCAGTCTTAGCATTTGTCACCAGGTAATTGTCTATTTGTATTTCTCACGTGACTGCACGTTGCCCAGAAGTGTGGTTTGCATTTTTGCTTGTCCAGCACTGTATTCTCTGTGAACAGCAGTGTCAAACACATACTTCTGTTTATATTTGTTCCATAAATGAATAAAATGTTTATTAAGACCTTGGAGAGATAAATTGGAATAGTAAAAACTTCCAGTTCTTTCTCTGGATTAAGTGTGATTACCTGGATTAGGAAACTTGTAAGGAGAGGAAACCCTAACTGTGAATATCGTCTCTAAATCCGTTTGCAACTGACTTTCCCCATGTCTTTCTTAAGCTCATACACTGATTTTCATTGTGAAATATCCCGTTTTTCCAGTTTAATATCTTTTGGTCCAAAAGATCCCCAATGCAGAGCAAAAATATCTATTACAGTATTACTAGCATGAAGCCAAGTTCACAATTTAAATAATTATATGTATTCAACAGAGTTTCTCAAAGAACTTTCTCAGAAATTGCAATTCAAGAGATGAAAAATATTTTTATAAGCTGACACATTTAATTATCATTTTAGATAAATCTATTTTGGAGTCTGATATTTTTGTATTTATTTCACCAGTATGATCCAGACTCAATGTGTTTACTGGCAACAGAGTCCAGGGATTATACTCCCACATTGAAACAATAATCATATTGCAATGTCAGTGCTCTTCATAATGCATTTCCGTCAACATTTATTTGGCACCAAGTATGCACCAGCTACTAGAAATAGAAAAATCTCTGGGACATTAGGAATGCTAAGTAGCCTTGCTTTGGGATGAATAAAATAGGGTATGGTCTGCCCTTCAGTGGGGTGAATCTAGAGTGGGGTAATGTGACACTGGGTCATCTTTTGGGGTCTCAGTAAAAATGGTGCCAGTCACACCCCAGCATGGGACGTTGATGGCCACTTTTGTGGGGAGATGGTATGAGTAGGAAGCAGAAGCGGCAGCAGCAGGGATAAGGCATCTCAGCTTCAGGTGCCTGCCCATGAGAGTCCGGAGCCAAAGGAGGAGGGGAGGGTCCAGCAGCAGAGATGGATGGCTCTCATAGGAGAACATCGAGGCACAGCTTGAGACTTTAAGTAAGTGTAGTGTCTTATTCACATTTCCAGTGAACGTGAGAATCAGGGCGAACTTACTTGTACCAAACTTGTTACTTCACAGTTGAAACACTAGGTTGTAAGGCTCTGCAAAACACAAGTTATTATTGTTGTTTTCTGAGGACACTTCCCCCTGAAGTTATATGCTTTGGATTATATGCCATAGATATTTTTTAATTCTGTGATTTTATTTATTATTTAAAAATTTTTTTAATAGATCTTTATTGGAGTATAATTGCTTCACGTTACTGTGTTAGTTTCTGTTGCACAGCAAAGTGAATCAGCCGTATGTATACGCATGTCCTCATATCCCCTCCCTCTTGTGTCTCCCTCCCACCCTCCCTGTCGCACCCCTCTAGGTCATTGCAAAGCACTGAGCCGATCTTCCTATGCTATGCTGCTGCTTCCCACCAGCCAACTATTTTTTACATTCTGTACTGTATATATGTTGATGCTACTCTCACTTCGCCCCACCTTTGACCGCCAACCCCATGTCTCAAGTTCATTCTCTATGTCTGCCTCTGTATTCCTGCCCTGCCACTAGGTTCATCAGTACCTTTTTTTTTTTTTAAGATTCCATATATATGCGTTAGCATATGGTATTTGTTTTTCTCTTTCTGACTTACTTCACTCTGTATGACAGACTCTAGGTCCATCCACCTCACTACAAATAACTCAGTTTCGTTCCTTTTTATGGCTGAGTAATATTCCATTGTGTATATGTGCCACATCTTCTTTATCCATTCATCTGTCAGTGGACACTTAGGTTGCTTCCATGTCCTGGCTATTGTAAATAGTGCTGCAATGAACATTGTGGTACATGTCTCTTTTTGAATTATGGTTTTCTCAGGGTACACGCCCAGTAGTGGGATTGCTGAGTCATGTGGTAGTTTTATTTTTAGTTTTTTAAGGAACCTCCTTACTATTTTCCATAGTGGTTGTATCAATTTACATTCTCACCAACAGTGCAAGAGGGTTCCCTTTTCACCACACCCTCTCCAGTATTTATTGTTTGTAGATTTTTTGCTGATGGCCATTCTGACTGGTGTGAGGTGATACCTCACTGTAGTTTTGATTTGCGTTTCTCTAATAATTAGTGATGTTGAACATCTTGTCATGTGCCTCTTGGCCATCTGTATGTCTTCCTATGTGAAACGTCTATTTAGGTCTTCCACCCATTTTTTAACTGGAATTTTTGTTTTTTTGATATTGAGCCCCATGAGTTGATTGTATATTTTGGAGATTAATCCTTTGTCTGTTGTTTCATTAGCAAATATTTTCTCCCATTCTGAGGGCTGTCCTTCTGTCTTGTTTATGGTTTCCTTTGCTGTGCAAAAGCTTTGAAGTTTCATTAGGTCCCATTTGTTTATTTTTGTTTTTATTTCCATTTCTCTAGGAGGTGGGTCAAAAAGGATCTTGCTGTGATTTATGTCATGGAGTGTTCTGCCTATGTTTTCCTCTAAGAGTTTGATAGTGTCTGGCCTTACATTTAGGTTTTTAATCCATTTAGAGTTTATTTTTGTGCATGGTGTTAGGGAGTGTTCTAATTTCATTCTTTTACATGTAGCTGTTCAGTTTTCCCAGCAGCACTTATTGAAGAGGCTGTCTTTTCTCCATTGTGTAGGCTTGCCTCCTCTCTCATAAATTAGGTGCCCATATGTGCGTGGGTTTATCGCTGGGCATTCTATACTGTACCATTGATCTATATTTCTGTTTTTGTGCCAGTACCATACTGTCATGATTACTGTAGCTTTGTGGTATAGTTTGGAGTCGGGAAGCCTGATTCCTCCAACTCTGTTTTTTTTTCCTCAAGATTGCTTTGGCTATTCAGGGTCTTTCGTGTTTCCATACGAATTGTAAAATTTTTTGTTCTAATTCTGTGAAGAATGCCATTGGTAATTTGATAGGGAATGCATTGAATCTATAGATTGTTTTGGGTGGTATAGTCATTTTCAAAATATTGATTCTTCCAATCCAAGAACATAGTACATTTCTCCAGCCGTTTTTGTCATCTTTGATTTTTTTCATCAGTGTTTTATAGTTTTCTGTGTACGAGTCTTTCACCTCCTTAGGCAGGTTTATTCCTAGGTATTTTATTCTTTTTGTTGCGATGGTAAGTGGGAGTGTTTCCTTAATTTCTCTTTCTGATTTTTCATCATTAGTGTATAGGAATGCCAGAGATTTCTGTGCATTAATTTTGTATCCTGCAACCTTACCAAATTCATGGATTAGTTCTAGTAGTTTTCTGGTGGCATCTTTAGTATCATGTCATCAGCAAACAGTTACAGTTTTACTTCTTCTTTTCCAATTTGCATTCCTTTTATTTCTTTTTCTTCTCTGATTGCTGTGGCTAGGACTTCTAAAACTATGTTGAATAAGAGTGGTGAGAGTGGACATCCTTGTCTTGTTCCTGATCTTAGTGGAAATGCTTTCAGTTTTTCACCATGGAGTATGATGCTTGCCGGGGGTTTGTCATATATAGCCTTTATTATTTTGAGGTAGGTTCCCTCTATGCCCATTTTCTGGAGAGTTTTTATCATAAATTGGTATTAAATTTTGTCAAAAGCTTTTTCTGCATCTATTGAGATGATCATATGATTTTTATTACTTAATTTGTTAATGTGGTATATCACATTGATTGATTTGCATACATTGAAGAATCCTTGCATCCCTGGATAAATCCCACTTGGTTATGGTGTATGATCCTTTCAATGTGCTGTTGGATTCTGTTTGCTAGTATTTTGTTCAGGATTTTTGCATCTGTGGTCATCAATGATACTGGTCTATAATTATCTTTTTTTGTGATATCTTTTTCTGGTTTTGGTATCAGGGTGATGGTGGCTTCAAAGAATGAATTTGGGAGTGTTTCTCCCTGTGCAATTTTTTGGAAGAGTTTGAGAAGGATTGGTGTTAGCTCTTCTCTAAATATTTCATAGAATTTGCCTGTGAAGCCATCTGGCCCTGGACTTTTGTTTTGTTGGAAGACTTTTAATTACGGTTTCAATTTCATTACTTGTGATATGTCTGTTTATATTTTCTAATTCTTCCTGGTTCAGTCTTGGAAAATTGTACCTTTCCAAGAATTTGTCCATTTCTTCGTGGTTGTCCATTTTATTGGCATATAGTTGTTTGTAGTAGTCTCTTATAATCCTTTGTATTTCTGCAGTGTCAGTTGTGATTTCTGCTTTTTCATTTCTAATTTTATTGATTTGCGTTCTCTCCTTTTTTTTCTTGATGAATCTGGCTAAGGGTTTATCAACTTTGTTTATCTTCTCAAAGAACCAGCTTTTAGTTTTATTGATCTTTGCTGTTGTTTTCTTCGTTTCTACTTCATTTATTTCTGCTCTGATCTTTATGATTTCTTTCCTTCTACTGACTTTGGATTTTCTTTGTTCTTCTTTCTCTAGTTGTTTCAAGTGTAGGGTTAGATTGTTTATTTGAGATACTTCTTGTTTCTTGAGGTGAGATTGAATTGCTGTAAACTTCCCTCTTAAAACTGCTTTTGCTGCATCCCATAGGTTTTGGGTCATCATGTTTTCATTGTCATTTGTTTCTATGTGTTTTTTTATTTCTTCTTTGATTTTTTCAGTGATCTCTTGGTTATTTATAGCACACTGTTTAGCCTTCCTGTATACGTGTTTTTTATAGTTTTTTTCCTGTAATTTATTTCCAATCTTATAGCATTGTGGTCAGAAAAGATGCTGGATATGATTTCAATTTTCTTAAATTTTCCAAGACTTGATTTCTGACTTAAGATGCGATCTATCCTGGAGAATGTTCCATGTGCACTTGAGAAGAAAGTGTATTCTGCCACTTCTGGGTGGAATGTTCTATAAATATCAGTTAGATCTATCTGGTCTCGTCTGTTGTGTCATTTAAAGCTTGTGTTTCCTTATTTATTTTCTGTTTGGATGATCTGTCCATTGATGTAAGTGGGGTGTTAAAGTCCCCTACTATTATTGTATTACTGTTGATTTCTCCTTTCATGGTTGTTAGCATTTGCCTTATGTATTGAGGTGCTCCTATGTTGGGTCCATAAAAATTTATAATTGTTATATCTTCTTCTTGGATTGATCCTTTGATCATTATGTAGTGTCCCTCCTTATCTCTTGTAACAGTCTTTATTTTAAAGTCTATTTTATCTGATACGAGTATTGCTACTTCAGCTTTGTTTTGATTTCCGTTTGCATGGAATATCTTTTTCCATCCCTTCACTTTCAGTCTGTATGAGTCCCTAGATCTGAAGTGAGTCTCTTGTAGACAGCATATATATGGGTCTTGTTTTTGTATCCATTCAGCCAGTCTATGTCTTTTGTTTGGGGCATTTAATCCATTTACATTCAAGGTTATTATTGATATGTATGTTCCTATTACCATTTTCTTAGTTGTTTTGGGTTGGTTTTTGTGGGTCTTTTTCTTCTCTTGTGTTTCCCTGCTTAGAGAAGTTTCTTTAGCATTTGTTTTAAAGCTGTTTTGGTGGTGCTGAATTCTCTTAGCTTTTGCTTGTCTGAAAAGCTTTTGACTTCTTCATCGAATCTGAATGAGATCCTTGCTGGGTAGACTAATCTTGGTTGTAGATTTTTCTCTTTCATCACTTTAAGTATATCCTGCCACTCCCTTCTGGCCCGCAGAGTTTCCGCTGAAAAATCAGCTCATAACCTTATGGGGATTCCTCTGTATGTTATTTTTTGTTTTTCCCTTGCTGCTTTTAATATTTTTTCTTTGAATTTAATTTTTGTTAGTTTGATTAATATGTGTCTTGGTGTGTTTTTCCTAGGGTTTATCCTGCATGGGACTCTCTGTGCTTCCTGGACTTGGGTGACTATTTCCTTAACCATGTTAGGGAAGTTTTCCACTATAAGCTCTTCAAATGTTTTCACAGACCCTTTCTTTTTCTCTTCTTCTTGTGGGACCCCTATAATTCAAATGTTGGTGCATTTCATGTTGTCCCAGAGGTCTCTGAGACTGTCCTCAATTCTTTTCATTCTTTTTTCTTTATTCTGCTCCTTGGCAGTTATTTCCACCATTTTGTCTTCCAGCTCACTTATTCGTTCTTCTGCTTCAATTATTCTGTTATTGATTCCTTCTAGTGTATTTTTCATTTGAGTTATTGTGTTGTTCATCTCTGTTTGTTCTCTAGTTCTTCTAGTTCTTTGTTGAACATTTCTTGTATTTCTCAATCAGTGCCTCCATTCTATTTCCGAGATTCTGGATCATCTTTACTATCATTACTCTGAGTTCTTTTTCAGGTAGACTGCCTATTTCTTCTTCATTTATTTGGTGGTGTAGGTTTTTACTTGCTCCTTCATCTGTGACATACTTTTTTGCCATCTCATTTTTTTTTTTTTTTTTTTTAATGAGTGGGATTGTGTTCCTGTCTTACTGGTTATTTGGCCTGAGGCTTCCAACACTGGAGTTTGTAGGCTATTGGGTAGAGCTGGGTCTTGGTGCTGAGATGAGGAACTCCGTGAGACCTCACTCCGATGACTATTCACTGGGGCCTGAGGTTCTCTGTTAGTCCAGTGATTCGAACTAGGAGCTCCCACTGCAGGAGCTTTGGCCTGACCCTGAGCTCCTTAATCCTGCAAGCCATGTGAGGTGGCCAAAAACAAATTTTTTTTTATTATAAAAAATAAAATTAGACTAGGAAACTAACAGATATGTTAAAAGGATAAAACTAAAAGTATAGATGGATGAACAACCAGAGAGTACATCAGTACCACAACAGTAAAAAAGAGGAGGTGGGAAAAGAAAGAAAGAAAGGGGGGAGGGCAATGCCTTGACTGTGGAGGGCGGGGCCTAAGTAAGGAGCGAGTTTTGGGTGGTGGGCGGGGCCAATGCTCAGGACCCACAGGGCTGGAAAAGGCCCTGCGGGCTGTGGGGAGTGAGGCTTAAGCTCAAGGGACAGAAGAGGGCCGGGCGTGCCCCCCACTCCTGGTCTCATAGGGCAGGGGACCTCACCTGGGAGCCCAGCAGGCTTCCTGGGCTCTAGTGGTGGGACAAACACCCTCCTTTCCTCTCCTGCTCCTCTCGTCTGGGGTCTGGGGGGCCCCTCCCGCCTGCCTCTCCTGATCTTCCTGGCCTCCCTCCTATGTCCCCAGGACCAACGTGGCCGGGGGTGGGGGGGTGGGAGGGCCTTGGAGGGCAGGGGATCAGCCTGGGAGCTCAGCAGGCTGATTTTTTTTTTTTTTTTTAATAGAAAACATCCTTAGATCCTTGCTCTTCCCCGTGCCCAAGTGGGTGGGGCAGTCGCCCTCTGCTCCTCTCTGGCTCCTCTCGGAGGGCCCCTCCCACCTACCTCTCCTGATCTTCCTGGCCTCACGGGCAGTGATCCTGTCTGGCCTCCACTTCTTCTCCCTGCTCAGTCCCCATACGTGCTACTGGTTCACTTTGGGGTTCCTCCCGTCTCCTTGGGTGTTAGAGTTCCCCACCAGCGGCCAGCAGGCGCCCTAGTTATGGGGAGACACTAAGTCCATGTCTTCCCACACTGCCATCTTGACTCTGCCTCTAATTTATTTATTTTTATTGAAATATAGTTGATTTACAATGTTCTGTTAGTGTCAGGTGTACAGAAATATGCTATAGATATTATCTTACTGATTCTTGCAATAGTCCAAAGTGGTTGGAATTGGCCAGAAATAATTGTTTTTACTTCGCAGATAAACTGATGCAGACAAAATCTTTATATCCAGTCCTGCAATAATCAGCCAATCTAGGAACAAAGCCAAGTCTCTCCAACTTCTGACCTTACTTTCTCTTGACCATGACCCTCCAGCCTTGGAGGGGAGAGGTATGGACAGACGTCCAAAATCATGATTGTTTGTGGTTATTTAAATTCCCAGTAGGGCCCACAGGGCAGATTCGGACAGTTGCTAATCAGGGAAAGGAAGGGATGCAGAAACAAGGGAGGAGGAGCCAAGAGACAATAGCACAGCCCTGGGGCAGGTCCCGGTTCTGCCTGAGGTCTATATGTAACAATATCCTTGAGCTCTTTATGGAACTAAAACCCCCAACAAATGGAAGATGTTAGCATTCTTCAACCAGATTAAAGGAAGCACAGAAACTCATCAGACCGCCTGAGGTGAGATTAAAGGAGTGCAGGCCCTTCACACACCCTGATCCTTATCAACACCCCATCCTTGAACCATTGCTATAAAACTTCTCACCAGATTCCTCCAGGTTGAGACACACAGTTTTGAGTGTCCTGAGCCTGCTGTGTCCCCCTTTTCCTGGTGAAGAAACAAAGCTATTCTTTGCTACTCCCCCCACTAAATAAATAAATAAATAAATTCCCAGTAGGTAGTAGGAACGTGTGGGGTCATGAGTTAGTGAGGAAGTTGCATTTCCACGGTGTCTCTGCTGCCCTTTTGCTGGGTGACTTCTGTTTCAGCCTCTCTGGGTTTCATTTCTGCCTTTGCAGGTAAGATGCTTGGGCCAAATCAGAGATGGCTCACCTGAGGTCCATGGATCCCTCCCTTCCCACCCTAGCAGTTGCGTCATTTATGAAGAGCTTTCAGGGAGTTGACAAATCTAAACTTCTGTATGACAGACATGTGGAATACGTGCAGTTTTCTAAGCAGAGAGTTGAGAGATAATATCAGATTTCCAAAGAAGTCTGTGATCAAAAATGACAACAAACAAATTCACAAAATTAGAATACATAATTTCAAAGGCCCTAACTGAGTTGAATACCTATGTATATAATCCTAGTATTCTAGGATTAAATGTCACATATATTAAGAAAAGCCTTTTCCCAGTGTAATTTCCAAGCACTAATAGTTATAGGATTTCAAAACAAATAGCCTCAAAGCTAATCTGTGAATAAATATGAGAGGGGAGCCCATGATATCACTATATGTGAATGTGTCTGGAATTCTGATACATTTAAGTCTCTTCATTTGTTCTTATTTCATGTAATAAGCCTACATGTCCTTTGTGAGAACTCCTGAGGAATGGTTGAATCATTTGTTTTGCAGACATGTGGGTGCTCTCACTTCTCACAATATGTTAATGCTTTTTTAAAAAAATGTTCCTGAGAAGACAGATTCGCTTGGGATCCCAATATGTAAAGCTCGTGTTTTTGGTTGCAAACTCAATTAAATGCATCATGTTGAAATCATAAAATCATTTCAGGAGCTCTTTATCACTTTTTTGGGGAAAAAAAATATTCTGGCAGCAAATAAGGGAGTTTCCTTAAAGTTTCTGAATGCTTATATTATTCTCAGTGGGAATTTGCCAACAGGACACTTGGAACTTGTCTGTTTTTGGAAAGCTAGGGAATTCTTATCATTATGCACATGGGAAAATATAACAACTTGTTATTTGGAGGATGCAAGGAAATGAATGGTGGTCTAGCTGGTTGGTGGTCAGGGACAGGTTGAATGATTCCCAAGTTAATTTTTCTTTCAGCCCCAAGATGTCTTACATGCACATTGCAGTGCAAATGCCCTCAAAACTCTCTTTGTAGGTGACAACAGCAGTGACTATGACTGCATTACTGCAAAGGCTGAAACCATTGCTCCAAGGTCACGGTATTCTGGTCTGTTAGCGGCAGCTCCATCTCATATCACTGTTCTTACCTTCTCCATCATCATGTCCAACTCATTCTTCATGCAGATATTTTCTAGATTTCTCTTTTTCCTTCCACAATCACAATCTAGTCTTAATTCCATTTCATCTCTACTACTCTAACTTCTCTAAATGCCCTACCATTTTTTCCCATAATCTTTCCTCATGTGAGTTCAGTTACACTGAGCAGTAAGAATTGTCTTCCTCATGCATTCTTGATCTGTTACCCACCTATCTATCTATCTACCTACCTACCTATTTCACGATCCTTTAATATTTATCAGTAAATACAAACAACCTGTAAGTAAGCCTTATTTTTTTCTGTATCACAGTAAATTTATCCAACATTTATGTTCTGTGAGGCGCTTGATAGTAAAAAGAGAAAGATGACAGAAATGAGCCTTTAACATTGCAAGGAATCACAGATTTGTAGATTAAATAGACATTAGACAATTATACTTTTCTTCTTAGCACTTGTCAAAATGATAAGTAATTGATTTAGTGTTCAATTTTATCTCCCTCACTGGGGAATGGACGATGGCTGTCAGTTCAATCTTATTCCCACCACCTAGCACGATGCCTGACACATGATAGGGGGAGAACACATATTTGTTGAATTAATTACTGAATCATAGCTAGGACAATGTGGCACATTCAAGCTTCAGTGAAGACAGCTAGGGTCTATTTTCTGCTGCAGAGAGAGATCAGAGAATGTTCCACAAAAAGGATAGTGTCTGAGCTGAGACTTATAGAAATCAGTAGGAGTTGAGGAAAACAGGTAAGTTGGCTAGTGCTGTGGCAAAGGATAAATATAGGAACTGTTAGGAGAGAGAACTGGAATGGACTCTTTTCTGTAGGTCAGCATTTCTGAAAATGTGTTCTGAGGACGCTGGTCCTGCCTGTTGTTCAGAGAAGATCGTTTTTCCATGGGCAGTAGTGAGCTGGTAAATGGTTAACAAGTGGCTTTCTTGGAAAAATTAAAAGTCTGATTCATAGCATTTGTTGGGAAGAGATGCAGTGTAGTGCCCCATTGTATAGTATTTCTACCATATAGATAACACATCAATAACTTCAAGATCAGAACTGTATGGGAGGAAAAACACATTTCCCTCTACCTTATGAGCTTTACCACACAGATTAACAAGAGGAGAACACATAGAAGTTTATTAACATGGATACCTCAGGAATACATGGGAGATACTCAGGGAATAATGAGTCACTCCCCGAAATGGCTTAGCATTAGGTTTAAATGCCATCTCAGTAGGGAAAGGGGAGAGGGGATGTAGGCCTCTTAAGGGAGAGGAAATGATGGTTAGGAAAGATGAATGGGCCCTTAGAAGAATGGGTGGGAGGTATGAGAGTTTGTGACAAAGTTTGACTCGGTGTGGTGTTCACCTCTGTTCTCTCCTGTGAGAAGAGTCCCTCCTTCCTAGTTGATGAAGCTCCTGGGGAGGGTGGTCTGTGACAACTGAGTCCCTTTTGGAGGCCCTGTCTTTTGGCAAATAAGGGGAGTTCAGAGAAAGCCTCTCCCTGCATTTGCTGTTTTTCGAGAGCCTACAGCTCAAAATAATCAACACACCAAAGAGGCGTATTTGGAGGTGCATATTCTCCCACCCTTCATAAGATAATCAGAAAGTGATAAATTTTGAGTATTCATTACCTTAGTTTTTAATATAATTTATTTACTTGTAATTTTATATGATTTAATTTTTATACTGGCTGCGTATAACAACTGACCTTCAAAATTCATGAAACTTCAACAGTAGGCTTTTTTAAAAAAAGGGAACATTGGTTTATTCTACCTGCCAAATATATGTTTACCTCTTGGAAAAGAGAAAAATGCATAGGTTAAATAAATTTTAAAATATTTTTATCTTGTAATGTCATTGACCCAGCATTGGGGAGGGTTTTTCCTTCCAGGTGAAAGATGTTCTTGAGTCGTCGCTCCCTGTTTCATTGCGAGGCAACAGATCTCCCACTGGCTTTTCCTGGATTTTTATTCTTCTGTGTCACTACCTGGATGTTTGTCCCAGTCTCAGTCTCAGAGATGGGGGATGTATGTGAGGAGCCAGGTAAAAGTTCCAGAAGCAATCTTGTTTTGCAAAATGTATGCAATTATCAAGTGCGTTAGGCTACATATCTCTGAAATGTGTGGCAAGTTACAATTTCTCAAGAATCAAATTGATTTTATTCCACTGATTTTCTTAGGAAACAGTCATATCTTGATTGCTCAAGTTTTACATCATCATTCCCTGGAAAATTGTGCTTTCATTTTGTGGTTGAGAAACAAGAAATATGCCACTTCACTAATTAAGTCAAATAATAACTGGAGAAGTGGAGATGACTGTATGCCCAGCAAGGAATGGGGTAACCAGAAGTTACGGAGAGCTAAAATGACTCTCCAGCTTTTCTGAGTTAGTTTTCTATGGTCTTTTTATTACTTTGTCTGAAATGCAAATTCCCAGAATGCCAGACACACCCGTATTCCAACACAAGCACAAAAACAAAATTGAAAGCCAACCACAGTTGAGTTTATTGCCTGTCACTTTGATTGGTCTTGTTCCCTCGCCCCTGCTTCTCACCCCAACTAACTTGGGTAATCAAAAACTGTCTCTGTTTAATGGGGAAAACACATATATTAAGAGGGTTAATATATGGGGCTTTCCTGTGTAGATAGATACTCAACTGATCAGAGCCCCCTCTTCTTGCTGACTCTGAACACTACCAGGTATTGTTGATATGGTGTTTTTGTGGGGGCACAGCTGACCTTTACTGGGGAAGGTAATAGAGACGAACCCTTATATCCAACCCTTGTCGCTGTTGGGCTTGTTTTCTCTTCTCACACAAGATTAAGGGGTAGGCTTACTTGAGATTCTACGTTCTGGCAAGCCTTGTTGCTGAACTTGGCAGGAGCATTAAAATATCTTTATTAGAAGCCGTGAATCAAGTTCCATGGCAGAATTCATAACCTTCCAAATCTGGCTGCCTTCTTTTGTCAAACTTCATAGAAAAGTGTGGCTTAAAATAAAGTTTATTTTCAGGTGCAGACATCCAGTGATAATGGTAAATCTTGTTCTATAGCAAATGTGGGAAGTTATCATTTAAATGAAAACACATCACCCTGTGATTTAAAAATCTGTCTATGGAAGTTCTGAATATAAGCCAGAGAATTTTGCCTAGGAAAAGAGTTGGGTTGTAAAGGAACTCTGATGGATTTTGAAAAGCACCAATATTTTCTTTGAGCCTGATGAAAATCCATTGGCTTTGGTTCTTTAAAGATGCATGTTGGAATAGTTACAATGGGAAATTCTGTTAGTTCTTTCTTAGAGCAAAGGTTTGAAATTGCTTTCTCAAAATTGCCTCCAAGTTCTAGAAATCTAGCCTGAGGGAGCCTAAAATCTCAGAGATCTACAAGACTTAACCTGCCACTCAGGCGTGGGTCCAGCTATCAAGGGAAGCTATAGACAATGAGGGGATTTTTAAAATATTGGCAAGAGAGTTTAGCGTGTGACTAGGCTCTCCTCTGTCACAAGTAAAAGGTGACATAAAACAGACAGATCTGCAGAATGGGTCACAGAGAATCCCAAATGCTTCTTTGATCTTAGAAATGGCGGTGGGAGTAGTGGGCAGAAGAAACTAGTCTCTTGACCAAGGGGAAAGGTGGGAAAAGATAGCCTGTCAGTCCACAGAGATCAAGAGAAGCATCTTCAAGTTTGCTTTTGGTATGCACTATTATTCTGTATGAGTGACAGGAGTTAGATTAGAATAATCATCCTGGGTCAACTCTGAGAATCATAGAATTGTCCAGATAAATAGGGTTGAATGGCATTTTTAAAAGACTGTTAGGTACCAGATCATTGTCTTTGTATGCCACAGTTGTGGACATAAATGCTTTACAGACCCATTGCTTCGTACAAAGTAAAACTACTCTGTTTATGAAAGTACTGTTGGTGAGTGGGAGGCATTAGCTTTATGTTAAAAAAATGGTGCGTTTTTAAGATTGGATGTGATTCTCTCATAGAGAATAATTCTATGTTAGCATAGAGAAGGAAGGGGATTGGCTGTTTCAGCTCCTATGACTGATTCTTTGATACCTTGATAACTGAGCTGTGGATTTAGTGGGCTAAACGATTCATGTATATTATGTCCCTTTAAGTCTCAGAGGACCCAAGAACGCACTTTCTTTCAGTTGTGTAATAGCAGCTGTCTGAAAACACTGAAATAGGTTGATTCCTGTTACCTCCAGTGTCTGTCTGTTGCTTTTAATTGTTCAGAGCACTACGCCAGGGTGTGACCCTGTTACTTTGAGACACGTAGATTAGGAAATGGAACACCTTAGCTAAGTATGAGTGTATTTAACACGCCACCTGGCACGTCTCACAGCCACTGTGTGCTGTAAACACACCTTATTTATTAAGTCTCATAGTACAAACTTGACCGAATGGCCGAGGAAACAACACGCCATTGTTTCTCCCTCAGTTGGCATCCATTAAGAACATTTGACTTGGAAGCTTGTCCTTCCCTTTCTATATATCTAAACCCTCTGTCAAAAATTAAATGGAGTTTGAGCAAACTCTCGAAGATCTGGGAGGTGTTTGATGAAACTGTGTTTTTTTGGTTTTCTTTAGGTAAATTGCTATGCCATTCCTCTCTGGTACAGACCGTCTGTCACAGAAATTCCCAGAAATTAAACTTCTTTCCATGAGGTGGGGAGATGAGGAAAGAACACCTCTGTTTTCGTTTCCTCCATAGAATAAAAAATGCATATTTGCTTTATAACATGCGAGGCTGACAGGTTTGGACTCTGCTTCCAGATGTCCAGATGGTTTAATAAAAAAATAATAATAATACATGACATATTTTCTTTTTCTGATCCAGCAAGAAACAGCTTTGTGTCAAGTCAACTTGTAAGTTATAAGTTGAAGGAAACTGTTATGTAAATAAAGAAGACTGATAGGAGAAAACAGGGCAGGTGAAGGCACTCTGCCCAGAAAAAAAAAAAGGCATATAATAAAAATGACCTTTTTTTAAACAAAGACTGAAATGTTTATATGATTTAGCACAGTCTGAATTATATGTAGCTCTAGCCTCTGAGGTCATCTCAAATCCAGTATAATTGCAAACAGCTAGTGTCCTAGAGTCTTTGCTATACACTTCAATAAAACTATGTTTAAAGTTAAAACTAAAAAAAAAAAAAAGAGGAAAGAAACAGTATGAATAAGCAAGTTAAGACTATGACGGCTTACCTAAGGCAGACATTCATCAATCCAGATACATACTATGTGGAATAAATTTATAAACATAAAACTTCTAACTCCTGAAAATTAACTTTCCTTTTCAATATAAAGTTTAGTATTTTTAAAGCCTCTTGACTTTATATTTTAGCAAAAGCATGTATATGAATTTCATACTTGCTCTTCTGTTTTACAATATCCACTTTAAACAAGGAAGACTGAAAAAGCCCTTAAAGATTTTGCAATTCCATCTTGGCTATATCAACAATTTAAAAATAACAAACTAGTGTTTCCAGAGAAAAAATGGAATGGAAAATGTTAGATATATGTATTTAAAATGGAGAACTGAAAAGTTCAGTATCATACACTATACATAGTATGCAAAGCCACGTTTAACACTGAAATGTTGCAAGGAAATCCATTTAACCTTTAAAACAATGCTTCTTTTCCTTTATAATCATCTTCTGCCTGCAGTAATTTAAACATACTCATTTTATTACTGCTGAACATTCTTAATTCTTGACGATTTAATACATGGAGATTTCTTTCACATTTTTATTGAATATATATTACACACATATATACATATATAATACATATATACATGTAATATATGAATATATATTCACATAATCTTCAAACACCCATATTTTGAAAATATTCTGAATATTCTGAGAATTCAATAGAAAAATTAATGAATGAGTTTTACAACAGTTTATATATATATTTAGATTCAGGAACAGCCAGGCTATTCACAAATAATTTCAGCTTTGAGTAAATGTGCTAGGATGACCGCAGTCATTCTGCCGAAATTTCCTAATCATTTTTTTGGAGGGGCAGGGTAGGGTAGGAGTAAAGGTCTATGCAGGCTGCACTGGGGCCCTGACAGTCCCTGACCTGGCCAGCTGGTGTTTCTGAGCTCAGTATTAGACCTGTCAGGATAAATCCTAATCAAGATAAAAATAAATGATACAAATTAAAAAATAAGAATAAAATAAAATTACTTGAGCACTCATGAAACTTACACATGCATATAGGTAATATACTACGTATACTATGTTTTATATATATATATGATACATGGCATATATATAATTTCTCTTTAAAATTCACAGGAATCCTGTGAGATAGTTATTATTAATTTGATTAACCCAGTATATTAAAAAAAATTAAGGTAGAAAGAAATTAGTTACTTATAGTAAATGGAAATTCTCCCATTCATTACTACCGAGACCTGGCTTCCTGGCCTGGATTGTGCTAAGGTCCTTCTGCTTATCTGTGTAGGAAGAAATGTACTAAAACGTATTTGGCAGACTCAAGGCCATATTAGGCAAGTGATGGACTTGAAATTAGACCCCAAGGCAACAGCTCAGACAGTTCTTTCTTTAGATAATAATTATGCAGGGAAAAGCAAGGAGCTGATTTTAAAAATCAAAATTAGCTCTATCATGAAGGAACAGAGCTCATACCCAGAGGGAAGGAAAGTAAGCTTAATTGCTGTGACCTTCTGCTGTTATTCAGAGGCCTTTGGACTCTGTCTCTCAGGTGGCTACCTTATGAATTGGCCAATATATAACCTAGTGGAATGAACCTTAGACATCCATGTGGGAGGCTGAGGTTCGAGACTTAGCTCTACCAGTGAGTCAAGTAGCTTGAAGTATGTCATGGGAACAGTGGGTAATCTATTAACTGGACAAACAAAAACAACATGCTCAAATGCTTTCAAAGAAAGACATTTTAAACACAAGATGTTATCATTATTGTTTTTAGAATAAGAAAATAAAACCCATTGCTATAGTCCTAAAATATTTCCTCTGGAGCTTAATTTTCCCAGTGTTTAATGAATGTTTTGGTCCATTTCCTTGCAAATGTGTGAGAAAGCCAGAGGAGAAGTACAAGAAGGTAGGTACCTGGGTTATCCAAGAACAGCACGTTAGGAAAATACAGGAGCATTTAGATATTCAAAACCTAAAGGTTGCCGTTGAGTTACATTTATTATTTGTCTGTTTTTTAGTATTTAGAAGTTGTCTACCGATGTTTGGGTAGCTAGAAAGGTAAGAACAATAAATTATTTTTTAAAATTTAAATATATTCAGCATTTTTTCCGTATAAAATCTCATGACTTCTGTAGTTGTATTTTGTTTTTGTTTTCTTCCTCTTGGAAATATGACAGTATACTGAAGGTTAGAAGTCGTACTGAGGAATTACTTCTCAAAGATTTTAGCAAATGTCATATTTTAAGGCTATCATTTACACAGTCAAAGCTGCTATCTTTTTTTAAAATTTTTTTAACATCTTTATTGGGGTATAATTGCTTTACAATGGTGTGTTAGTTTCTGCTTTATAACAAAGTGAATCAGTTATACATATACATATGTTCCCATATCTCTTCCCTCTTGCATCTCCCTCCCTCCCACCCTCCCTATCCCACCCCTCCAGGCGGTCACATAGCACCGAGTCGATATCCCTGTGCCATGCGGCTGCTTCCCACTAAAGCTTCTATCTTTGAGGTAGACATTTTCAGAGGGAAATAAAAAATAAGTTCCTGAGTTTGCCTTATACCATTATTTCAAGTTCTTTCTGATAAGTACTTCATGTCTTTTCTAGAAGTTGGATTCAGATTCTTTGGCTATAAGAATAAAGTATAATTATCAACTGATCACAGGGGCCATCGCGAGAATGGTGTACTAACGAACTTTCTAGATATTAATTTTTCAGCATCATTCTTAGGAATTTTTTTTAGAGATTTATAAACCAATTTAAATAGATCTTTCTGCTGAGTCTAGGATTCTCTGCCACCCTCTATCTGATTTAGTAACTTCAAGGTTCCCTTCTGGAATGCCTTACTAATTTCTAGGGTGGGAGTGGGTGGGTGGGTGGATTGGGGAGAAATGAGGGAAAATTAAGACTCTGTGGATCCTGTGGCTTGATAAACTTTGATATTCTACCAGGCTTCTACCAGAACTATGGAGGAGAACAGCCTGCTGGCAAACCAGCTGATGTGAAACCTAGAAGCCTAAACAGTATAATTTAAAATATTTCCTGATTAAACAAAATAAAAGGTCAGAATCTCAAAAATAGGACAATATGACATTAATCTACTGGTAAATTGTTACCATGGTTCAAATGAGGCTTGAATGGTACACCTTTCTTCCTGAAAGCAAACCATAAACCAGATATATAGGACAGGAGTTTTCGCTTCCAAAAATTGTACATGGCATTAGTTTTTCTCAATAGTCTAATTTTATACACCAGAGAGTTTTGTTAGTATTATCATTTTTCTATATAAAATATTAACTCAATACCAAGTGGTCAGGTTGTAGTTTTATACCTTAATATAATCTGTCTCTCTCTTTTGGTTAGAAAGAAATTAGAGCATATTTTTTAAGGTCTTTTATCTGTAGGGAAAAAAATGTTTTTCCCAAACTGATGTTATAGACATTCTTCTTTCAAGCTACTCCATAAATATTTGGAAACCTCCCTTAAATCAAATGACCTTTTATTTGATATGTTACCCAAAAAAGGCAGTTAAGGATGTAGTGGACAGATAACAGAATGGAAGGAAAAAGAAGGACACCATTTCTTTTGGAAAAGCAAAGTTTATTAAATGAAAGCTGAACCAGCTTTTAACTATGTCTGGTTGCAATTCTAGTAGTTAATTATTGCTTTTTGTCCAGTGAGACAAGTAGAAGTTTTTCGCGAAGCTGGTGCCTTTCCCGTTTGGATGGAAAGGGCAGCAGAGAAATCATGTAAATATCTTGTAAGGACAGATTGCCAAGAAAATCATTGACTGGCAGGATTAGGTGAAGCGAGGGGGTGGGGAAAGGGAGTAGGAAGGCAAAGCCTAAGGTTTAAAACATGGCATTGATTCAGTTTGTTTGTAGCAGGTTTTTGGCTTGAACCCTCTTCTAGTTCAAGGACATGTTCTTAGGACTTTGCCAATTGTTGGTGTCAGGGTTCATACTCAAATGTAGACATACATAGTCCAAATATTAAGATATCATTTATCAACGTTCTCTACATACATAGACTGGCTCTGGAGAAAATTACGGAAAGTGAGGTTAGGGTTTTGAATACTCTGTCACTTTACTACTCTTTCCTCACCCCTACCTTATGATCTGGTCTCCCCTGAGACCTGCCTTCCCCTGTAGGCTCGTGAGATCCCAAACTCTCTTCCACCCCCATTCCTCCACCTAATAATGTTTGTATTCCATTTCCTGAGGGTTATTTCTCTGCTGGACCTAATCTGATAAGGTAATGCCTGCTGAGTTGTTAAGTAATAAATAATTGCCCCTACTTTGCCCATCTAAGATCATAATTTTGAAAAGGAAGATCTTTCAAAGCTTTATCTTTGAAAGCATGACTAATGTTGGGTATTTTATAGAATAGAGAAGCTGGTTAGTAGAGAGAACATATTAGATTAAGCAACCTCCCAATGGCGCACTCCCCTTACTGGGCTTATTTTTCAAACAAGACTTTCAAAGTTGGCATCCAACATTTATTAAAAAGCACTTGAATTGATGACCACGTATATATACTATCAAAGGAGTGCTTGGTCCTGATAAACTTAGTTTCTTTCCATCTGATATTCTTGAATTCATGAAATGCTGCAGTGAGTGAAAATAAACAGTAGTGATTAATTTAACCTTTACTATATTCTAGTATTTGCTCTCTGGATAAGTCCACCTTCCCAGATGATTTATGTATTAGTTGGGATGTTTTTGGTTGTAAGTAACAGACCTCCAACACAAATTAGCATAAATAACAAACCATATTTACTGGCTCCCATGTCTGAAAAGTCCGGGCGTGTTTTGATTAAGGCGGTCTCCCAGTTTTCTGTGATTCCCTTGGCTATGCCCTCCTCTGCATGCTGGCTTCATCCCATTCTCACTCTGGTTCCCATCATATTCTCAGAATGGCTGCCAGTAGCAACCGGGGCAACATGTTAACTTGATTCACATCCAAGGGGACAGAGATGGTCACTTCCTATAACCATTTAATAAAAGTCTTGAGATTTACTCTGATTGGGCCAATCACTGTGGCCAGGAAGAAACCAAATGCCGATTGATCTAGGTTTGGATGAAAGCCTCTATTGAACCAACCTTTGCTTTAAGTGGGGAAAAAATAATATACCTTGGAGCTGGGATGGAGTCAATCCATTCCAAAGCTCATGGCATATGGCATACTGAGTGAGGGACATTTCCAAAGAGAATCTGAGGGCAGTTTGCCAAAGTGGAATAAATTCTAAGTATGTAACCAAATATTATTCACCAAGTTCCTTTATGTGAAGTGCATTCTTTCAACTTTTTGACAAATGCACAGGAAAACAGGTATAGAGTTAATCTCTTGTCAAACAGGAAAATTGTATGTGACTCATATCTAGTTCAGCAAAGAAAGCTTCCTTTCTTTTTTTTTTTTAACATCTTTATTGGAGTATAATTGCTTTACAATGTTGTGTTAGTTTCTGCTGTATAATAAAGTGAATCAACTATACATATACATATATCCCCATATCTCCTCCCTCTTGCATCTCCCTCCCACCCTCCCTATCGCACCCCTCTAGGTGGTCACAAAGCCCCGAGCTGATCTCCCTGTGCTGTGCGGCTGCTTCCCACTAGCTATCTGTTTTACATTTGGTAGTGTATATATGTCCATGCGACTCTCTCACTTCATCCCAGCTTACCCTTCCCTGTGTCATCAAGTCCATTCTCTACATCTGCATCTTTATTCCTGTCCTGTCCCTAGGTTCTTCAGAACCTTTTTTTTTTTTTTTTTTTTAGATTCCATATATATGTGTTAGCATATGGTATTTGTTTTTCTCTTTCTGACTTACTTCACTCTGTATGACAGACTCTAGGCCCATCCACCTCACTACAAATAACTCAATTTCGTTTCTTTTTATGGCTGAGTAATATTCCATTGTATATCTGTGCCACATCTTCTTTATCCATTCATCTGTTGATGGACACTTAGGTTGCTTCCATGTCCTGGCTATTGTAAATAGTGCTGCAATGAACATTGTGGTACATGACTATTTTTGAATTATGGTATTCTCAGGGTATATGCCCAGTAGTGGGAATTCTGGGTCATATGGTAGTTCTATTTTTAGTTTTTTAAGGAACCTCTCTACTGTTTTCCATAGTGGCTGTATCAATTTACATTCCCACCAGCACTGCAAGAGGGTTCCTTTTTCCCCACATCCTCTCTAGCATTTATTGTTTGTAGATTTTTTGATGATGGCCATTCTGACCAGTGTGAGGTGATACCTCATTGTAGTTTTGATTTGCATTTCTCTAATGATTAGTGATGCTGAGCATCCTTTCATGTGTTTGTTGGCAACCTGTATATCTTCTTTGGATAAATGTCTATTTAGGTCTTCTCCCCATTTTTGGATTGGGTCGTTTGTTTTTTGATATTGAGCTGCATGAGCTGCTTGTGTATTTTGGAGTTGCTTTGTTTGTCAGTTGCTTTGTTTGCAAATATTTTCTCCCACTCTGAGGGTTGTCTTTTTGTCTTGTTTACGGTTTCCTTTGTTGTGCAAAAGCTTTTAAGTTTCATTAGGTCCCATTTGTTTATTTTTGTTTTTATTTCCATTTCTCTAGGAGGTGGGTCAAAAAGGATCTTGCTGTGATTTGTCATAGAGTGTTCTGCCTATGTTTTCCTCTAAGAGTTTTATAGTGTGTGGCCTTACATTTAGGTCTTTAATCCATTTTGAGTTTATTTTTGTGTATGCTGTTAGGGAGTGTTCTAATTTCATTCTTTTACATGTAGCTGTCCAGTTTTCCCAGCACCACTTATTGAGGAGGCTGTCTTTTCTCCATTATATATTCTTGCCTCCTTTATCAAAGACAAGGTGACCATATGTGCATGGGTTTATCTCTCGGATTTCTATCCTGTCCCATTGATCTATATTTCTGTTTTTGTCTCAGTACCATACTGTCTTGATTACTGTAGCTTCGTAGTATAGTCTGAAGTCAGGGAGCCTGATTCCTCCAGCTTCATTTTTATTTCTCAAGATTGATGAAAGCTCCATTCTGCTCTAGTAACCAAATCTTTACTCTTTCTTAGAACTGGATATACATACTTAATCATGTGAGAGATTCCAAGGAGCACATGGTTAAATGACACTTCTAGTCCCCAGCCGTGGCGGTAAGTTCTGAGATGCCGCATATGATTAAGAGGAAAAGATGGTAGCCAGCCAAAGTTATGAATTCCACATAACTGGTGTAAGATTTACGTGCCCATCCTGAGACTGAATGCAGGGCATGTATGTGTCTCCTATTTATAAAAAGGTAATTCTGAGGAAAGAACCCATTCAGTGCTTAAAGAGTTACCTAGGAATCAATTTCCTTTATTCTCATTTCTCTTCTTGATTCTATTGCTTCTATGTCTTCTAAAAGTCAATCATTAGAAATTTTAATTTGATGTCCTTACGATAGCTCTTACTTTATTACAGTGAAGGGAAAAGGAAGAAGAAAACCTGTCTTCAACTTTCAGATCATCATGTTCAAATATTTAAGACAATCCAGGTAGCAGAAAGCAGCAAATAAGTATTTTTCTGCTTGGTATTGACAAGTAGGCCTAGAGCAGCCATGCTCCAGTCCCCAACTTTATGGCTACCAGAGTCTCTACATCTAAAAGTACCTCGTTATCTTCCTCTAGTGCCTAGAATTCTTACCTGTAGGATCATTCCTTGTTTGCTTTTAGACCTTATCCCAGCAAGTTACTTTTCAGAATTCTTACTACAGACTACAGAGTAAAACATGCTGTTCATATGCAACTTAAATCACGTGCCAAGCTTAGAATGTAATATGGTTGGCCCTTGCCTATCTGGCCCTGGCTGTGTGTCTTTTTTCATTGGACAGGACATACCTGGACCAGATCAACTGGAATCCTTACAACAGTTTTAGAAATAGAAATGAAGTTAATATCTTTCAGGATGCCAGACATGTAGGTATAAAGGTAGAAGCATGGGAGCTATTAGTGGCCATATTTTCTACTCTGTGGACAGGACAAGCCAGGATGCAGTTACTACTGTGGTATTTGAGTCAAACAAAAGCGTGAAGGATATGCAAGCTCCAACAGATATACCTAAATCTAAAAGGAAACAAACAAAAAAATACAAAATCCAATTAAATGGTGAAAAAAATGTAGCTGAAGCCTCAGGGGGTAAAATTCCATTTATCCAAATCAGATGGAAATATATGCTAAAGGAATGTCTGAAGCCTGCTTTCAGAGGCAGGAACGGTATCAGTCTGTATGTCTGCTGTCCCAGACCTTTCATCCTGACCCCAGATCACACAGGTCAGTAGCAACCTTGACACACTGAGATGACAATACCAGTTCTTCTCTGAGTCACAAAACAATCTCCTTGAAGAGGTTTAAAGTTAAATATAGACATGGTTAAGTACATACTTTGGTATTAATGTAGGAAAAATATGCTTACATTTGGTAATAAATTATTTATAGTTTTAATATGTGTAAATTATTTATTGATGCTGTGATGGTTGATTTCATATGTCAGCTTGAGACTTGGCTCGGGTGCCCAGCTGTCTGGTCAAACACCAGTCTAGATGTTGCTGTGAAGGCATTTCTTAGATATGATTAACATTTAAATCAGTAGACTTGGAGCAAAGCAGAGGACCCTCCATAGAGTGGATGGGCCTCAGTTGAAGGCCTTAGGAGAAAAGACTGAGGTCCTCCAAAGAGGGTGGAGTTCTGCCAACCACCCCACCCTCAACGTGCTCCCTGCCAGACTGCTTTTGGACTCAAGGCTGCAGCGTGAACTCTTTTTGGAACTACCATCTGGTCAGTCTGCCCTTTGGACTAGCCAGTTCTCTGTCTCTCTTCCTCTCTGTGTACACACTGCACACACACACGCGCACGCACACAAGCTATTGGTTCTGCTTTTCTGGAGAACCCTGACGAGTACATATTTATAACAAATGACTCCAAAACTTCGTGGCTTAAAGGCACAAGTATTTATTATCTCACAGTTTCTGTAGATCAGGAATCAAGGTGCAGCTCTGCTGAATACCTCTGCCTCAAAGTCTCTTCAAGGCTGCAGTCGAGGTGTCAGCTGGGGCTGCAGTCTCATTTGAAGGCTCAACTGAGGGCAGGGAGAGGGTGGTTCTGCTTCGAAGTTCATTCACCTGGTTGCTCACGAGATTCAGTTCCTCATGGTTTGTTGATCTGATTGTCCCAGCTCCTCACTGGCTGTTGCCTGAAGGCTTCCCTCTTGTTCCCTGCCACATGGGTCTTCCATAGGGAAGCTCACAGCACAGCAGCTGGCTACCTCAGAGTGAGCAATCAAGGGAGGTAGGAGGTCACCAAAGACAGAAGGCAGTTTTTTCATAACCTTATTTTGGAAGTAACATAACATCACTTCTCTTGCATTCTATCCACTAGAAGTCACTAAATGCCAGCCCTCCAAGGGGAGGGTATTGCACAAGAATGTGAATACCAGGAGGGGAGGGTCATGGGGGGCCAGCTTAAAGGTTGCTACCACATTTAGCTTGTTAGAGAATCTGACAGTTGAGGTTTTTAAATTCTAATTTAAAATCATAATTAAAGAACTGATTTGAACTTGGGATGTATGTTGCAAAACAAGAGAGACTTTTTTCCTAAGATTGTAAAGACTACTGAGATGCTTGAGGGGACTTCAGATTTACCATATTTATGAATTTAATATATTAGGTTTACTACAGTAGTGTAAATACTTGAGAAAGTACTTGGGGGAAACTTCACTTGTCAGGTCGGATCAGGCAACAAATGTATTAATCTTACGGATGCATCTAAAATGTTGAAGGCAATTAAATTAACTAATTTGTGAGAAGCCTGTGTGTGTACTGAGTTCTGTAACTTGAGTGACTCAAAGAGCAGTCAAAGACCAATTTGAAAGTTATTGTTAAATTCTACTAAATTTATAAATACGAGTATATGATGTATATACATATATATATATGATTAAGGGCTTAAGGGAAACTAAGTTTTAGTATTTTTTACTTTAGTAAATTGAGTATCAATTGAAGAGAATCCCAGTAGCTGTAATTTGTCCTTTCTTTGAAAAAAAATTAATGCCCTCAGAGAAAATGAAATCTGACATTGATAAAAGCAAGTCTTCAGAGAGAGAAACAGAGAGAAGATTCAAATAGATGAGAAGAAATGGGCAGTGCCGATATTTTGGAGATCTTGGTCCCAGGTGTTCCTGCCTGCCATCAGCTACATTCCTGCCCTCGAGTTCTGGAAGACACCTTGATGTCCTTACAATTGTTTTCTCTTGAAACCAAGAGCCCAAACTCATGTTTTTCCCTATAATCTCTTCTGCAGAAATGTAATTTGTGAAACACACACTGGACACACTATCATCTCTAATAATAGTAACCATGAGAGTCAGAAAACCTCTCCAGGATGGGAATGATGAGACACCATTTCACTCTTGACCTGCCATCCTTTCTTCCCAGATCTGTCCATTTCCCTGTTTATTAAGAATAAGTAGATTTGATAGTTGAGCCCTGCCTCATGTGGCTGTGGAGGAAATAATCAGTTTCAAAATGTGCTGAAAAGAATGATTCTGGTTCAAGGTTGCTGATGTTACTGTTGCATTTCAGTGATGCTGATGATGCTTTTATAAACTCTGTGGTTTTTTTAAACTTTGAGTTGTCTTCCTTGTCACTGCTCATTTCTCATGTGGCACTGCTGATTCTGATTCCTAACTGTGCCCCTGTCTGTGTTTACCTCTTAATCTCCATGGTTACTGCATGTACTGAAGCCTCTATCATCTCTTCTATGGAATTTTGTGATATTTTCCCACTAAGTTACCCAGATTTTCAGGTCAGCTTTTCTCTATTCCATTCTGAAACCACCCCAAGCTCATCTTCTCAAACACAAATAAGTCCATATTACTTCTTCTCAACGTCCAGGAAAGGTCCCCAACTGCCAAAGTAAAGTGCAGACCTCTTAGAATGACTCACAGGGTGCTTTACACCAGCTTTCAACCCTAAGTTTTATGCTGAAATCATAAGGAACTGATTTTAGTTTGTTGAACCAATTATGCACTTTCCCTCTCCTTGGAACATCTTCCTCCAAATTCTTAAAAATCTGTCAAGGCTGGGCTCAAGTGTCTCCTTTTTATGAAGTCTCTCCTTCCCTGACCCACCCAAGCAGAGTTTCCGTTACAATTTTCCCATCCACCTTGTACAGAAATCTGTTACAATCTTTATAGCATGGAATTGTAATTTTTTCCTCTACATGTTTGCTTCCCAAACATGATTGTGAGCTCCTTGAAGGCAGACATATAACTTATTCATCCTTGGCTGCTTGGTTTCTAGGGCTGTGCTTGAAACAAGGAGGTTATTCAGTAAACGTATGTGAACTGAAGGTAGATCTATTACTATTCTTGGAATTTACAACATTAAATGTAGTTTAAATTTAAAAATTCACTCAGGAAATACCCTACTTCAGAGCCCTAAGAAAATTATTTAACTTTCCTTACAAATTTCTCTTCTGTGGGTAGAAAGGACTGGTTTAGACTGTAACAGAGCACGAAATTAAAGTAAAGCAAGATTGTCTCCTTCTTGAGATAGAGGGACAGGGACGAATAGAAAAGTACTTTATTGCTTTAGTTTTTTACATGCAGGTTGAAACGTCATTAAAGTAAGATTTCTCACAAATAAGCTGAAACACAACAGGGTTGATTGACTATATTTAAGTTAAGCAAGGGGGAGTTTAAAGAAGCGCTAGTTTTCCCCTTTATTTACGTTTTGTTTCGGTGTAAAGGGGGAGAACACAAGCAGGGATGGACTCAGGGAAGCTTATGACTGAGAATTACTTGGGCTGACTCAGCCTCTTCTCTTTTCTACAAAATGCTTAAGGAGCCATGAAGAGGTGAATGAAACAAGATACTAGCATTTGCCTTAGAAACATCTAAAAGTGAGGAGCCTATTAAAAGAGAAAGTCTTAGAAATAGAGTCACAGGTATAGAAAACAAACTTACGGTTCCCAAGCGGGGAAAGGGGGAGGAAAGGATAAAATGGGAGAACTGGGACTGACACATACACACGACTATATATAAAATAGATAACTAATAAGGACCTTCTGTAGAGCACAGGGAACTCTACTCGATGCTCTGTGATAACCTATATGGGAAAAGAATCTAAAAAAGAGTGGATATATGTGTACGTATAACTAATTCACTTTGCTGTACAGCAGAAACTAATACAACATTGTAAATCAACTAGACTCCAATAAGAATTATTTTAAAAATGAGGAAGTTGTATTGGAAGTCTGCCATTTCTCTTGGTTCTGAGTTTCTACCCAATCAAGTTGTGCGTTTGCGTGTATGTGTGTGTAGAGCTCTCCAAATAGTGTTGTTCTGCTTAGTTTTTTGTTGGTTTTTTTTTTTTTTAAGTTTTGAATATTTTACAGCAATGACAAGAAAAATAGGATTGCTCGGAGTTCAGCAATCCTCATTAGTCACTCACCACAACTGGTAATTAGATGAAAAAGATAATGGGAAGCAGGGACTAAGCAGGACTCTGTCATCCTGTGTGTGAAATGATGCTGAGAGACCGAGCAACCCAGCAACCCTGGTGCCTGACTTGTTTTAGACGTTTTAGAACACAAAGAAAGAATTGGCAGGGATAAAGCCCTATGGTGGATGGGCCGTTTCGGGTTATGACTGATCACCCCTCACCACTAAACAGTTCAGGTGAACCAACATGTAAAAAAGCACTTAACTATGTGATAAGCACTTAACCAGCGAGGTATTGGGCACCATGGAAAGGCCTGCTTTTCTGTCTTAGGTGCTGTGATTATAATAAGAAAAGCTTATTCATTGTTCAGTTGCATCTGAATCAACAATGATTACAAACATCTGTATGCAGGTAATTCAGAAATCTATTCCTTATGCTTTTATACTAGGCTAAATATGAAATCCATGTTTCTCTGAAATTTATCCAAATTTTTTTCCTAGCATCTTTACCCTAAAACTTCCATCATCGCCTCCCCCACCCCCAATTTTAATTTTCTTCCACTTGCAGGAATTCTATCCAAAACATCCCCTGGCACATTCTCCTTCTCCTTTCAATATAGAGAAGATTTACAGATGAGGATAAAAAGGGAAGAGAATAAGCAAAAGCTGGGGTGGGGTGGGGCTGGATTTGGGGAAGCCTATAATTTGATAAGGATGAGCTCAGATAAGGCAGGACTGGTGAGTGGTGGTCAGATTGGGAAAGGTCTGGAATGTTCGGCTGGAGGTCTGGACTTCATGCCTCTGGAAACAGAAGGCAGAAGGTTCTGAGCCGGGGAGTGACCCAGTTAGAGCATGTGTTAGGTTACACCACATCAGTATTTCGGGTTAATAGACACTGGGGACTTAAGAGCAGTTAATGAGAAAAGTAAAATTACTTTAGCACATGTAAGATGTTATGAGAACTTGATTTGGGGCAGTAGAAGTGGGTCAGAGGGATGAGGAAAACAAAAGATCAAAGACCAGAAAGATGCAACTTTCTGACTCAGTTTCATATAAGGCAGCACGTTCATCCCCATAAAACCCTAGGTGTCTGCTTGTGTTGTTCCTGTAAACTTTCAACATCCCCTCACTGGTAAGACATAGGAAGTGACCAAAAAAATCATTTTCACCATAATACTTGAGCAGCCATTAGATAAGGGTGATAAAGTTTACTTAAGAAAACAGTGCTCAAAACATCCTCCTTGCCAAGAAAACCTCCCCCCTCCCATCCCCATGGGCAGGAAGAATGGAGCAGGCCATTAATCAACTAACATTTTGTGAGCCTTTTGCCACGCAATCTGAATAAAGTAGTCTTTGGATTTATCCAAAATTAGGCAGCCTCCGTGATTCATTTGAAAAGGTCCCTGCCGTAGGCTGGAAGTAGGCACCTGGCTATACGATGGGGAAGCAGCAAAGTAGGTACACAGTTCTGGAAAGCCTCCTACCAAATACTTCATCTATTAAATAGATAGGGGAAAACCGACATTAAAAAAGTTAGAAAGGAAGCAAAATAGTGCAGGAATACCATAATGACCTTTTGTGACTAAGGAAAAGTATCAACATTATCATGGATGGTATTTACTTTGTATAAACTAAACTGCAAAGACCATTATATAGGGCATAGAATAGAAACAAAAGTTAAAAGAGATTTAAAGCTCTTTTGGTCCAATTTCCCACTTAGGTAGAAATGCTGTGCACAATATCCCTAATAGGTGGCTAACTGGTATCAGCCTCCATCATCTCAATGAGCAATGAATTGTCTGCTTCCAGGGCAAATGTATTTCATTTGGAGTATCCTAATTCTGATGGTACCTTATACCACATCACTTGGACCTCCACTTATTCACAGTTCTGTTCCTTGGAGAAAACTACGTCTATTCTGTCTTCCTTACAATAACTCAAATGAGAATTTTTGTCCTAACTGCGGGGGGAAACCAAGGGGGTTGTAAAGAGAAGTGTGGGATGACAAATTACGATTTGCTCACTCAAAGACCTATTTGTGTTCTATTGGGTCCACCATTATATGTACTGTTTTTTCTTCTTTCCTTTGGACTCATCAGCTAATTATTATTATTAAGATCTCTTCTCAATTAGCTTACTGGTTATACATGATTTATCTTATATATTACCATAGGCATGCTTGATTTATTGATATCTAATATAAATTAGTGTTTTTTAACCAAATTTTAGAAAATACAGATACCGTAGAGCACCTTAACTCTATTTACTCTTAACTTCTGTGCTTTCATATATGTTAAATCCTGAAAGTCAGTAGTTTCATTGCTTAATAAAATAAATACTTATTTCTATTTCCTCACTTCCCTTTCCTTTTCCAATATCCTTCATATCTCCCTGCATTTCTCTTTCTCCATCTGGGGATCCTTTCTGCTGCCTGAAAAACTCCTTGATTGTATTTCTTTGAATGTGGATCTGTTGTGATAAGTTCTCCCAGTTGTTTGTTTGTTTGTTTGTTTTTTCTGGAAATATCTTTATTGCACCTTCAATTTTGAAAGATTTTTTTTTTTCTGCATGTAGAACTCTAGGTTTTTTGTTTGTTTTGAAACTTGAAACATTATTTCATTGTCTTCTGACTTAGGCAGTTACTGGTAAGAAGTCTGTTGCCAATTTTATTTTTGCTCCTTTGCTTCCCTCTGGCTGGTTTTAAGATTTCATTCAGTCATTGGTTTTCAGTGGGTTTTACTATCTATTTGGCAAGGCAGGATTTTCTTCTTGTCATTTGTATTGATTCTTGAATCAGAAGCTTGAATTACTTTTGGAAAATTCTTGAACATTGGCTTCAAATATTGCTCCTACCTCAATTTCTGTTTCCTTCTTTTCTAGGACTCTAATTGCACTCATATTAGACTGTTTGAAGGTCTATATTTCCTTTATACTGTTTTCCGTATTTCTCATCCCCCTTCCTCTTTTTGTTTCAGTCTAGACATTTTCTGCTGACCTATTTTCTTATTCACAGATCAGACTCACAAATCCTGTCTTCAGCTATGTCTAATCTTTAATTTCATCTATTGTTTTCTAAATTTCCATTATTGTATTTTCAGTTCTAGGACTCTTATTATTTCTAGTTCTTTAGCAAAATTCCCAATCTTGTCATCTAATTTTTAAATATACTAATCATAATTATTTTAAAGTCTGTTTCTGATGACTGCAATATCTGGCCCTTAGGGACTGTCTTTAAAAATACATTATTATTTTATCACTATCTGTTTTTATGTATATTAATTTGTATTGGAATGCTAGAAATTGTGTATGAAAAGTTATGGAAGCTTTGGCTGATAATTTTTCTCCAGAGAAGGTTTTTAATAGCATATGGCAGACCAGGAGAATAATATTATATCAGTTAAATCTAATACGATATTAAGCTGATTTGAGTCTGGGTTTTAGTCTTCATAAGGCCTGGTCTCTATTTCTGGTTTGCCCTTACTTATAAAGTATAACCTTTTGGGGGCCTCAGATGAAAGCCTGGGCTATTTTTTATTACCTCACCACCATAATGGGAACTGGCTCTTAACTGTTTTCTCCCTCACGTAGTGATACTGATGAGAGCTATGCTTAGCTTTTCACCAAGTTTGCCTGTCTCTCAAACCAAGCTGCGAATGGCTTGGGGGGAAACTGGCTCAGATCGTTGGGCTTTCTTTTCTGTATATCCTTTCTTTCCACAATCTTTTCCTCTTAAGTCCTGGCTGTTTGATAGTCCTAAGCTCCATTTCTCCGCGCCATGTAACTCTTTTAAGTCTGTTCTATTCTACTTCTCTGCAGTTTAGCAACCATGCTCTGCTCAGTAAAAGCATCTCTGTGCTTTTACAAATTGGTGGTGTCTCAACAGAAAATAGCAGAAATACCATGCTCATTTCAGTGGGTTTATCTTCTCTCCAGCATCTTGGTCCCTTAAATTCTGATTGCCTGGATAGCTTTCCTATGCCATCAGTGAGACGATTCTTTTTTTTTGCATTCAGTCAAGCTTCTTTTAGTTTTCTTTCTTTCTTCCTTCCATTTCCCCCTCTCCTCTTTTCTTCTTCTTCTCCTTCTTTCTTTCTTTCTTGAAGCCCATCAAAGCCAGAGGCTACTTGGTAATTTTTACGCTGTTGAACATACTATATATATTTTTTTCCTGGTTTTAGGAATTTCTCATATTTTTCTATACTCTCTTTGTTTTCAGAGCCTTCCTGCATTAGTTAGCATTTGTTGCATAACAAAGAACCCATACATTCATGGATTAAAACAACAATTTATTTATCTTGCAATTCTGGAGGTTGGTGATTTGGGCTGGGCTCAGCTGCTTTGAGTCAGGCTTGGCTAATCTTTCAGTGAGGCTCACTCATGTATCTGCTGCCGGGTGGGGGGATGGCTGGGAACTGGCTAATAGGAGGGTTTTGGTTCTTCCCTATGTGATGTCTCATCCACCAGCAGGTTAGCTTCAGGCTTGTTCATGAGGTGGCGGGATTCCATGCACAAGAGCAGAAACATGCGAAGGCCTCTCCCGAAATCACACAATATCGATTCTCCTGCACTGTTGTGACAAAGGAGGTCACAAGGCCAACCCACATTCAGGGTTGGAGAAATAGACTCCACCTCTCATTGGGAGAAGCTGCAAAGAATTGTGGCCACTTTTTGGTAGTCTACAACGCTAAAGTCATCGTTAATTCTAATAATTTAAATTTCTTAGACTTTTGCTCATTGATAGTCACATCCATTGCAAACAATGATAGTTTTATCTTTTCCTTTCCAATGTTTTACAATGCCATTTCCCTTCATTGCCTGATTGCACTGGATTGACCATTCAGTACAATTTAAAATAAAAGGAGAGAGAGTGGACATCCTTGATTTGTTCCCAATTGCAGAAGAAAAGATTTTGAAAAACTTTTCAATATTAATATGCTGTACTTTGTGGATACTTGTATTTTTTCTGCATATATTAAAATGATTTTTAAAGTTATTTTGTTAATATGATAATTTCACTGATTCAATTTGAATATTAGACCAAATTTAATTACTATATTAACCAATTTGTTGATTTCTGTTATTTTTTGATGTGGAAGAGTTTTTTGCTAACTTATTTAGAATTTTTGTGTTTATTGTGGCACAAGTGTTATTGAGCTACACTTTTTAAAATAATGTCTTTGGGGCTTCCCTGGTGGTGCAGTGGTTGAGAGTCCGCCTGCCGATGCAGGGGACACGGGTTCGTGCCCCGATCCGGGAAGATCCCAAATGCTGCGGAGTGGCTGGGCCCGTGAGCCATGGCCGCTGAGCCTGCGCGTCCGGAGCCTGTGCTCCGCAACGGGAGAGAGGCCCGCGTACCACCAAAAAAAAAAAAATGTCTTTGGAAGGTTTTGGTGAAAATTAATAAAGGAAAACCTCACTAAGATGGAGTCAGGAAGCCAAAAGGGGGAGCTCTCAGGCAGTACCACCTGATGTCAATTACAGGAAGCATTGTCAATTGCAGACCCCAACAGAAGAATCATCAACAGGAAAGAATCATGCATCACAGGTCCCAACAGGAAAAGATGTACATGGTGTCTCCTACAAGAAATTGACTACCCCAGCAACTCAGCCAGTGAGAAACCGTCATCACCCTGAACTCTCACTTTTCTCGGATGGACTTTTTTCAAAATAACCCCTTCCATTTTGCTCCTTTTCTCTCTAGAAAATAACATTCCTTTTTGTTGTGTGTTGGACTTGCCTATGGCTTTTGCCATAGCTTGCTTTTCCTGAATTGCTATTCCTCTGCTATTCCCGAATAAACCCATTTTTGCTGGTAAAATAACTTTTATTTTTAAGGTCCGTATTTGAAATCAAGGTTATAAATTGGGAACTGGCTTCTTCTGTATTCTGGGAGAGTCAGCGTAACATTGGAATTGCTTCCTCCTTAAATATTTGAGAGAATTAACCAGTGAAGCCATCTGGGTAAAGACTTTCTTTATGGGAAGTATCCAATTATAGATCAAATAAATTGGCTAGTTTGCAATCTCTTTAGTAGTTATCTGACTAATCCAATTTTCTTTCTCTACTTGTGTCCATTTTAGTAAGTTGTATATTTCTCGGTATTTTCCCATTTAATGTATTTACTATTGCAATTTGTTAATAATATCCTTGTACTATCTTTTCATTTTCTACAGAACCTGTTTTTATTCCTGAAGTTGTTATTTGTGAATTCTCCTTTTACTACCAATAGTATGAGGTGTTTTACCCCAGTTTCACCTAATTTAAACTCCATCGACAGGGTGCTACTGAGTGAAAGAGTAACAGCTCTAGCTAATAGTCATTTGATAAGTTTGAGTTTATTAGTTATAGTTCTGGCAGGAGAGAAATGGCACTCTCAAACTGGGCAATTTGAAGAGAGCTGAGTAAAACATTTATTTATAAAGTTATCTGTGGTGTTCAGGGAAATAGCAAGGGGGAGCGTAGGACCCTGGGGTAGTAACTGCAGGAGATTATTACCACCCAAGGACCTGGAGAAGAGAATGGTTACCAGGCTGTATTGTGAGTAGCTATAGGGGAAGGACTCCCAGACAGATGCTGATACCAACAACTCAGGAATGAAGCCAAGGAAAAATACCCTGACCTCACTTTCCTCTGGTCCTCCAGCCTCTTTTGAGAGCCTCCTGTTGACTGAACCAAATCAGGTGCTGACAGGCAAAGGAGTAGTTGGTCTTTATATATCAGCAGCCTGGGAGGGCAATCACAAGATATTCAACACATTTTGGATAGCCATTTTGTTATACTTCTCAGCAGTGTCATTGGCTTAGTAGGTCAGTACTCAGTGAGGCTGCAAAACTTGAGGAACTTGTTAAGCAAAGATGAAACATTTGACAAGTATAGTGTCTCCCCTGCCTACTCAGGCTGATTTCTAGATGAAGAGGTTGGAAGACAGAATGCTAGTGGTATCTTTTGGTGTCTTCTGGTTACATTTAGCAAGGAATAGAACTAGCAGTTAAACTCAGGCTGATATAGTTTAGTTGGCAGTAAAAATGGAAAGAAAAGGAGAAGAGAGAATCCAGAAATTTGGAGCCTTTTGGATTGAAAACTCAAATGGTTTTAGACTCCAAATATGAAAAGATAAGATTCAGAAATGTTTTCTGCATTAAAGATCCATTAAAGCAGAGTTCTGCCACAAACTACTAGTGTAGAGTTCCCTCCAAGCTGGCTTACCTCAATGTAACTACCCTTACGTTGAAAGAAGAGAAGGAATGGGGGGAGGAGGTTCAAAGAAATATATCAGCCTGAAGGATTATGACTAGTAATTATGACTATTCAAGATATCTGGGTGTTTTTCAGGCAAATGAAATCAACTGGAAGCAAACAGAGCAGAAGCCTACTCGTTTTTTTTTGAATTGCTCAGCTAAAGAAATCACACACCAGACTGAAAAAGCCTTTAACTGTTTAAGACTTAAAGTAAACCTTGGGTTTTGAAACTTGCATTGACAGGATAGCGTGTGTGAAAACTACATCACTTCCCAGAAGATCTGGTACCAAAAAAACCCCCCAAAACCCCAAAAAACAAACAAACCACAGAGGATAATACAGCAAAAAAGCCAGAGTCCCCCTCCCGCTTAGGGCAAAGTCAGAGTCCCCCTCCGCCTCCCCTTTCCGGCACAATGGTGAAATCATTAATCCCAAATTGAAGACTGTAGGAAAGTCAAGAAAGTCTCCACTTTAGGGCAGAGACCTCACAATGCCTACTTGTAGGGTTGTACCATGGCTATTGACCAGTGATCCCATTCTTCCCTTTTCTAAATGAGAGATTTGATTGTAGATTTTCTCTCTGCTCATGACTGTAGAGTGTGTGCTCAGGCCAGATAAATCATCCCTTGATCATGAGAAGCCACAATGTCCTAAAGGAGAGGGCAGTGCCGCTATTGGAGATCTGGATTTGAGTTGGGTATAGTAACTGCATGGGATTTTAGGATGTTTCCCTGGAGTGGGAGCGAATGTATTCCGTGTGAGGAACACGGGATTTATAGAGACAGTAGATGTGGCAAAGACAAAAGATGTGTTTGTCCCTTGAAAATTCATGCGCCCTTTCTGTTGTGTAGAGTTGTTTCTGGGAGGCATGTATGTGTCTGCATTTCTCAGCATCTAGATAGGACTTTTAGACTAGCTCTCACCAGTGGGCTATGAGTAAAATAATGAATGTTATTTTTGGGCTGAAATGTTTAAGAAGCAGGTATACGTTCTCCATTTTTTCTTCTCCAGTCCACTGGCTGGAATTGAATGACTGCAAAGCTCTAGACGGTGGAGCTACAAGGCAAAGCAGCCTAAACCACCTCGTGGAAATATGCTCACTGAATACCAGCACTGGACTCTGTGAGCAAAGAAAAACAACTCTGTTGTGTTAAGTCATGAATTTCAAGGTTTATCTGAATCCTCTGCTACTCATACTCAATGATTACAAAGTACACAAAGTTCTATAAATTACTTTGTGGGTCCAGGAGCAAATATATATCTATATCTATATGTTTCTCTCTACGTATCACACATATATAAATTTAAGAGCAAAGAAATAAAAATTTACTTAAGCTTATACATTTAGGTTTTAGATAATGGTGTCTGATTAGCATGCAATTGCTTTAGGGTAATATAAATCTAGGAATTTACCAGTTTATCCTCTTACAATTTAAACTCAGGAGGTTGAACCCAAAAATGTGGTAGGATTTAATAAGACAGTCAACGTGTTTTAATATCATTGTATCCTTCACAGCATCTATACAGTGATGGAGAGACAGTATTTCTTGAGTCTAAGACAAAGAAGACAAATGATCTTAAGGATTACTGATAGGAATTAATAATAAATTCATGCATCATTATGCCTAAATGCATAGGCTGTTACATACATGCAAGATGACTGTAAGGTCACTAGCTATTGTGGAATTAGACCCCAGAATATTGCACCATTATATTATTATGGAGTTAGAGTGATATCTTTACAAATGACTTTTAAAAGCAAGTTGACGCTAAAGCTCAAATCTATGACTGTAGCAGGGAACATATCCAATGTATGTCATGCCTGTCATTTGCCTGTTTATTCTCAAATCCATTCCTTTCCACTCCACTGCTTGGCTCTGTATCACAAGGGGCTGACCCTGCAAACTACATTTTCCTGACCCCCTTCTCAGCTGGGAGACACTGACAGGAATACTGAAGGGCAGGCAGATGGGAGATTTCCTCTTACTTTCATTTAAGATGGCATCCCTGGCAGGGCAGGTGGCATCCCTAAGAACCACGGGACAGCCCCTGCTCTGTAGTCACAACTTTGCATGGCAGCCTCCCTGGTGGTTCCTGGTGGTACTGATACCCTGCATCCCACCAGTTCTGGAGGTGGTGGTGCCTTCCTGCTGCTGCCGGATTACTTCATCATCCCATGTTTGTCTCCTCAGTTCTTCCGTACTGTTGTAACTGGTTCCTTATATTAGAGTCCTTCAGACTTGAATGCTGTTCTCCAGAGAGGACCAATATATGTGTGCACTAATGGCTACATAGAACACAATATGTAACACAACTTGCATATATAAACTTACCAACAAAATAACTTTTCAGTGATTATTTGTTGAATGAGTGAATATATGTATGGAAGGGTTACTTGAAAACTGGGGGTAGGGGGAGATATTTCAATGTTTCAAAGTTAAACCTAGAAATCCCTATTAATATTTTGTGTAACTGTTACCAAGTCCAAGCTTGTACTGCTCACCGCATGACAGGCCAATAAATCGAGAGACGACTTGTTGGGGCAAGGAATAGCGACTTTACTTGGAGAGCCAGCAGACCGTGATGATGCTGGACTAGTGTCCCAAAGAACCATCTTACCCCACTTAGATTTCAGGCATCTTTTGTACTAAAAGGGGAGGGGGTGTGGTTGGTTGTTGCAGACTTCTTGGTGCTGGAATCCTTTGTTCTTGCAGCTGTCCGTGGAGGTCAGGTCACGATGTTCCTATAAGCCTCCAACAAGACAAATGTTATTCTCTGTTCTGCAACTTTTTATCTCTAAATGAATGGAAAAGTGTTACACCTTCAAAGGTCGGAGCCTTGAGAATGGGCTATCCTGTATATTCTTTTCTAAAAGGTGCAGAGCCAGCATGACTAAGCACAGGCAATAGAACACAAATGTTAGAACTAAACGGAAAGACTTAATAAGGAGTCAGCTTTGCTCTTCTCTGTTACATAACTATATGCTAAGGAGGAAATTTTAGTAAGAGGTATTAGAAATCGTGCTAATAAATTTGAATGGAGCCCTAGAATTAAAATGGTAATGCAGTCATAAATTCAAAAGAGAAGGAAATCTAGAGGCAAAGATTACAGCCTTTATTAAAGCAAGTATCTTTTCAACCCTTTTCCACTTTGATTCATAATAGGAAATATATTTTATATTGAGAATGAGTGCAATCATATATGCGTGAGATTCCTGCTATATTTCCTATTCATTTTCTTCTAGCATATCCTACCCAGTGTGACACAGTTTGAAAACATGGGTCTCGGCATATTACAGGAACCGTGATCATCTTTGAAAATGTATCCAAAGGATTGAGGCATAACTCATCCTCTGCTCACTCTTTCTTTGTCTTCCTGCATAGTGGCCACCTATTGTTTTGGTTATCTCAGTGTGTGTTCACCTGCTTTCCTCTTGGAAACTATCCCTCTCCTTTTCTTAGTCCATAGGGTTCAGGTCAACTTCCTGCCCACCTCTCCTGTCCCCCCGACTCTCCAACTTGACCAGCTCTGGCGGAAGCATGTCATCTAGTTTTGGTCAAGCAGAGACGCTATCTCTGTGACCACAAAGAACGTCTCAATAGTTGGCACATAAGCTAAGATAGGCCAATGAACTCACCAAAAACACTTTCTTGTTTGGCCAGACTGGAAGCTGGTGAGAATCAGGGATGGATCCTGGGAGCCATCAGATGGAGAGAGCTGCCTAATAGAGAAGCTACCAACAGGGAAGGCATGGAGGGACGATGACATTTGTGATCCTGGATCCGCTCATTTTTCCTGAGCACCGGTAAACTGAGTTCTGAAATTCTAATGTAAGTAAAAAGCTATTTACAAATGATACTTAATTTGTGAAATGACCTAAATTAGAAATGTATACTTTCAGACCTCTTCAGTATCCCAAATTTATAAACAGGGCAAAATTAGACTGAAATCATCACATAATCACTTGTATTTTAAATGGTACTGCAAATATTTAAAATTATGTTTATAATTTTATACAATTGTGTTGAATATTTCAATGGCATTATCCAGTCTCTTAATCTTTTTTCAGTGCCAACATATTTTTAGTTTTGCTGCGCTGGGAGCCCTGCTTCATTTATTAAGAAAAATAGGTTTGAAAAAAATTATTTACATTAGGGTTTTCACTGAAAAATTCAATTAAGGAAATTAAGACTCCCCCCGCTGCAAATTTAATATTTATTTTTTTTCTTAACCAGTAAATAGAGGTACCCTATTGTTGTGGTCCGTGCGTGGGTTGGAAGAAGAGTTTCCAGACACAAAGTATTTTAAATGAGAGTGAGTTTATTGAGAACAAAGAGCAGAGTTAGTGAGGGGTGCGGGGAATACAGGGGTCAACTTCCTGATGGACCAGGGAGAGCCGACCCCCTTTGTGGGCTAGTAGCCAACTTCTATAGCCTCAAGACAAAGAAAATTCCTGCTGGCAGGATGGCATTAGGTGATTGGTCAGGATGCTACATGGTTGCTA
Source organism: Globicephala melas (assembly GCF_963455315.2). NCBI lineage: Eukaryota > Metazoa > Chordata > Mammalia > Artiodactyla > Delphinidae > Globicephala > Globicephala melas. The sequence continues at coordinate 108,531,088 of NC_083319.1, read as the reverse complement.
CATGGTGAATATTTTACCTAATATGGACTCGAGGGCTGTCCGGTTTAGGTCAGGAGAGCCCATGGCAACAGTCGCTATGTGGGCTCAGTTAATTCCCGAGATTTTTGTCCTGTGCCCTTGATATAGGGCTCTACACCTATAACATTATAGATTTATTTAAAGCTATTTATATAAGATACATTTTAATGTAAAAATAACTTTTAAAAATATAATGCATTTTTTTTTCAGTTCTACTCAGTATGTGGTTTTAAATGTCTGCATAGTTTATTGATTTAAAAACAATAATTCAAAGCACAAAGTATATTGAAGGCCGGCAGTGCAAAGACTTATCCGCAAATGAAAAGTTTAAGCTATAGCTTTGAACATTACCATGGAAAAAAGAGTTGAGATAAATGATATTCCTCATACCTATATCATCGACTGGTTAGTTACTGCCACAAGGTTTGAACAAGTTTGTGCCTAATTTTACAACTTCTCTTAGATGTTCACTACTTGGTGTTTTTCAAAGACGTTATGTGGACATCTAGACAACAGTCACTCATATTCAATGCACTCCTTAGAAGTGAAGGCAACAGTTCTCTGTGGCAGAATTAAAACAGAGCAAGATCTGACAACCTGCCAATATCTCTAGGAAATCCTTATTAATCTCACGTGGATGGATTTTGCTCCCACCTGGGAGCTTTGGAGTTAGCAGGCAGAATGTGTTACTTCTACAGTATTTCTATGAAGAAATGATTGATTTGGAAATCTTGTGCTTTCACTATTATTAGCATTAATTATTGCTTGCACATCGTGTTACCCAAAGCAGGTGCATTGAATGATCCTGTCTTAAAATACCTGACAGGGAAAATGGCAAAACATCACACCTATTTTTACCTCTTGTTATTACCGCTTTGAAAACACAAAAGCATCTTCAGTTGAGGTGTTGACAAAATTGGTTTCCTTCTCTCAGTAGGTATACATAGAACACTAAGTAACTTCTGAAGATTAGAAAAAAAAGTTTTATTGAAAAGTAGGCATTTTTGAAATTGGTACAAATAAACAAAGAAGTAATCTGAAAAAAATTACATTTGTATTTTTTTCTTAACAAGCTTGTTTTAGGAGCACTAACTATCCTTTTTGCTGTAACTATTAACAGTTTAATTCCTGAGATTTTTGTAGTCAAAATTCTTAAAGTAAGCAGAGAGGAAAGAAATGTTTTCCCCAGATGGGAGGCTGAACTGTGGATTAACATCTCAGCCAGTTCATTTCTGTCACTTTTCCATACATTAGATTTTTCATTTAGGATATATTCACACTGTAATTTATTCCTTACCTACGGGCTCCCAAAGGTGGCACATCCTCAAAGAGCTGAACTATTCGGCTGAAAGATGGTATATAAGTAAAAGTTATTGTTACTAAATATTTGCCGTTGTAGGTAGCTTCCTTCTTTTAAAGTGCGAACATAGAAACAAAATGAGTTTTTCACATCTGGTTTGATATAAATAACAATTCAAGTATCTCCTTTAAAATGATGTTCTGAAAAACATTAACATTTATGAATCACAAATTTAAATATATTTTCTGCAAGGCAGAATATTCCTGGAATATCCTTTGTTTTAATCATTACTTAGGCTATAAAGGTCAAAACCTAGCTTTGGTCCACGTCATATTTTTGATAGTTCCTCATTTTTTAAATCTATATACTTAACTAATCATTTAGAAAAAATGAACATCACGTGCATGAAAGGAAAGCTTCAAACGATAACATTTCATTGAAAAAGCTGTATTCAAATGAAGATGTGGTCTAAGTCATTTGTGCTTATTTTCGGCTAAAGCTGACACATAAGATGGTCACGGAGCTTTCGTGTGAAATGGGGTTGTATCATAATCTTGAAAATGAATTCCCTTAGCAGTTGTGATCTTCATTATAGCCCCATTCAAAGTGTCATCTTCAATGAGTGTTATTAATCCACTGGCAATCATTGATGGGCTAAAAATAAAGGAAACATCAGGGTTTTAAAATTAAAGAATGAGGCATAATTATCACATCGTCTTGAGTTATTTTTGAAGTATCTATCACCTTTAACATGTAATAGGGAAATGTATATCATGAAGCTATTGCTACTTTCGTTTTTTATTCAATTAGATGACTAAATTATAAATTTAGTGGTAGATTTCCACACCCACCCTTCTGTTATTTTATAGGAAGGATTCATAAATTTATATTTATTATTTACATTGAGTAAATGATTATTTTTCCATCTTTAACCTATCAGTAGAATTTAGACTTATCAGATAGAAATGTTTATTAGAGTAGAAATTTGAAGAATTGTAACTAACATTTATTGAGCGTCTATTATTTATCTGCTACTGTTTTAAGTACCTTACATATATCAACTTATTTGTGGACTTTCCAAAGTCCCCTAAGTTTGTTTTAGTATTATCCCCATTTTACATGCAAGAAAATCAAGGTAAGTAGAGGTTGATGGATAAGTTCATGGTGAGTGTGGTGAAGTCAGGATTAGATCCAGATGACTCCGTCCTGTGAGACGCCAACTGCTCTAACTCAGACATGGTTCCCCAAACGTGTGTTGACCAGTTGTTTCTAGGAAAGTGGTTGAAGTTAGGGGGGCATATTTAATTTCACAAAGGGTATATATGAATATTGCTTGGAATTTAGGCAGATAAGGTATCATTGCTTCCAAAGACAACTAAACATCACCTTTAAAAAAAAGTATCTGATTATGGTTGAAGGTATTAATGATGCATTCTTTATACCTAACAGCAAAATTCATGATGTGTCAACATATTCTATTCGGAAACCCAGAAAAAGTATTTTTTTTCAGAGATTTTGTCAAACCAAAACTTTGAAGCTTGCATGAGTTTCTCAAATTTAAAAGCTAATTTTTTTTCCTTTCGATTGCTTATGTCTAGATAGCACTTTGCTCCATTGTGTAAAGGAAGATAGGTATAGTTTTACTTACTCCAAAATTCCATAGTATTTCATCATATCCTTGATATGATCCGTGTATTCTATATATTGTCCCATGTTTTCTTCATTTTCAATGGATTTGAGGATGGGTGTATTAACAAAGCCTGGGCAAATGGCATTCAGTCTCACACCACTGTTCATGAGATTAGCAGCCATCTGCCAATTGGAAATAGAAGGTTGCAGATTTCAGGAGTTTTGTAAATGTATAACATAGGATAAACTGATAATTAAAGCTAGTTAAAAGATGCTGATGTGAAAAGTACTAGACAGCTGTCCTTCTAGCTATATAAGGATGACAACGGTAAGGCTGACTGGTGGCAGAAAGTAAAAGAATACATAACTAAAGTGCTGAACTAATTCTTGCAAGTCTCACCTAATTACTTTTTTTAAAATATCAATATTACTGGGCGACTCCTGAAAATACTTGATTATCTAAAGTGCTCTTATCTACTGAACACTGCAGGCAGCTGAAGGTAAGAAGCTGAGGCTTAGAATTGATATCCCAAGTTTTCTTTGAAATTGGGGTTGTATTTTAAAGAGAATACTTACTTAAAAAATACTGTTAGTGGAAAATTTTAGGACTTTGATTGATTCTAAAGACACTCAGTAATTTGCACTATCTGGAAGACAATTTTAATTATTTTTAGACTAACCTTCTTTGGCTTTTATTTGAACTATTTATAAAACAAAATGTAAGTCAATTATTTGTGGATTCCATTTGCTTTCTTGCTAACATTCATTCATAACCCCCCTAATCAATACTTGTGGTGCTTTCAAGGTTTTCTGTGGACAAGCACGGAGTAATAAGAAATTTGAGTTGCCTGATGTGGACCAAGGTCAAATAAAACGATGCTCTGCTTCCTTGTTTCAGCTCTTACACCATGAACAAGTGTCCTTTTCGTGGTACTTGCCCATGTTTTTCTCATCTTTGTGCTTGTGTTGATGATTTTGCTATCTGAAATGTCTTCAAGGCATAGTGCTGAAGTGCTGTCTAGTATTTCTAAGTGCAAGAAGGCTGCAATGTGCCTATGGATAAAATACACGTGTTAGAGGAGCTTCCTTCAGGCATGAGGTATAAATGCTGTTTGCCATGCTAATACAATACATATTAAACACCATGCATATTAAATAAGGTGTCTTTAAACAGAAATATACATAAAACTAGGCTATGTGTTGATTGGTTATTCAAAATGTTGTAGCCAGAGGTTCAAAGGAACTTAACCCTGAATTTCCCCTATGAGCAACAGTTTAGTACCCTCTAATTCAGTGTTTGCAAGTGAATTTATAGAACATAACTAACAAATAATGAGCATCAGCTGTACAGGTGTCCAGTCTTATAACTGTAAATGCAACAGTTCTGGTCTTCGCTTTGATTTACTTTGCTTTGTAGTAGTGTTATGTGTTCATTAAAAGTTGAATTAAAGATTAAGTCTTTGCAAATTAAATTAAAATTTCCAAGCAATTTTAATTAAGAGTGTGAGAGCTGCCAATCTTCCTTTTTGACTGAACATTTACCGTTCACCATCTGCTTTCTCTATCCCTAGCGTTTCTTGTTATCAATGATTTCCTGTTCATCTGGCCCCTCTCTCCATCTCACCTAGACTAACCACTGTAGAGGTCTCCCAACTGCTCTTTCCTTTTCTGCACTTGTCCTCTCTCATACATTCTTTCTGAATCTCTCTTTTTATGTCTTATTTTGGTTTTTTTGGCCTTGCCACGCAGTTTGCAGGATCTTAGTTCCCCGACCAGAGATTGAACCCAGGCCCTTGACAGTGAGAGTCCTAACCACCAGCCTGCCAGGGAATTCCCATACATTCTCTAAAGAGCAGATAGAATGGTCTTCTTCAAATGGAAATATAATCTTGTCACTCCTGTGCAGAAAAAACCCATTGACGGCTGTATTTAGAATAAAATCCAAGCTCATGACCCTGACTCATAAGCCGCCTTTCGTCTGGCTTCTGCTTACATCTCCAGTCAATCACATTCTCCTTTCCCCTTGCTCATCAGGCTCCATTCAAGCTTGCCCTTTTTTTTTTTTCAGTTATTATAAAAAGGCACTTCATGCTATCAATGCATGTGGTCAGTAAGTTCTAAAATAGTTTCCTAAGCTCTGTACACTTTCACCCTAGGTCTCCATGGAGACAGCATCCTTGACAACCCTATCAGGTAAACTCTGGCCGCACCCCTCCTTCCATTCTCCACGCTCTCACTCATTTTTACCATATCTTCAGGGACAAGTAACACCTGGAGCATACTGTATATTCTGTTTAAGGAAGTCTTAAGTTAATGATTTTTAAATTTGGAGTCAGTTTCAAAAAAATAAGGAATATCTTCCCATTTTTTACCCTTAAGGATATTTTTCAGTAACCTATGTTTAGAATCTACTTCATTTTAAAATTATCTATTCTAGGGACTTCCCTGGCAGTCCAGTGGTTAAGACTCTGTGCTTCCAGTGCAGGGGGCACAGGTTTGATCCCTGGTCGGGAACTAGGATCCCACATGCCGTGTGGTGAGGCCAATAAATAAATAAAGTAAATAAATAAGATGGCTAATTTCATGTTAAAGTAAAATAAAATTATTCTATATTTAGTCCTTTACATGATCTGAAAACTATTTTTTAATAATAAATATTGAAGTAGAACTTATTTTTCTATCTTTAATCCAGATGTATTGAATTCTGACCCTGTTCCCCTCTACTTCATAGAACTCATGCGTCACATATGTGCAGAAAAGAGAAAAAGAGACACTGCGGTCGTTGTATCCTCACCGCTGCCGAGCGTGTGAATCCAATTATGCCATGTTTGGAAGCACAATAAACAGGCTGTTGTGCAACAGGCATCAGCCCTGAGACAAACAAATAAAAAACAAAAACACTTTTATTAAAAAAATGAGCAGACAAACCCCAATACTTGCTATGAAAATGAATAATTTGTGCCTGTTCCATTTTAAGATTAATCTAGAAAATACACTAAGGTAATCACTGGACAGTTTTGTAAAACTCACTAGTCCAGGCATAGTTTATTCCTCCTATAACCTCTACTATACTGTCCAAAATTTATGGTCAGTAAGCTACCGCCTAGGGATGTAGCCAAGAGTGATACATAAGTTTTTCTGCTTCCCTGATGAAGACAAGAGAAGTCAGTGTTATCTAAAACACCGAAAGAATCATCTTGAAATCCAGTAAGTTACTATCTAATTTTCAGTTTTTATGTCTGGATTTTTAAAAAGTGTATATTCTTTATTTTTTAAGGCTTCCAAATGGCTGAAGGACTTTAAACTGCTTAAGCGGGATCTGGAGAGTATTATTTGTCTTCGTTATAAGTTGGTAAGCATTTCCCTGTCATGAATTGCACTGAACAATGCCGCTAAGTGTTTAAGAAAATTAAAAGTTAATTAACTTCTTTTGATTCTGATCTGTAGCAGATGCCTAGATCTTCTCATCCCATGACTTAGGAAAAGAAAGTCAGAAATAAAAATGTTTGATCCTATTTTATTTCCTTTAATAATTATGTACTCAGCAACAGAATTCAAGCAGCTTTAGAATTGGCTTAATTTTCCATTTACACACAATAGTAACTGCTCAAAATTATGATTAAATCCATGGTGTGGAGAAAAAGTGGTACTGCAGCAGGTATGGCATCTTTTCCCCCCTATCTCCCAGCCCGACGTTACCCGCTCCCCGCTACCAGAAGAAACAAAACAAGAAAAACTGATTTTTCTGTAGTTATTATCACTATCAAGCTTATTTCTCATAATGGTCAATTCTCTGTCTCAATCTACAGTGAAACTTTTAACTAGAGCCATTTGTACATCTTGGCTTTTAACTAATTTCTTGAGTTAACGCATTCTACCATTTTTAAAATTTGTGATTTCTCCAAGGAAGAGCGATCCCTGATTACTTTAATGTTATTAATGTCAAATGTCATGATACTACTAAATGATTCTGCTGAGACGTGGTCATCTCCACTCAGCTAACTAGTCCCAGAACCCACCGATGGTGAGCGTGTTGTACCAAAGTGCAGTAATAATGGCGGACCTTAACCACTCCCTGGGTGCCTGCCAGGTCTCAATTTATGAAGTACGTTTGCTCAAGAGCAGTTTAAATCCCTGGGGATGGTAGATCACACAGAGTGCGTCCTCCCAATGATCTCAAAGTACTGTAACGTGGTTCTCTTTTTGTTTTGTTTTGTTTTGTTTTTTCTGTTCAGTAGCGTGTGTAAGTTAATTAAGTTTGTCAGTGTCAGTCAACAAGAATTCATGATGCCTCCACAGGGTGAACAGGTGTATTAGCAGATCGAGATAAAGACAATAAACAGGTGCAGCCAGGCGTTGCTGCTTCTTGTTCTTGTAAGTTAGTCACTGTTCTACCCGCTCCTTCAATGTTTATGAGACCAAGGTAGTGGTTGTAGGTGGCATTCACGGACAGCAGGAAATGCAGAGTGAATCTGAGTCAGAGATGAGCTGTTGACAGCCACAAAAAACACAAGGATGTCAAAGATGAATGGGAATGAATTTCTGTTATGCATGTGGAGGCACTGAACTTCTGAACCCAAACTGGTTCAAAGTGTCACAGCAGCAAAAGAGAGCAAATACTGTTGTGTTGGTTCTGTCTAAGAAGCCAGCTGCAAAACACATACTTTCCTTTAAAGGAAGAATTGCAGATGCAATCAGAATTTGTTTGCATTTTTAGAGTGGCACTTAGCTTTATGACTCTCGTGGCATTCCAATGACATTTTTCACTGCAGTCCTGCAGAATGTTTCCTCTTGCATTGCTTTCACTCTCTGGCATTAGATCAAAGGCTGCATAAATCCGTTTCAGACATTCAGAAATCAAGGCATCCTTTTAAGATATTTTTCCAGCTTTTTGGTATAACTGGCATACAATAAACTGCATATATTTAAAGTGTGTGGTTTGATACGTTTTGACATAGGTCTACACCCACAAAACCACGACCACAATCAAGATATGAACACAGCCATCCCCTAAAAGTTTCCTTGTGCCCCATCATCCTGTCCTTCTGCGTTTCCCCTCCCCCTAAGCAACCACTGATCTGTTTTGTGTCACTATAGATTAGTTTGCCTCTTCTAGAAGTTTATATAAATGTAATCATACAGTGTAAACTTTTCTGTCTGACTTCTTTCACTCGGGATAATTCTTGTGGGATTCATCCATGTTGTAATGTGTATCAATAGCTCATTTCTCTTTCTTCCTTTTTTTTTTCTCTTTCTTCCTTTTTTTTTTTTCTGAATGGTATTACACTGTAAGGATATACCTATCAATTGCATATGCATTGCTCTTTTGATAGATATATTCAGTTTGGGGTCTTATAAAAAAAGAGAATTCTGTTTTTCAATTATTTTATTTAGGCAAGTTGTAGTTAATTTAGTTAAGTAGAGAGTTTTTCTTTATCTCCCCAGTACATGTAGATTTTAACTGTGGCTCCTTATGTTTCAGACAGGTAAAGATGTGTGGGATTTTGTCCCCAACTTGCCAACTGACTTTCAGTGTAGAAGTTTGCTCTCTCTCCCTCAGTTTGCTGCTTTGAAAAGGGAGGCTAAAGGGAGAGAGAAAAGGGGTTTTTTTGTTTTTTTTTTCAAGGCTTTTTTTAAGGTTTTTCTTTTTGACAATGATTTTAGTTGGGGTGGAAATTTTTCAGAAATCCAACATTTTCTATTGGGTCTCACGATCCATTTCTCCCTTCCAAGTATAACATTACTGCTGTTGTGGTCAACTTCAGTATCGTATTGTTTAGCCATACCTCTGTTACCAACCTTAGACCTGCAGCACCAACATATAATGTTTCCATGTGCTTCAAATAAAAACCTGTTCTGAGGGTAGTAATAAGGGTCAGCTCAGAGAATTGTTCAGGATGTGTCTGATATGACTCTGGGGACACCACTCACGTGGTAGTTTGTGGAGATTGTGCCCCACAGAGTTCCTGCAGTTTACAACCTGCACAACTATACATGGCAGCCCTCCATGGTAGAGGAGGATGACGGGGCAAGAGACTGAGAAGGATGAACCAGTGGAGGTAGGAAGAAAACAAGCTAAGCATCATGTTGCAGAAATTAAAGATGGGACTATTTTAAGAAGCCTAGAGTGGTTACTTTTATCATGTGCAGAATCAAAAGAGAATGGCTTTTCTTTGAGATATTAACATTTCAAAATCACTCATCTAAAAATAGTAGCCTTCTTGGTTTCACTTCCTTCTCCAGCTACCTCTCCACTGCTCCACAGCTCCCCCTAACCAGGCTTTCCTCTGACCAGTCCAGTGCAACAGATCTTGTGGTGGTTGCCAGTGACGGGCGTCTGCTAAGGCTAGGTCTTCATCTTGCTTGATACTTTGCTCAGTAGCAACCAGCACAGTTCATGATGCTCTCCTTAAAACACCTCCCTCCTTACGCTGGTGTCCTGCCACCTCACCCTAACTAGCATCTCCTACTCCTCGACCAGACCCACAAAGAGGCTGGGGGCCCAAGAGCCGGTCCTGGTCCTCTCTGCTTTTCTATGTGCACTCTTTCCTTAGGTGACCTTATCCACTCCTATGGATGAAATTCATTCTCTCCATGCCTCCTTCATTCTCATTCTCTCTCTCTCTCTCTCTCTCTCTCTCTCTCTCTCTCTCTCTCTCTCACACACACACACACACACACACACACACAATTTTCAAATTTGAATTCCAGATGTCCAGCCAAGATCTTTTACTCTGTCTTGAGATGGGAAATTTAGTTTTCTTCCCTTAAAATACAGTGTGTGCTAATTCAAAAGGTTTTATAGGAGTGAATTCATTTTAGAAATATGTGTTTGGTACCAAATAAGTGCCAAATATAATGAAAACATGTTTTAAATAGTTAGTTGAAATGTATAAAACCAAGGGGAGGATCACCATTTGGCCAGAATGTTATTTCTTATACTACTTAACCATTTAAAAATGTCCTTTTAATTGAATTGGTCGAGACAGATTGTAGCACAGTAGTTTGGATTTTGGGTGCCAGACTGGCTGATCTCAAATCTTGAATCCACCACAATGAGCTCTGTTACTTTTGGAGGGGTTACTGCTGCCTACCATGGTGTTTTTCCTCTGTGAAATAGAGTAGTAATAGTAGCTATTCTGAGTCCTGAATGAGCTAATTTACATAAAATACTTAAAACTGTGCCTGACACATAAAAAGCATTACTATTTGCCATTATCTTTATATAAATGTAATCATTTTTCCTAAAGATGAAACATCTCATCTTATTTATTGTTTTATTTACCTGTTTATCCACATTATACCTTTTTATGAAAATGTGTCTTTTGCACTAAAATGCCACAAATCTGGTACAGCATCCTAACTGGGTTTGGTTTCTGAACCTTGGCAAACCGTGGACTCTCGCTAATCCTAATTCAAAAGTATTACAGAAGTGCATCCATTTAAGAACTATGTATTTAGTTACTTTAAATACAAAGGATATTGACGTAGTATTTTAAATCTGCTCTATTGAGAGCCCCTGGCGCAGGGCTAGGGTAGAGCTTTGATATCTGACCATCCAGATCACCCCATCTGACTTCACAGGGAGTTCTGCCAGGATAGTGACTACAGGCCCAGTTGCTGGAATTAATTTGGATTTTTTAAAATCTTGCAAATTAATTCCCATATGCACAGCAAAATTATTTTGTCTTCATGTTAAAGGATTTAAGAATAACACAACAAAGGACTGAGACCATGAGAGAACAGTCTCTAAAAAAATGTCATTTTGTTTGATGTGGGGAATCCTTAATTGTGCTTAAAAATGGATGCCTTATATTTAAAAAGTTAAGAATAGATTTTCAATACTTATTTATTCTGGGCCCAGCACTCTGCAAGTTTACTTAAAGAATTGTGAAATGGCTCTCTCTCCAAAATACAACACGTGTAATTTAGTTGCAGGTTTATGTCCGTCCTAACTGTAGATTAAGAAAAATAGTATCAACAGAGGGAGAAATTCTACCCACGAAACAGAGAAATATTTTCTACAGCCACTCAGGATAATAACACCAAATGGCACTGACTGATGGGATAATTATGAAAAAAATTCTAAATACTTGAAAATGACACATGTAATTATAGAACAAATAAAGAAGGCATTTGGAAAAGTAAAATATCATTTCCCTTTCCACATTAGTTCCTCTATCTTTAATATTCTTTCTACCTGTATTTACAAAAGATAACTTTAATATCTACATTTCACAGGAGGTAAATCGCTCAAAAAGTTTTTGTGCAAAAAACTGAAATCTGCTCAGACGGCAGTTGTACTGAATCCTTAAACATATTTTCTTTTAAATGGATAGAAACTAGGTAAGATAGACTATACAGAAGTGCTAAAGAAATTCAGCTTAGGAAAGGAAATTGAGAATCTAAGGATACTGATCTTTGCATGATAAAAACTTGAGTTCAGCAGCTGTGCTAAAAAGCAGGGGTCAAAATTCCTCACATTTTCTTTAAAATCAAAAAAGAAACGGTCTACCCATCTTTCTGTGGTTAACCAGCACTTCTCTAATAAGGAAAAAAAAGAGAACTGGTGAGAATCCGTTTATCTATGTTTGTGCAGAAAGTGGACTGAAGTAACTGGTGGACTTCCTTATTAGATGCTTTTCCACACAACAGAACACCTTATCTGATGCTGCTTTTTCTCCCCAGTCACATGCTTGCCGTTAACAAATTATGTCTTAAAGTATGACCTGACATAAAAAGTGGGATAAACTTCCACAGAACGACTACATCTTTCTACCTTCCAGAAAGGTAACCCCAGCAGCACTTTCCAGGGATTGTTAATTCTCAGAAAGTTGTCCCTAAGGTCCCATCACAATCCCCCTTCCTAAAAGTTCAGTTATCCCCTAGGCTGTGATCAGAGGAAACCAAGGTGAGCTTTCTCAGCCACTCAGAGAATGTCCCTGTGCAAACTAGAGGCTGGTTCCTCAAAGTGTGGGTCAAGGATCAGCATCAGAATTGCGGGATCCACCCCAGACGTACTGAGTCAGAAGAATCTGCCTCTAAACAGAGCCCGTAGGTAATGTCTCTCATGTTGAATTCTAGAAGACTATTCATTTTCTTAATAGTCTTTATGGCTAGGAACCCCTACATCTTTTATCCATTCCTCAAAAGGCCAATTTATAAATATTTAGCCTTTCCTACTGATTCCTTTTAGTATGTGTCTTCTTAATAATTTTAAGCCATAGGACAGCAAAACGGACACCACGAAGACTTTCGCTGGTACTAAGCGAGGGAGGTGGCCCACGTACTCATAGCCGTTGACATCTGACCAGTTAAGATCCAAATAATGCAGACTCAGCCATTGTACGATATACACTAAAATAGAGCAACATACAATTGCTTTTATTACGACTGCTAATCGTCACCACCTTTCCCATGTTACGCAGCTTGTTTGAGATGAGTGGTTCCACTATAAATTGGAGAGAATTAAACAGACTTCTATTGTAGGGATTTGTAAAAGTTCAATGTGATATCACAGAGCCAATAGTTTATCACAGTGCCTGGAACTTGGCACTTGCTAAATATGTTACTCCCTCTTCTTTAAAGCAAAAATAGTTGCAGAGGGTTGTACCACGTGATTACCTGAAATTTCTGGTCTGCTGTGACATTCCAGTCCAACTGCTCTTCAAGCCATGTGAGTTCTAAAGCCTTGTACCTCTCATCGTGCTTCTGTTTCACCTGTGCCACGCTAACTGTTGCTGCCATGTTGACGAAACACGTATAGCTCTTGGGGTAGAAACTTTGCCAGTTACTTTCATAGCCCCACTTCCCTTCTGTCCATGTTTAACACGTTTGGTTAACTTGAATGTGTTATTTAAAGTGGTAACTTGAGCTCTTCTACTGTAACACAAAGTAATTACATAGTTGTCGATACAACTTAGAGCTCAAGTGAGTATGTCACTGGGCTGGGTTTAAGACATGCTAAACAAGTTCTAAGATTTTCAGGTATTTTCTTGGGACTCTAATGTTTTCAATTCAGAGCAGATACGACCTTCGTGGTGTCACTCACCAAATGCTACTGAGTGACTTATTTTTGAGGCATAGCAAACACCAAGACCTCAGTAGCTGAGCAGGTGGGAGCAGGGTTGGTGGGCAGACTCTTCCTGTGATGACTACTCTTCCTTTCCCACTATGTATAGAAGCAGCATACTCGACTCCTATGGGATGCCTCATGGGAGCAGAGCTGTCTATCTGCTTTAAACCAGACTTCACTCTTCTCTCTTGTTCAACTTTTTCTTGTTTGACAGTTAAGGATGGATGTGGTAAAATGAGTGCAGGTTTATATATTATATTTATAGACAAAAACTTGTACAGAAGAATCTATGTGGTTAACAGAGGTTGGAACAACTTCCAGGGCTTCCAGGGACAAGCACACCCTTCCCTCAATACACCGAGGAATCACTCTCCCCTGTAACTACTCCTCTGTTTGTTAAACTTATTAATTGCATCTGATACTCGGTCTGCGTCAGCGGTCGTTACTCATTAACTTCTCTGCCGAAACCAGTGTGTCAACTTGAGGTTTTACTATGACACTAAATGATTCCACTGGATCTGTGCAAGAGATCATGGGATGGACTCTGGTTGGGTTGAATATTACCCACCATTCCTTCAGCAGAGTGAGCAGTAGGGGGAAAAGAGGGAAAGTCTGTAAGGAAGGAATATTTGGAAAACACAGAGGAAGCAAGCATTAGAACTCTCTTCCTACAAATTTGTCAATTATACTTCATATAAGCTGAGGAGTCAAAAAAAAAAAAAAGAATTACTTTGACTCCAGTAACCCCTCAAAGACGTTTTTGGTCATCTGACCTCTGCCGACATGCTCCAACTTCAAGGGAACAAAATTGTTGATATTATTTCTGAGGAAAGTATGAGGATGTGAGACGTCTATATTTATCTTCTGCTACTATTACAAAATCCTGTATTTTTATCAAACTGATCTCATTATGGGAAGAACAGAAGCTCTTGGTGAGTGGATAAAATTCAAGACAATACATTTTAATACTCTTTCTGAGATGAGGACACCTCAGTGACAAAGCCCAGGGTCAGAGGAGGGGTAGCAGGGGCTGTCTGGATTGGCCAGAGGCAACAAGGAAATGGTGTAGATGCCACAAGTATGGAGGACGGGCATTATGAAGGTACCCAATCAAGTATAATGGACAGAGACGAACTATTGAACCATGATCAACAGAGTTACCCTGCCTGTTGGGAGGAATATCAGAGGGAAAACCACTTTGCTTTTTTTGTTTGTTTGTTTCTTTGTTTTTTAAAAAGTAACTTTATTGGAGTATAATTGCTTTACAATGTTGCGTTAGTTTCTGCTGTATAACAAAGTGAATCAGCTATAAGTATACATATATCCCATATCCCCTCCCTCCTGCGTCTCCCTCCCACCCTCCCTATCCCACCCCTCTAGGTGGTCACAAAGCACTGAGCTGATCTCCCTGTGCTATGCGGCTGCTTCCCACTAGCCATGCATTTTGCATTTGGTAGTGTATATGTGTCAGTACTACTCCACTTTAGACTGTTCTGCTATTCACTAGACTGTAAGAGTGTCAGAAAGGTAATTCAAAGCCAAAGTGGTCTCCTCATTGAATTTATATCCATTCATTGTTTTATTTGCACGATTAGAGAAGGATCTACACAGGGTTCCCAGTACTGGCTCTGAGATAGGTTAAGAGGAAAATTCACACCCAGGATGGGTACTGTGACAAAGCAAGCTCTTAGCCAAGAAAGCCAAGTGGACATCTAATTGTAATCCCTAAATTACTCTTCTCTATGGCATGTTTTGACTTGTGATGTTGGTAAGCTCCCCAAATGGTTCCAGGGCTTTACTCTGTGTGTGTCAAATGGGGCAATAGCTTAAGCTTTCGCTGAAGGTTTAATAAACAGTCCTGAGATTCAAGTAGTGCCCAGGAGGCCTGAAGATACTAGCACATCGCATTGGCTTAATCAATTTACAGGAATTCAGTTTCTCTTTCTTTATAATTAGGCTAAGATAGACACAGAAAGAGAGAGAGACTGACAGACTCATAGATAGAAGAGAGAGAAAATCAAGTGGTTAAGAGTAGGGGATCACGTATCAGGCTGCTGTCATGAGAACTGCAGCTCCCCCGCTTCCCTGCATGTAAGCTTGTGCAAGAAACCTACACTCCCCAGGCTAGGTTCCCTTATCTGCAAGATGAAGATTATAGAATCTACTTCACTGTGCTGTTGAGAGTATTAAATGAGAGAACACATACGCAGTGTTTAAAAGAGTATCATGCAAACGGTGAGCGCTCAGTGAAAGTTAATTGTTACTATATATTTAAATATTTTTATTGGATAAAAGGCAGTACTAGCCTGCATTTCTCTATTCATGCTCTTTGGGGCAAGTAAGCCTCTTCCGGTACAGAGGCTCTCCCAGAGAGTCCTATATTGATTCAACCCCGAGGCCGCCTCTCTTTCCTGAGATTGAAACCAGTGCCTCCAATGATACAAGGTCAAGAGTCTCTGATGTTCATGGTTCTCCAGTGTCACTAGCCCCCTTAACTTTAAGAGAGAATTCATGGAATTATGTCTTAATCACCACCCTAGGTTCTTTTGTACATTTATATTAAACTATTAAATATTTCTTCTTAAATCTCCAATCATTTATATATTTTTCTTACGATTTCATTTCAAAATAGTGTAGATTTAGCCGTGACAATTTGCCTTTTGGGTTCCAGCCTCTGAGAATCCAAACTTCAGCCCTCTCTGGGGCTGAATATCTCTTTTAAGTATTGCCCATGCTTTCATCTTTTAATGTACTCTTGGACTTGAAATGTTATAATTTATAAGTAGATGACATGTTAGGAAAAATAACCAGATTACCCTGAACAATTTATAGAACCAGGGCTATAATAACTCTAGGGATGGCATTTTTGTCTTGAAGCAACTCAGAAAATGAGATGCGGGTTTATTTTTGAGAACTTCTGAAGAGGGAGACGTCTAAGTTTCCACTCGTGCTAAGTTCACAGTGGTTTAAAGACCATCTGACAATGATTCCTGGAGGAATGAGAAGAACGCTGAGCCTCAGACACTAGTGTGGTCACCTGACTCCCCCAGTGCTACTGCAGCCAGGAGGTGGAGGACAGGATGGGGGGTGGGGGGCAAGGAACACCGATTCTGCAATTACCACAATAACTGAAACCAACCCAATGACTGAAGAAAGTCTCACTGTTTTTTGGACACGAATAGTTTAGACTTGCTGTCAATATTGGTCAGTGTTCTAAAATTTCATGATTTCACTTTAACTATTCAAGACCCATTAATGATTTTTTCCTAGAATTTTCAAAGTAAAGGCTTTCTGCTCCAAAAGTTCCTGCCAAAGGTTTATAGCTAATACTGAGTAAGACGACATCAGCTGATCGTAAATCACACTGCCCCGAATAAAACACATTTTGGATTGCCCTTTGTGGCAAGGATGATCAGCTCTCCTCTGACATCCACCCTTAGACACACAGCTAGACTACATTTCCCAGACTCCCTGTCGTCAGGTGAGCCATGAGGTCAAAGCCTATAGGAATGTGAACAGAGTGAGGTTTGCCATTGCAGGGCTGGGATTTAGAAGAGGAGCCACACCTCCTCAGGGTTCTCTTGCTCTTTCTGTAGGA
The DNA here is from genome assembly GCF_963455315.2 of Globicephala melas. Classification (NCBI taxonomy): domain Eukaryota; kingdom Metazoa; phylum Chordata; class Mammalia; order Artiodactyla; family Delphinidae; genus Globicephala; species Globicephala melas. Next base: position 108,514,468 of record NC_083319.1, on the reverse strand, counting down.
GAGAAAGGAGTCCCCCAGTGCCAGCGTAACCCTGGAAGCTCCACGCTGAAGAGCTTCTGCCAGCCTGGTTTCCCAAAAGACTGCGTACAGAAGAGGTTCCCTTGCTCTGGGCTGATATATGAGTGAGGAATAAGCTTACGCTATGTTTAAACCATTACACCTTTGGGTCTATTTATTATTGCAGTTTAGCACTGAAGGGAGGTGGAATATGCCACCCCAAAGTATGTCACATGGGCATAAGGGTGAATTTGAGCTAAAGGCACTTGTAAAACAGCAGATGCAAAGGAGCACTTTAATCTCCCTTTTCTTCCTGAAAGCAGGACACAGAATCCCATGTAAAAGATGCTGTCCCGGTACAAGGAGAAAAGAAACCTTATCGCTGGAGATAGGAGTCAAGGCCAAGAGACATCTGTACAGACGTTGTTAAAATAACTTTATCTTTCTTTAGTCTCCCCATATATTTTAGTTACTTTCCCACAGTCGCCTTGCTTTGTTCAACCTAGTTTATAAACAGCGAGGCCTTGCCATTTCTTTGGGTCTTCATTTTCCTGTGGGGACTCTCATGGACGTGTGAAAACCTGTACGCTTTGCCCTTGTTGATCCATCTTATGTCAATTTCATTCTCAGGCTGGGCCAGAGAGGCTGAGAAAGTAGAGATCAAGTCTGGCTTCCCCTACAGTATATCCCAACTAACTAAATATGCCATATTGAAAAATTAGGCACGTTTACTAAAATCACACAGGACTAGAGATACCTTAACTTTGTTTTAGTCCTTTTTAGTCTTATCAAAGGTGCTTTTACATGTTTTACTGCTTAGGAATCTCACAGTAACCTTTGACAAATAGCAACTCTAGGAAAATATCTATACATTTTTTTAAAATAGTACTGCAGAAAGATAAAGTCACAATTTAAGATAATAGGAATAAACTTAGAGTTTGAACTTCTGATATCATATAACAGAAAATTCCAAAGAACCAGTAAAAAAAAAAAAAAGTAAACCAAGTTTCAATTTCAAACCTGAGTTAATAATAAATACACTTTGAAGAGTTACTTTTGTGGTCCCAATTACCAGTAAGAAATCATTATTAACATGATAATTGTCCTTACCTGCTAAAGAGGACATATTAATAATGATGCCACCTTCACCTCCATTTTGCTTGCTCATGTAATCCAAACCCAGGTAGGTTCCACTGATGACAGAAACCTAGTCCAGGGGCAGAAATGGGAAAAGCAACAGAGCTATTACACTCTATTAAAGAGTATAGCTCTGATAAAGAGCTATTATACTTTATCATACTTTATCATATGGTCACACACCACAGTTTTTATTGCTATCCCAGATACCGAGGGAGACTCCTGCACATGTTATCAATGAAAGGTTTCGAAGTGGCTGTGTTTTTTTCAAACGCACTGACTGGATTCTCTTTTATTTGCCTAAACTTGTAGAGCTCATCACATCTCTGCAAAACTTCACTTAGTTGCCTGATCTGAGATTTTATGATAAAGGTTATATTCCAAGTGTCTTGTTACTTTCACTAATCCTCAGCATCTTCAAGAATTCTGTACATTCTTTTTCTTTTCTAAATACTGGATACAAAATGTATTCACCCTTCTTAGCATATGGTTCTCTTGTCCAACTATTCTACATCCATCTGCTCTGTTTCATTCTCTTGGATCTTGGAATATGTAATAGTGGATACCCTTGATTTCCTACACAGTTTTCATTTCCTTCTTCTATTTTGCATTCGTGTCTACTTCTTCTGCATGTAATATAGAGGAAGGTGATCTCCCCTGTTTTAGTGCAGACAGTGATTAACCTATTTCAATCACAGAAATCCCATTCCCCTTGCCCGTGACTGGTTTAGGAGCCAAATGTGACCATTTCTGGCGAGACCTGAGAAGCAGTCCGCTGGAGGTGGGGTCTGGGCTGGGGAGGGTGATGGAAGAGGACTCTGCGGAGAAAATTGTCATCGCTCTTAAGAAAACCAGGAAGAAATTATTGCGTTACTCCTTTCTCATTGCTTCATATGGGGGCGATGGCTGGAATGAAGTTATATTGATAGCATCTTTAAGAGGAAACCACCATGATGGCTGGCAGACGGGAATGAGATCTGGGAGCTGCAGCATCAAGCCATCCTGAACTCTGTGTCGTATGAGATCACATAGCCGTTGTACCCAGTTTGAGCAAAAGGGATTTCTGTTCCTTGGACATATGGTCTTCAGTAATGAAATCACTTAATTTTGTTCATCACTCCTGCAGCTGTCCTTTTGAAAGCTTACCCTGCTTTGCTACTCACATCCATGTATAGGCACCTTTTGGGTTTTATCCTAACATTTAAGAATTAACCACTGTCAAAATCAACTTGTGACATGAAACATATTTGAAACCTTGCATTCCCTTTTAGATTTAAGAACTCCTCTCCCTTCCAACTCAGACTTTTGAAAGGTGAAAATTTGCTTTTGACATCTTAATTCCTATGTCTCTCATTCTTTATAGCACTGCAAAGAAAATGATACAACAGATAATGAGATAACGAGTCTGAACCTGAGGGTATATATTGGTGGTTACCTTCTTTTTATTTTAAAAAGTCCTTTTGGAGTTTTTTTGACAAGGATCCAGAGTTGCCTCTCTACCTAACAGTAGTTCTAGCACAAAAAAAAAGTAAGCTGAAGATTCTATTCACTTAAGCCATGCATCAGTTTGATATTAAGTAGGCTTAGGGAGAATGAGTAAAACCTGCACATGATTCCCTTTAAAAAGGAAAAACAAAACATTAATGGCTTATATAAGAAGGAAAAGAATGTAGATGGCTGAAATTACTGAAGTCAGTCAGATTCTGTGTGTTTCTGCCCAAGTCTCCAGCATGTCTGAACAGAATTTCTGTTTATGTGTATTGGCGCTACGCTTTTATTCTCAGGTATTTACAGCTTTGCTGACACCTGCTTTTGTGTTTTCAACATCTACAAGATGCAGCCAGATAGAAAATTTGGGAATGTTTTTAATTTTTTTTAAAAGCCAGATTTATTTCCTGGTTTTTGATGGAGAAGGCAAAGGATTATCTTGCCATCCATTATCAGGTTAAGAACTGAGTAACTTTGCAAATAAAAGGCTTCTTGGGATAAACCTGCAAGACAAAGCCTAAGGTTTTAGCTGTACATATAAGAAATTTTCACCTCTTTTCCTTTACTTTGACAACCTCTTCCATATCCCAGATCATATATTAATGGAATTGTTAGAAAAACGCAGAATAAAAATGTTTCCTAAATATATTTGTGGCCTTTTGGCAATGCTTATACATTGTATAGATTGGGCCATTGTAATATCCAGGGAAAAAAAGAAAACAAAAATTACAGATATGTTCTCGCTACAGATACAAAAAAAAGCTGGAATCTATAGCATTATTTTAGTCCATTTTGTAAAGGTATTAAAATTTTGTATTTGACTCTCAAACAAAAAAAGAGGAAAATCCAAAGTCTACTTTTACTTAGTGAGGATAAATGAAAATTCAGTTATTGACAAAGTGATATAATTAACACATGCTTACTCAACATTTTTAGTTACGAAGAGACAATTTTTATATGTAATACTGAAATTGTATAGTATTCCAAATGTTAACATACTTTTTTTTAAAAAAAAGTTAAAGCATTCTATAACTTAAAACCACTCTCATAAATTCCTCTATCCTGGAAATAATTCTCTAGTAATACAGATAAATGGATAAATGAACTTGTTTAACTCTTCTTATTAGGCATAATGTCTTCCTATTATACACACATATATGTATATATGCTTCTATAACATTTGTGTGTATGTATGTGTGTATTCTCTACGGAATTTTCCTAATCTGTCATTTCCTTTATTTAATTTCCCTCCAGTCTGCAGTTGCTTTTAGTTTATTTATGATTCTTGTGCTACACTGTAATTAAAGCAATTTTTTAAAAGATTCTGTCATCTAAATCATGAAACTCTGCCTTTCAGGTTTCTTGTTTTTTCTCCAGCCAGTTCTCAAGGGATACTAATATAGATGATCATTTTTTTCCTGAAACCTTTTCTCATCTTTTATTCTTCCATGTTCAGTCTTTTAAAATTTCTGCATATTTAGGGGGTAGATATGATTGTCTTCCCCCTCGCAGAAGCTGCTTATAAAATTTAGCAAGCTTTCCCTAACTATAACATTTCAATGGGATCTTTAGATATGGCAGAGTAGCAATAACAGAAAGTAGTTACTAATTTAAGGTGTAATCAACACCCCTGGGAGCCAAGAAAAAGGAGTACACTTGACAACACTGTTTCTATCCATTTCCTCAACTCTTCATTAGAGACAGTATAGAGCAGAGGGACCCACCTCGTTTAGAAATGAGATAGTGCGAATGAAGAAAATGTAGGTTTTTAGTCTCTGGACGAGAAATGCAATTTTTTGAGCGACTGCTATGTAGTAGCACCGTGCTGGATGCTTCATACAAATTATGGATTAGTGACGCTTAACCAACCTTAGAGGTAAGAGGATTACCTCCATCCTTTCACAAACTGGGAAATTCAAGATCAGAGACATGAAATAAAAGTTCATGAATTTTAAATTCAGGTCTGAAACAAATCTTTTTTAAAATCCCCAACAATAGCCATCTATTTTGTTTAATTTTTATTTGAATATACTAAAGGCGTCAATATAAGTTAGTCATATGTCCAAATTAGGTTGGAAGTCCCATCTGAGTGGGAATGAATTATTTAGGTTTATTAAAGCTTCAAAAAGTAAAATAAATACATTACCAAATGGTCTTACCAATATTCAGAGTTAAGTCTACCTCTGCCCAATGGCCAGACCAACCTTTGAGAGTTATACAAAGACTCATTCTTTCCTGAACATTCCCTGTGAGCCTGAGCAGCTATAAATAAGGCAGCTGTGGCTGACACACAGAGGAGCCTAGTGGAAACAAAAGACTGGGAAGAGGTTTACTGTATCTCTTGTGTGGGAAGAGCGGTGGGAGCTGCTGGCTGGAGAATAAAGAAAGGGCAAATTTGCTAAGGAGTAAAAGTGGAAGGACATATATACTGTTTGTCGTACACTGTTTGCAACACTGATGTGTTAGGAAACCATCCAAACATTGTACTGAAACACAAAAATGAATATCCACGTATGCAAAATATCATAGAATAGCAGTTTATTTTTCTAATACACTTTAATTGAACATCTGTGTATGCAAAACAACAATTTTCTGCCTTCAGAGAACTTACAGTAGAGTAGCATAAGTTATACATGTATAGAAATAATTCTAATAAAATTTAAAAACTGACATGCCTTATAAGGATGGTATAAACTATGTTGTATAAAATTTCAGAAGAGGGAAAGATACATGGTGAGGTCCTTTAAGCCGTTACTCTCTGACATGGACAAGAACATGGAAAAATATGCAAAAGACCACACAGGGAATTGTACAAGGAGGTAAATTACATCCAGAGCAGAGTTGAAAAAAATTATTATACAAACCACATACAAATATTTGCATTATACTAACAGAGATAATCAAGTTATAAGGATAATGATTGGTCAGACTCTAATCTACTTTTGCAATGGGTGTTGTAAGTAGGAGGGGAAGTAATTTGTTTTTAAGTTATATATGGGTAACAAAGGTTATAGCTTGTTCTTTTTATGTAATATTAAATAAATGTCATCAGTCCCTGGAGTTAAGCTAAGGAGTGGCCTTTGTCAGCAGAGTTCAAAGAAAAATAAAGGCCAGCTCCAGGAGAGTGAGTTGTAACCAAACAGGGCAAATAAAATTCCCGTCTTGCAGAATTTTCTATTTGCAGATAATGCAGGAACTTTCCACATTGGAGCAGGTGTTAATTCACCTGTATATTTATTATATTAAAGCAAACATGCCCTGTCTGCTGGATGAAGATAGATAATTCGAATCCTATTACCTCTGAGACAATCTCTTCACTATTTTCATGTTTCATTATATTAACTCTAATCACTGCACATGTTTTCTGACAGCTGATTTCTCAGAAGAAAGGCACAGTAGGTGCCCATTATGAATGCACTGAATATAGGAACTTTATACCCTAGGGACCTCTATCTATAAAATATCTGTAGTTTTACTGATGAAACTACAAATAGTAGCGATGTTCTAGGGAGAGAGCTGCTGTGTGATTTGTGCTTTTTCATTAGCATAGCTTGATTAAAAAAAAAGTCTTGTCACTTTATGTGGTTTTGGAGACGGGCATAAGTTTATAAAAACATGTTTTTAAAAATTCCTGCAGTTTCCAATTGGTTGCATATTCCAAAAAAAATTATTTTAAATCTGGCAACCAAAGGATGTAATGAAGTATGGTTCATAATAAGTCAGGGGTAACCACCAAAGATTGCATATAAAATGTATGGTTTTCTTACCAGCTGAAGAAAATTAAAGTGATCCAATGGAATTTAAGACAAGAATGGAAAAAGAACATAAACAGAAAGAAAATTTAGTGAACATAAAGCATGAACTAAAGTGGAAGGAATAAGTCCTAATAGAAGAGTAAAAATAAATATGAGTGACTTAAATTCACAAATATAAAAAGCATTTGTTTCTAGATGTGATTTGAAAACTAAGATCTCACATTATACTGTTAGCAAGAGACAAAATTCACATAAAAGGTTACTTTCATTTTCAAAATAAAGAAATAGAAAAAGATACGCCTAGGTAAATGTGAATCAAAAGAAAACATAAGGTACCAATATTATTTCTGGAAATATAAAACAAATCAAAAATCACAGGTTGCAAATGGGGCTACAACTTTAAAAAATCAAAGATCAGTAAATTATAATCACCAGCCACTTATGTAGAATTCACACTGACAGAATGACTGAAAGAGGTAGGCAAGTTGACATTTGTCATTTGAGATATGACTACATGCTATTCAGAAACGGACAGATCAAGGAGATAGAAGTAAGCAAAGGAATAGCTGACAGACAAACCAAATAGAAATACTTGAAGAAAAGAAAATTAGGGCTTCCCTGGTGGCGCAGCGGTTGAGAGTCTGCCTGCCAATGCAGGGGACATGGGTTCGAGCCCTGGTCTGGGGGGATCCCACGTGCCGTGGAGCAGCTGGGCCCGTGGGCCACAACTACTGAGCCTGTGCGTCTGGAGCCTGTGCTCCGCAGCGAGAGAGGCCGCAGCGGTGAGAGGCCCGCGCACCGCGATGAAGAGTGGCCCCCGCTTGCCACAACTGGAGAGGGCCCTCGCGCAGAGACGAAGACCCAACACAGCAAAAATAAATTAATTAATTAATAAACTCCTACCCCCAACATCTTCTTTAAAAAAAAAAAAAGAAAATTATAAGCTCTTATCATTTATAACAGAGAGACACAAATATAAAATTAAATTAGGTATTAACTAAGCAAATGCAATGGTATCTTAGACATGGATATACCATGACAAAGTAAGATTTAGCCAAGAGATGTAAGTATGGTTCACAGTATGAAAATGTTTCATTTTATTTCACTACATTATTAGCCTAAAGTAGAAGAAAATCATAGAATTATCTCAACTCAGGAACAGCAGTTGTCATGTCTCTACACACACACACACACACACACACACACACACACACACACACACACACACACACACACACACACACACACACACACACACACACACACACACACACACACACACACACACACACACACACCAGAAAGATTTTGAGGGACACTTGACAAATAGGTTTTAAAGTTATTTTGAACTATAATGATATCCAGGAACACTTGAGACAAATTTTAGGAAGAACTGGAAGGAGAGTGTTTGTACTTTAAAATAGTACCTTTTGTTCTGGGTCACAGGATTTTAGGCATCTGTCAAGCTTGTACCTTATCAAAGTGGTACTCACAGATTCAGCTTTCTTGTGAGTTAGGGTAATTCTCATTACTCCTATCAAGTTATTACAGTTAAGTCATTACTCATGAGAATGTCAATTCAAGTCAAACATTTATTGACTAAGCACTATCTTCAAGATACTGTGTTGATTACTGAGAGAAGAACAAAGAAAAACATCACATGGTTCCTGTTTTTAAGGAGTTGGATGTGGTGAAGTAGGGACCACTCCCTGTGCATTTATACACACACAGCTGCCCCTCTGTACTTTACATGTGCCTGCTTTGCGAGACTAGTAAGAAAGACCTTACCAAAAACAGGGTGACCCCATGCCCCCGCCCAGCTCTGACATTTGGCTTTAGCTAAAGTTTGTTACTAAACCCCAATATCTTATGTCAAGTCTGTTTATAAAATAAGATAATCAGCAAGCTTATGATACAATGAATAAAACAAATTTTATTTCCTTATTCTACATGTTTACAATTCAAGGAAGAGCTAAGTAGTCATCAAACATTGTGGGAATTACACACACTCATGCACACACACACGCATGCACACACACACCGGCATTCAGGATAAAAATCTTAATAATTACAGAGTCCAACGGTCACTTTAGCCTTGTTGTCTGTTATAGTCCTGGAATTAAGATTTATTTTTTAAGTACATAAATTAAGCCAGGGGTTAGAAATTTTTTTTTCTATAAAGAGTCAGATGGTAAACATTGCAGGCATTGCACATCATAGGGCCTCTGTCACAATTATTCGATTCTACCACGGTAGCATGAAAGTAGCCAGAGATAACATGTAAATAAACGACCTTGGCTGTGTTCCAATGAAACTTTATAGAAACTGAAATTTGAATTTTGTATATTCATATATTTCTTTTTTTTCCTTATTTTTTCAACTGTTAAAACATGTAAAGCCCATTTTTAGCTTGCAGGTCACAAAAACAGGTGGCAGGCTCATTTGGCCTGAGGGCCGTAGTTTGCCAACTCCTAAGTTATACAGTAAACGATGGTTTTTTTCTGATGTTTCCTTTTAATATTTTAAGACAGATTTATTTTCATAATTGAAAACCTCAAATGTCTTCCTATTTGTAAAAGGAGATGCTTTTTTTCCCCAGCTTTTTATAACTTCCCTTTTTCTACATTGTAGGTCATTGTATTGTTTCCATGAAAAAAAACCTTTTTTCCTTTTAAAACATTTTAAGTAATTGTAGACCATGAACATGGCTAAGACGGCTTACCAAATTAATTTGCAGAGTTTTTTCCCAGTTTTTCTCATTATTCACTCCAGCATTATTCACCAAAATGTCCAGTTTTCCAAAGTGGTCTACAACTTTCCTAAAAGTATCTAATAAGAAAAAAAGAAAAAAGACATCATAGATACGTTCTTATTTTGCACAGACACATTTATGACAGTCTGTGCCCTGAAATGAGGTTTTAATTCATCCACGCTTCTCGTGAAAGTTATACTCTTAGACGGTGACTTCCTCCTGCCTTGCTTCTCAAGTGTGGTTTGTGAGCCAGCAGCATCAATTAGTATTACCTGGGAACCTGCTAGAAATGCAGAATCTGTGGCCACCACAGACCTATGGAATCGGAATCTTAACCATAATAAGATCTGCAGATGATTTGTATGCACATTAAAGTTCTGTAAGCAGTATCAGTGGTGTAAATTTTAGAGAACTGAGCAGCATATGCTAAGAGCTCTTAGAAGTCAGTCTGGGCAGCCAGCATCTCTGTCCCTAAGAAGTTACTGAAGCTCTGTGGCTTAGACTATGACAAGCATCCCTTTAAAAATAAGCCATATTTTCTTCATAAAGTGTCATATTAAACAGTTATGTATCCAGATCCATAATGATCATTTCAGTGCATTTGGATATCCTAGTAAGTCTATTTTTCATTCAGGTGATTTTATTTGATTATTGTAACTTCGATGTTTGCCTTTTCTTTTTCTATTTTGACAGCTTTGTATTGCAAGTTTGTATAACAACTGTGTTCAACTAAGGTCAAGTCTGTATAGATTCTGAGGTCTGAAGGTCCCTCATTACGTTGTCCAACCACATTTCCAGTCCTTGCCAGCCCTCCTTGACCAGTTAAAATTAGGCTTTACCCCTTGGTATTGAGAAACATTATTTCTCAAAGTAGCCTTTTACATAGTTCTATTGTTTCCCTGGGCCTTTTACCCCTGGTTCTAGTTCTATTACTTGAAACTATAGATAACAATTGTGGTTATTCTTCCAAATGATAGGAATGTGTTCTCGGGTCTTGGGTCCAACATATGGGTTCCTTGAAAAAAATAGATCCGCACAAACTTCATACTGATTGAAATAAAATTAAAGAATTATTAACAACCACCAGACATATTGAAGACGGCATGGACCAATTTGCCAAATGGATAAATTACTATGCAAGTTAGCTGCCAAAAATATTGCCAAGACTTTCTAATATGTACCCTTTACAGTACCTTTTACTGTACTGGAATGGAAAACGACAAAATATATAAAAACTGTTCATTTTTTCAAAGAATCTTTAAAACGCTTCTTAAGATCTCAAATTGATTCCAGAAAGGGTCCTCCAGTAGAAAAGATCTAAGGAATATTATTATTGTTAAATTTTGCATTTCATCTTAAATATATTCTACTCTTCAGAACTCCACATCCACCTTACAGGAAATTAGGTTGTCAAATATGGACGTCTACTTGCTTCTTTACTTTTCTTTCCTCTTTCGGTGTCCACTGTATTCCTTATACTCTGCCCTTACTGATGTATAACACACCAAATTATACATTGGTGTATTCTTCTTTATAACACACCACTGAATTTTGGGCTCAAGCAACTTACAGTCTATTAGTAACTCTTGCTGACATTTATATGCTGTGGTACTCTGTAATTTGCCTAAACTCTTCAGGTTGCATTTTTCATCTGTAAGTCATCTCCAAGAACTTTTTCACCTCTGTATTTTTATGATTTCAATGAAGTCTCTTTGGCCACATGTCTAAGCAGTTTTAAAAGTTGTAGGCAACATTAAATCCTGACACTGGAAGAGCCAATGCCATGTTTTCCTAAACTGCAAATAAACGCTGATGTCCAGACAACATGTGGATTTCTCACGACCAACATGCCTTCTGCTGGTCACTTACGTGTCTGGTTTCCTCCTTCACAATCACTTATCCTTAAGGAATGTGTTTACAGTCAAGGTACTAATTTTAAATACTGGGAAGCAAAACAATTAAGGTTAAATGTCACGTGTGAAACTACATAAATTCAGACAGAAATAGCTTTCAGATGATCTGTAGGGAATCTGTTCCCTGTTCCATCAGCATGGCTGTTGGGATTTGACATGACTTTATCCCTGATGAAAACTATCCTGTGCAATCAGCAAAACTTTATCCTCTAGCAACTAGCACTATGTTTACAGGTCTCTTCTACTCATGCTTGTAATCCATGTTATAGGTCTTTATAACATTTTCTGATTTTAATTATATAATTTCCTTTAAAACAATTTCCCTGAACAGCAGTTGGCTTCCTTCTAACATATAGCTCCATTTTCACTCTCTCACAGAACAGCCCAACATTTTCGAAAAAACACACATCGACGTTAAGAACAGAAGTACCAGAGTGACTTTTATGAAGATATTTTTGGTCCCTTGACTAAAGACGTGCCTAATAATTTACTTAGTCTTTCAAAAAAACTTTGTGAAATACAAATATTTTATTTTCCCATTTTCTCCCAGAAAAATATGTATGTTTTTCATATAGATCTACTGGGTTTCTATATGACCAAATCTGTTAATTGTCTACACCAATTCTGTCCCTGATATTTCACAACTAGATTGGTCTATTTTAAGTGAGTAGACGGAAACAGGAAAGCATTGAGGAAAGTCTGGTAGAAACTTTTCTTCTGCAATTCTAAGACTACAGTACAGCTATTATTGTTTTTAAAATATCATTTCATAGGGGAAACACCAGAGAGAGCATGTGGTTAAAAGTATCCAGTACGTCTGTGATGACAACCCTTGACCTTTCATTCTAGTCCATTCCAAAGAGAAACACTGCCACATTTGATTGTCATTGGACTCTGTGACTTCCAGCTTTCTGGGAGTTGTTTGCCATACTCGCCTAGCCTACTTTGTCTTTCCCAGTTCCATCTGCAGGTTCAATCATTTAATAATTACTGTAGCAGCACCGTCTTGGAATACACCAAGGAATCTTGATTACATTCTGTGCGGCCACATGACTAAAATAAAAGGATTTCTCAAGCATGCTTGGCTTTTCTTGCCCCTTAGCTTTTAGGGCTACTGAGACGTCAGAGGAAACGTAACAGTCCCAGCTATCTCTTGCAGCTCAGAGGTAGCTGCTCTCCAGGAGGTAGCCGGCCGCCCGCCCCAGGCTGGATCTCTGGCCGGGGGTTGCCTTCATGTTGCTGCTTACTCAAGGTACGCTCCGCGTGGATGGATGGATTCCCTGCCCTTACCTCTTAGTTGTTCCTGATCGGCCACATCGCACTGGATGAAGAGAGTCTTCTGAGGTTCAAACTGCTCATCCAGGGCAGCTTTACACTTTAAACCTGCTTCACGATTCCAATCGACAAGCGCTACCTACAGACAAGAGGAGAGGAATCGAGATCCTGCGCGGCTCTTGAAATAGACCAACAATAAAGAGACCACAGGACGCTCCTCTTTTGGACCTGAGATGGGGCAGTTTACAGTTCGGGATCTCTCCCGGAGCGTTCGAGGTCCGCTCGAGCGCGCCAGCCTGGGCAGCTCTGGAGACTGCACGGCGGGCACCGGGGGCTCAGCCTCGGTCGCTGCCCCCATCCCCCAGGGCCCCGGCTGGGGGAGCGGGTCGCGGGTGGGCCGGCGAGGTTCGCGCCGTGCGCCCTGCCTCGCTTACCTTAGCGCCCTTGAGCAGCAGCGCCTCGGCGGAGGCTCGGCCGATGCCCTGGGCCGCGCCGGTCACCAGCGCCACTTTGCCGTTCACGTGCATGTCGCCGCCTGCGCGCGGTGGGCGAGCTCGGCGTCTCCGCGCGGCCGCGGCTTTTAAGGACCCTGCGCGCTCGCGTGCTGCCCGTCCGCGTTCTCCTGCCAGTGGGCGGGGATGAAGCTGTCAAGCAGCGCCGGGCACCCACGATTGTGTCACCTGGCCCTGAGCGCTCCGGTTCCGCGATCTTTGCCTTCCTGACTCGCAGCCAAGCCCAGATCAGCGCCTCCCCTCTCCCTGTGGCTGCCTGACTGGCGGTGGGAGGCACCAAGCAGAAAGGGTGCTCCCCAAGAAGTGTTCCCTTCAGTGCGCTGAAGACCACCCCACAAAAGAATGGTGGAGGAGAGGCTTGAGAGCCTGGATTCCTCCTCTGCGCCCAGGTCCTCCCCTCTCCTCCCCCACCCCCCACCCCAAAGAAAAATAAAACCGGGAAAAAAACCCACAAACAAACCCAGCAAACTGTAAAGCACAATTTTAGGGATGTTGCTTTTTTGTCTAAGTTTTTGTCTGAATTCCCATCTCCTGGACATTGGGGTGGGGATGGAGGGAGCAGAGGTCACGAACACCGTTGTGGGTTTTGGGGGGTTTTTGTTTTTCTTTCTTAATTGTGTTTTGGACAAACCTGTATAGATATTGGAGATGAAAGGTGCACTGTGCTCGGAACAGAAACCCCTGGATCCTATCATTTCAAGGCTGGAACTCTTGAATCTTGGAAATAGGAGTCTTATTGGCACTTATGTTTCAGATCAGTATCAATCCTGGGTCATCCTGAGAGTGCCCAGCAAGAATTGTTATCACTGACTGCACGGGACTCCCAGACTCGCTGTCAGCCTGGTGGCGTGCTGGTTCAATGGTATGCTTGCTGGTTGAGTCATACTAGCTCTGGAGGCTCTGAGTTAAGTATGGGACAGAGGTTCCTGGTCCTCCAGGAATTTGAGCTTGAGCTGTGAACTGAGATGCATTCAGCCGGGATTATGCAGCTGACCTAGTCTGTCTGTCTGTCTGTCTTTCTCTCTCGCCCGCAGGCTTCAATTCTAATTCTGTAAGCTTAATACCTACTTGGCATTTATTTTCATGATCAAAGAAATTTAAGCACCTGGTGAGGTGGGGGTCAGGCAGAAAGCTTACACAGCAGAATGAATCCTTTGTGTACTTCTTTGTCACCGGCAGACGAGGTGACTGACAGGGCAGGAATGTTTGGGGAGGTTGTGTGAAACGTATGTTGTCAGTAAATCACTGAAACAAGTCTTCACGTTGAAAGAGAACAGCAGAGGATTCAAACAAACATAGGAAACCAAAGAAAACCCAACACCTCTAGGGGCACGCACAGAACATAGAAGGAGAAAAGGAACTGTTTTTCTTTATCAAGAAAGAACACCTTAAGAGCCAGAGAAGGAGCCTCTGGAGTGACCCAGGGACATGTTGGGAAAGCAAAGTGTTGCAGCACATATGGGGAAAGGAGTTTCAAGAATAAAGGAGTTGTTCCTAACACAAAGTACTCTGATAAGTGCAGGGAAGGAAGGATGAAGAAATACTTTGAATTTTTCCAGACAGTAGTCAACGTCAGTAAATTTAGATGGTACAGAAACCAAATGGCTGAAATTTAAGGAAAAAAATGATGAGAAGATGAACATTGCAGAGGCTCCAGACCAACATGATATGGAAAGCAGTAGATTGGACAGTAGTTGGAAAGATTAGTAAGCCAATAAGTTATTCCTTTAAGAAAGGAAGGGGACGGATTCAGGTTAAAAGGCTGCCAGTCACCGAGAGCAAAGCCGGAAACAGGAAGCAGTACGGGGGTGGGTGGGTGAACTGGAAGAGCATTGGCTGTGGATTCACACAAAGCTGGTTCGGGTCTTTTCTCTCTGCTCCTGCCCAGCTGTGGGATCTTGGGCAAGTCGCTTCCGCTCTGTGCCTCAGATTTCTTGCAACAATGAAATTACGTCTGGCACAAGATAATAACAATATTAGTTCAACTAATTACTGCTGGGTCCTTAACAAATAATACACATGAGATGGAGAAAAATGTGAGAAACAGGTTTATTAGCACAAAGCAGGACTGGGATCTACCCCCAACCCCTTTCCCTCCCGTTGGTTTCCATGGCCACTGCCTTTGTTCAGACCCTTATACTTTTTCCTGTGACAGCAGCAGCAGTTAGACTCCTGAATGATTTCCTTGCCCCCAGATTTCTTAGATCCAATTCGGTTTCCACACTCCTCCCAATAGAAGTTCTAAAACACTGATCTGATCGTGTTTAGACATTCTGATGTTTAAAACCCTTAAACTATCTCAACCCCAGGGCATGGCATAGGGGGCATGCCACTCCCCATATCTTTCTTGTAACCCCTCTTTACAGCCTGGGAAGCCACATCAGTTAAAACCTATCCCACTGTCCAGGCTCAGGCCTTTGCCATACAGTATCTGCTCACCTGAGTATAGTCCCCTCCTGCTTTCTTCACCTGTCTTCCCACTGAGCTGGAGAACTCTACAGTGGAAACACTTCTCACTCACATTATTGTAATTACCTTCCTGTCCCTGAGTGCCTTCAAGCTGTGTCCTGAGCACCCATGGCAGGGTCTGTGCTTAATACATGTTGAATAAAGAAAAGAACAGATAAATATAAGATATGTGTTTGAGAGAAGATGGAAAATGGTGAAAATTCCCATATACTGTGATTACCTTTTTATATAACTTAAAAGTAAGACTGGAAAAAATACGTGGGTATGGCGGTTTGGAAGAAGAACGTTTTGATATTTTATATTAAATGTACATTTTGATTTTAAAATATCTAAAGGATATTATGTATAGTATATTTGAAAACCAAAAGAAGCACTCTTTACCCAATAAACAAATTCCCCATTCCTCTGTGGTTTTTTGATAAACATTTCTCATCTTCCGTGCTCATAACATTATTTAATTTCATTTACATTAACTCTATAATTCTATCGTCAATGTAATTTGTGTAATTAAAAACATAATTCTTAGCTAAAACTAGGTTAAATCTGAAACAAACCATCATTCATATAATTTTGTGAAAGCATTCCTATTTATAGGTTATGTTTTATTTAGTTTGTTGTACAAAGTTCTCTTAAAATAAAAACAAAAATTAATTAACAGTCGAATTAAAAGGGATTATTTTTATCCCACCCCTAGAGGGGTGGGATAGGGAGAGTGAGAGGGAGACGCAAGAGGGAGGAGATATGGGGATATATGTTTATGTATAGCTGATTCACTTTGTTATACAGCAGAAACTAACACACCATTGTAAAGCAATTATACTCCAATAAAGATGTTTAAAAAAAAAGGGATTATTTTTCCTTTGATGCAATTGCAGGTGTTTGATATTTACTCAGGGACAGTCATCCCGTAAAGGTAAAAGCACAGCCTCTGAAATCCAGCTTTACCGCCTACTGGCTGTGTGACCTTGGGCAAGTGACATAACTTCTCTGAATCTCAGCTTCCTCATCAGGAAAATGAGGATGATGATAGTACCTATTTCATAAAGTCGTTGCAAAGACTATACCGAATTAAATAAATACTACATATGTAATTGAATTTGTTATTCACTACCAAACTGTGAGGTGGTTATTATTGTGGTCATTTTACAGATGAGGAGAACAGGTTTGGGGAGGTTAGGGGATTTGGCCAAGGTCACTTATCTAGAAAATAGAAGGAGCTGGCTTTGACTCCAAGTGTGGCTGACTCCTGAGTGGTACTCCTTCTTCTTCTTTTTCTTAAATTAAACTCTTTATTTTTTGAGATAATTGTAGCTGAGCAGTACTTTTCGCCATGATTGAATAGTGATTTCTTTAAGAAACACAAGTTAAAAACAGACTTAAATTCAAGTTAAAATTCAAATCAGAATTCCTTGATCACATTATATTTTCACACACACACTAGTGCTTGTAGCTCAGCCCTGACTTGTTAAGACAGGCCAGTCTCCACTTGATTTTCCTTTGTCCTGTGCCCAGGGGTGAGCACAGACATCCCAAAATGTACCTAGTCACAGGCCCCAGCTTGTGAGGGCCCCAGTCTATCAGGTGACTGATCTACCTGTGACAGATCAGTCACCTGATATTATCTATAATATCAAAAAATTTAAATAGGTGGCTGTATTTGAGTTTGTATATCTTTATTGCTAGTGTAGTTGGATATTTTTCCTATGTTTACTGGTCACTTTTTTTTATTCTATGAATTGTCAGCTCCTTCACCGTATCCATTTCTGATCATAGTTTAAATATTTTTATTTTGTGTGATAGTTACAAAGATTATGAAATTATATTTTAGAAATGCACTCTGAAGAGGTTATGCATTAAGTGACAGGGTGTTTGGAATTGTAAGTAAAATAACCCCGTAATGTGGTGGACACCAGTGAAGCAAGAATGGCCGTGAGATGCAGTGAGGACTAAGCCTTCATAGCACATTCCTGGCTATTTGTATGGACGTGTGACTATCCACTCCATGTGAATATCCTCCAAAAGCTAGGATATGTCCTTGTACCAATAATTTTATTAGTCACTAAGGATGGATTAAAAAGGCCAGAGGACACCTTTGGTGTCAAGGGTTTAAGCATGTATCAAAACATCAAATTGTACGTTTAAAATTTGCAACTTGAGGGCTTCCCTGGTGGTGCAGTGGTTGAGAGTCCGCCTGACGATGCAGGGGACACGGGTTCGTGCCCCGGTCCGGGAAGATCCCACATGCCGCGGAGCGTCTGCGCCCGTGAGCCATGGCCACTGAGCCTGCGCGTCCGGAGCCTGTGCTCCGCAACGGGAGAGGCCACAACAGTGAGAGGCCCGCTTACCGAAAAAAAAAAAAAAAATGCAGCTTTATTTGTAATAGCCCCAAAATGGAAACAGCCCCAGTGTCCATTAACAGCTGAATAGATAAACAAGTACTGGTGTATCCATACAGTGGAATACTACTCAGCAATAAAGATAATGAACTATTCACAAAAATAGTGTTTATGAATCTTAAAATAATTATGAAGCATGAAGGAAACCAGAATTTTTTTTTAAAAGCAAACATGTTATGATTCCAGTCATGTGAAATTCTAGAAAATACAAACTAATTTACTGTCAAAGAAAGTAAATCAGTGGTTTCCCTGAGGGTCAGTGAGGGCAGGGAGAGATTACTAAAGGGCACAGGGTGAATATAGTGGTGATGGAAGTGTTCATTAGAATGGTTACAATGGTTTCATGGGTTTATATGTACATCATACAAATCCAATTGTACACTTTAATTATGTGCAGTCTATAGTTTGTCAGATGTCAGTAGAACTTTTTAAAAAGTGGTTCAGTAAAAGTTTGGATCTACTTCTTTTTTTTTTTTTTTTTTCCAGAAACTGGAAGATTTCTCAAGCTTATATTGACTTGACCTTCTGTCTCTCCATGCCTTGGGAAGGGTAGCCCTCCTTAGTGGCCGGCAACATTGGTAAGCAGTAAAGATCATTTCTATCTGAGTCGACAAAACTCTGGCTGGATGATAAAAGACTATAGGATTCACCTTTCTTCTATTTTCATTTTCTTGTCTGTGCAGTAATAGCCTTGAGGTGAACAGTTCTTAGGCTACAGGAGTAAACAAACCCTTATTTGCTCTGACAATGACCTCAACTCCAGGAAAAGCCCCAGTGTGATATGTACACACTCATCTCTTATAACCGTAGTCATCAAGACATCTGGGGATGCACCTTCAGTAAAGGCACTGTGTCTCTAGTTCGGTACAGTCTCCTCCAGACCCTGTGTGATTCGTATCACACACAGTGTCTCTGTACCAATTATGGTTTCAGCTTGGCCCCTGTAGTCTTACCACAAGTGACTCTAGCAAACCAAATTCTGGACATCAGGGCTCATGTTCCTTTGTAGTACCTGGGAACAGCTCCCCCTCTATGTGCTGGGAGTTATGTGACATCTCTTGGGAAAAAGGGAGTCAATTCATCCTTCTCCCCAAACCACTAGAGGTTGTCATGACAACTTCCCCCTCCTGAGGGTGACTTCTGGATCCTCAAAAACCCCTGGCATCCAGGCCACAGAAGAGAACCACAAAGTGCTGTAGTCTTTCCTAGGTGGCATTTGTCAGCAATGCAAAGTAGATCAAAACTGGGAGAAGAAAAAATTCTTTGCAAGTTGCCAGCAATATCCAGACTGGGTCTTTTTTTTTTTTTAATTTTAAAATTTTATTTTATTTATTTTTTTATACAGCAGGTTCAGACTGGGCCTTCTTGGCCAAAATGGGGTCAGAGAGGAGGGAACAATGTCCCCCTAAGGTGTAGGTTAGGTGTATTAAATGCATTATTGACTTATGATATTTTCCACTTATGATGGGTTTATCAGGATGTAACAGCATCATAGGTCGAGGAAGATCTTTATATTTAGCCAGTCTTTGACAAAGGAACAAAGGCAATATAATGGCGCAAAGATAGTCTTTTCACCAAGTAGTGCTGGAACAGCCGAACATCCACATGCAAAAATAATGAACGGTCACAGACCTTCACAGTACCCCTTCACAAAAGTGAACTCAAAATGGACCACAGACCTAAGTATAAAATGCAAACATATAAAATTCCTGGAAGATGACATAGGTGCACATCTAGGTTGACCTTGGGTTTGGCAGTGACTGTGTACATCCAACACCAAAGGCATGATCCATGAAAGAAAGAATCGATAAGCTGGACTTCGCGAGGCTTTCAAACTTGCACCTCTAGGTCTTTGGGCATTCTCCTTCTTGCCTATCCGGCCTCTCTTGCTTTTCCCCATTCCTCGTCTTTTCTAGAACCCACAACCCACTAGCGCATTACCTTCTTGCCAGTAACCTTTGCGCCATTGTCCGTCTACTGGACCTATAACGACACAACTATCCAGCTTCTCTATTTTCAAATTCAGGCAGCTAGGGTGCCATGAGGGCAAATCATAAACTCTAACAATGCTGTCCTCTCTCTCATGCCCGATGGTAATTATATAATTCAAGCGTTCGAATTCTCTTCTAACCCCTTTATCGCTATTCTTTTCCTTTCACTGTCAGGAGGAAACCTTTTACTTTCCCTGAAAGTATAAAATGGAATTTCCTCTATTATTATCAACCTACCTGTGACTTTACTTCCTTTCTCCTTGTATCCAGATCATGCTAGCAAAGTCACTTTGGTGTAAGTCTAATCTCTCCATCTGTACTTTGAAATCTAGTCCTTTCCCTCTTCATGGCAATGCTAATTCACCATTTATCTGCTTCCTTTCCCCCTTATTTTCAGTTCTTCTTTCTCTGCTAGCATCAATGCTATGCGAAAATTTTCCAGTTTCTTTTCTGTTGAATTAGAAAAAAATCTCTTGCTGTCATATTTAGTTAACGTATTTTCATATTGGTATATATTCATTATCTTAAATCCATCACTTTCTGTTCATTCTTCAATCCATTAAAAAATATATATATGTTTTATTGTCTGTCTTCCCTACCTCTGGAATGGGTACACCACAAGGGCAAAGAGTTGGGTGTGTTTTGTCTTTGATATATTCCAAACCTGAAAAAGCTCACCTTTTCTTTTGAAAGAACTGCATTTCTTGGGACATAATAGGCCCTTAATAAATATTTTCTGAATCAGTGAATGGATGGTGCTTAGTGATCTGGGCACTGAGAGTGGGCAGGTGAAACAGAACCATCTTAAATTTCCATTAAGATGATAATAGTACCCACACCACAAGGCCCGAGCACATTCCGGTCTTGATCACATTTACTTCTCTTCCCCACTTAACCCTCTTTATCACTTACCTCTTGAAACATTTTCTTGCCTTGAGTTTCCTGACCTTGCACTCTATACTTTTTTCTCTCTAATTTTTGAGTCTTTTCAGGATTCTTTGCAAGGTCTTCTTCTGTTAACCTGTTGATGTCAACTTCTAAATGCTAACGCCTTCTCTTGTTTTCACACGTTACACAGACTCGCTGGTTATGCACATTCGTTTCCTGGCGTCAGTTTTATCTAAATGCAAACCATTCTCAAATCTAAAGCCCAGTTCTTGCATCTGCAATTCCATCTGCATTGATCACTCTCCCCTTCTCACCTCCAACAGGCCCCAGAATCAGGTCCTGCTCCCATGCACCATGTCTTCATCTCCCCACTTCCCCAAGTCAGAGACCATCATCATATCCTTACTATTCCTCCACCTTTTCTTTCCTTTCCTAATCATTTTTCTTATCCTGTCTATTTTAACTCTGCAATATCTTTCAGACTGGCATAAAAGCAATAAGTATGTGAACAATTTTTACTCACTAAAAATCTTAAACTTATCCATTACTGTAGAAATAATTGTACTGTATTATAATTGTCTGTTCATTGGTCCCTTTCACTCAAGAAAGTGTAAATTCCTTAATGGTAGGAATGTTCTCTGTTATCTTCTCAGCTTCTCACACCTGGTCTGGAAGTTGTGTAATTTAAAATATTTTTGGAAGGATAAGAGATTCTAGATAAATTATAATTTTAATTAATTTAATTATTTCAGTATTTTTGAGTTTAATAGTATTGAGTACACAATAGCTGAAAGTATATATTGGGGCAGTCTTTTAAAGATTTATCTTGATCGAGGAAATAATCTCGGCACTATAGATTTCAGTCAAAAATATACTATTTGAATATAATCTATTAGTGTAATAAGTTTATTATACAAGTTATAAAAACTTCACATAGAATCCTCAAATAAATACTACTATAACTAAACATGAAACTCTTCCCTTGTGTGCACATATACTTTATATTTTTATTTTTTTATTAATTTTTATTGGAGTATGGTTGCTTTATAATATTGTGTTAGCCTGCACTGTATAGCACAGGGAACTCTACCTAATATACTTTAAACATTAGCAGGCTGCTGACAGATAGAAAAGTATGTTTAGAAGTAGGGAAGATTCCTTCTAGAAAAATGGTACAGATGAACCAGTTTGCAAGGCAGAAATAGAGAGATATAGAGAACAAACTTATGGACCCCAAGAGGGGAAAGTGTGGCAGGGAGTGGTGGTGGGATGAATTGGGAGATTGGGGTTGACATATATACATTAATATGTATAAAATAGATGACTAATGAGAACCTGCTGTATAAAAAAAAAAGAAGAAATAGGGAAGATTCCCTAAGGAGAGACTTGCTTTGCCAAGTAATGATTACTGGCAGCGTGTCAGAAATGTAAAGAATCTGAGACATTCAAACTACAGCTTGGCCAAATTAATGTTAATATGCTGACATTAGAGTTTTTAAATACGCTAATGGCAGTTGTAACATTCGAGAAAAAATTTGATATTGCTCGGTCACATGAAACAAAATCTTGACCCCTAAACATTTTATTTTGCAATACATTTTTAAAGTGAACAGATTTAATTTTTTAAAATTAATTAATTATTTGTTTTGTCTGCATTGGGTCCTTGCTGCTGCGTGCGGGCTTTCTCCAGCTCTGAAGAGCAGGATCTACTCTTCGTTGCGGTGCGGGTCTTATTGCGGTGGCTTCTCTTGTTGCGGAGCATGGGCTCTAGGCACGCGGGCCTCAGTAGTTGTGGCTCGCGGGCTCCAGAGCGCAGGCTCAGTAGTTGTGGCGGATGGGCCTAGCTACTCCGCGGCATGTGAGATCCTCCCGGACCAGGGCTCGAACCCGTGTCCCCTGCACTGGCAGGCAGATTCCCAACCACTGCACCACCAGGGAAGTCCCGAGCAGATTTAATTTTTAGAGCAGTTTCAGGTTTACAGAAAAACTGAACAGAAAGTACAGAGTTCCCATGTAGCACAATAGAAACGGATTATCTGAGGAGGTGGGTAAGTGGAGGATAGTTTATTTGTTTTCCAGAGGAAATGATTTCTAAGCTGGGTTCTGAGAGGATGAAGTTTGGCCAGAACAAAAGAGTCATCCATCTTTAGTTTCTTTATTTTGATAATTCCGGGAGCCGTTTACACTAAGTATATTTCATATATACAACCACTTGAAAGCCACTCCCTTTCTGTATATCCTTGATATGATTTAGGATTATAGTGGCAATGTAATCTGGGCACATGACAGATAGAAACAAGGAAGCAGGATTTAAAAGACTTGCCATGCATATGCAAATCATGACGTTATTGGCCCAATCTGCTTGTACTTTGACTTGTTTTTCTGACACTGATGATAAATTTGTGACCAATACAGCTGGAATCCTTTAACGGTGTTGTCAGAGATTGTACAAGAAAGTCATCTGTCACACACTGAGGCTAAACATATGACCTTCAGTCCTGTGCCAGCATAAACTGTCAAATGATTTAATGGTTGTTCAGAAATAAATATATGCACATATAGGTACAATATCTGTCCAAAAATATTCCTGATTTTTCCTTTAGGCAAATTTCTACAGAATTACAAAATTCTACAATTTCTGACAAAATTAATCCACTAAATGATTATAGATGACTTGAATTTTTTAAAAAAAATTTTCTGTGCCCCCTTAGTATGTTTGGGGTGTCTGTAATTACGAATGAGAATTGGATGAAAACACTCATAAATATTTGTAGGATGAAAGCAGGAGTACAAGGTTTATAATCCAGAGAATAAAAAATGTGAAACAATATCACACTGAGATTTTTTAAATTTTTGATATTTCCTCTAATTCCTTATTCAGCCCCTCTAATTTAGACCATACAGTCTGGATGACTGCAGATAACTCAGTCATAAGTTGATGATAAGATAGGGGTCTTATCAACAACCTATTACTTTAGGTAATTGAAGTAATAACTCTTGGGGTTAATGTGCACGGCAATCTCATGGAGAAATTTGCAGATGATGGGCATAGCTTTAATGGGCTGTTTGCCTCGGATCTGAAAGACTCAACCTTTAGTCATGCTTTAAATAAAAAGAAATACAGAGTGGCTCAAGTCATTTCCTGTGCTTCAAACATTTGGCAAAACTGAGTTCCAGGGTTGTTATAGCTGGCGTATTCAATTTGTCCTTAGGATACGCTGTAACATCTGCTATTCTGCAGTGCGTATGCTAATCACGAGAGGCCTTGTCTTATTATTGTGGCTTTTTTTCAATCTTTATATAGGAAAAATAGAACTCACAGCAACCTTTTAGGGTGAATGATATGGTAGAATTATCTGTTTGCAGCCAAGTTTGGGAAAAAACACATTTTTTTCTCTTCATTTAAATTCTAAACATATGAATTGAACACCTACGTATATGCACACACCAGGGCTGTAGGACGCTTGGGTTAAAGAACGTCTCCTTGTTCCCTAGACCATGAGGGAAGCTGCTTTTTAAAACCCAAGTCTTTTTGTTAGCAAGTGAGTCACTTGTAATTTCTCTTCAACATATAGCTCATTGACAGTAGAATAGCTGTTTGTTTTATAATCACAGAAACAGCTGCACAAGGGCTCCTCTGCCTCACGGGCTTATCTTTCCTAGCTAGAGATACAAGGAGTGTCCAGGTCTGGGAAGAAATTTCTTAAGAACTGGTACTCTAGGTACATCAGTGGGAGTTAAGGTTGTAGGGGAAGAAAAAATATCTTTTCCCTCTACCCATTTTAGGTTCACTGGCTAGGGCTCTGTCAATTAGACGGACAAAAGACTAATTAACAAGAAAAAAGCCAACAGAAGTTTATGAACATTTTTATTGCACATATAAACGGAAGCACCCAGTGATGAGTAACTCAAAGGGGTGGTTAGAACTTGGGTTTATGTAGCATCTTAACAAAAGAACGATAATATTAGAGAGAAATGGCAAACCAGAAGAAAAAGACTTTGAGCTTCTTAGGGCAGCAAATTCTGGGAAGGCAAATATATGGGAAGATGATGGTAGATAAGAGCTAGTTTTAGCAAAGTTTGTTATATAGATTCCTCTGGTACTGCCTCTGGGCTGATATGGGTCTAGGGTTGTCTCCGATGATTATTTCCTGTTCTTCATGGTAGAAAAGGGAGAGGAGGCAGCTTTAAAAATTTGTGTACTGCTCTGGGGCAAATAATGGGAGAGCAGAGAGCTTTTCTTCTTCTGTTGCCTTCAGATCAAAACAATCCTTATGCCAAAGGGATATATTTTGGGGTAGCGTATTCTGCTACCCTTCAAGGTCATCACAAACTGTCTTCAATAATGCAGTTCAGGAAATGTATTTCTTCATTTTATTAGGGCCTTTGCATGGAAAAAAAAGAAATTTTATTGTCATATACACATTGATGTGTGTTATATGAATTAAACTTCATATGAGTAAGATTTCAGGTGCATCGTTTGCTAGAGTGTCATATATGCATATATATATTAAACAGTTGTTTTTAAAACAAATTTCATTTTTGAAAACAGTTTTAGATTTAAAGAAAGATTGTGACAGTACAGAGAGTTTCCCTATACCTTGCACCCAGTTTCCCCTATTATTAATGTCTTCCATTAGTAGGGTACATTTGTTACAGTTAATGTACCAATATTACCTATTATCATTAATAAAGCCTGTATGTTATGGAGATTGTCTTAGTTTTTAGCCTGATGTCCTTTTTTTTGTTTCGTTTCCAGGATCCTTTCCAAGATACTCCATTACATTTGGTTGTCAATGTCTCTTTAGCCTCCTCTTGGATGTTAAGTTTCTCAGACTTTCCTTGCTTTTGATGACCTTGGGAGTCTTGAGGAATACTGGTCAGGGTTTTTTGCATATTTTTTTTCATTAATCACTCTCTTAAAAAATTACTTTGGCCATGGCCAGTGGGTAAATTTCCCTTTGTGTAAGTTAAGGGATGAATGTCCCCATGGCCAGATCTCATTTGCAAGAAGCCTCTTTGGTATAAAAGACTAGACATTATTCCAGAATTCCTGCTGTATGAAACAATATCCTCGCATTTGTTGGGGCCCTCTTTTTTCTTTTTCTGAAGATGTTGGGGGAAGGAGTTTAATAATTTATTTATTTATTTTTGCTGTGTTGGGTCTTCGTTTCTGGGCGAGGGCTTTCTCTAGTTGTGGCAAGCGGGGGCCACTCGTCATCGCGGCGCGCGGGCCTCTCACTATCGCGGCCTCTCTTGTTGCGGAGCACAGGCTCCAGACGCGCAGGCTCAGTAGTTGTGGCTCACGGGCCTCTCACTATCGCGGCCTCTCTTGTTGCGAAGCACAGGCTCCAGACGCGCAGGCTCAGTAGTTGTGGCTCACGGGCCTAGTTGCTCCGCGGCATGTGGGATCCTCCCAGACCAGGGCTCGAACGCGTGTCCCCTGCATCGGCAGACAGATTCTCAACCACTGCGCCACCAGGGAAGCCCACATTTATTCACTTTTTATCAAGCCTTTTGATAGATATGAAAGTAAATTACTGCAGTCTAACATTAGAAATATTGAAAACATCTTACAAAATATCATACTCATTAAGAGAATATCTTGAGTGAATGGAAAGCAAAGAGGAAAATTTCCCATTTTTTGTGTGTTTTTTTGTAACTTTAAAAACTACCATGTGCTCCAAGGCCAATTATTTGCAAGTGCCTTGGAAATGATGTAACTTAAATCTACAATATCAACGTAAAATAAAGCAGACATTAGCTTCTGACTTTGGAAATATTTAAAAATTAAAAATCAGTAATTTCTGCAACAGCCCAACAGTTTTGTCTTTTGTTTTTCTAAGTTAGAAACGTTGTGGCATCATTTGTAGCATGAATCAAATTAAATCCTGCTTATTTTGTAGTGTGTCTGTAGAGATACAAAATCATCATTAATCGGTTAGGCACTTAAATATAAGGTCACAAATTAATCATTCTTTGGAATTGGGTGTATGGAAAGGGAAAGCTCCAGTCCTCTGTCCACTATTCACATGATATTTTTCCTTCTAATGGGAATATTGATGCATTTATGTGCTCAGCTCTTAGTATGTTTCCCTAAAGCGTTTACCATCTTTTATTATAAGATATCTGCATTTACACATTAAAGAAGGATATGTATATTTGTAGATTCCTGCGATTAAATTTCTTTTGTTCAGGGACCATGCTAGGTCATTCTAACTCTTCCTCATATATTTAGGGAGAAATTTGTCCCTCTTTTTAAGGTTTCACCTAGGACTTTGCTCCATACAAAAGCAGATTGGATTAAGCCCTAAGGAGACTGTAATTTTCTTTTTATCAAATTACACATTTGTCCCTCTGCCTCCTAAGCAAGTAGTAAAAGTTCAGAATATCTATTTTCCTGGAGTGGAGAGTCTGGAAGTTCTTCAAAGTAGTTTCACTGTGGGATGTTCCACCAAAGCCCTCCAAATTATCTGTTCTCTAACCTGAGCAAGAAATGCCAGTTTGGGGTATAGGACTCTTCAGACACTTGAATTTTTCACCTTCAAACAGAAGGCTGGAAGCATTGTGGATAAAACATAAATATTCACAGAGCATTGCATTTATAAATGAGTAGTAAGAAACGAATGAGCACGTGAAACCCATAGACCACTTTCTTTCAGCATCATGAAAGTACTATCTCACAGAGATTAAAAGAATGAAAGTATTGTCTAACTCAGAGACGGGAGCTCCCTCTAACATTGTGCAGCTCCCAATTAGTAACAGCTATGTTTCTCAAGCTCAACCAACCATAGAAAGAAAGGAGAAAACAAAAATCCAAAACGCACATCTAATTGATTTCTTCCCTTATTCTGATGCCAATAAACCAATAAAATACAGCAACAGCTGGACCAAGGAACTAAGCTATAAGGAAGAGAGTTTAATAAAAAAACAGCTTATTGTATTTCTTTGCTAGGCTTGTGGGATCTTAGTTCCCCTACCAGGGACTGAACCCAGGCCCCAGCAGTGAAAGCAAGGAGTCTTAACCACTGAACCACCAGGGGAGGGATAGATTGGGAGTTTGGGACTGACATGTACACACTGCTGCATTTAAAACAGATAACCAACAAGGACCTACTGTAGAGCACAGAGAACTCTGCTCAATATTATGTAATAACCTAAATGGGAAATGAATTTGAAAAAGGAATAGATACATGTATATGTACAACTGAATCACTTTGCTGTACACCTGAAACTAACACAACATTGTTAATCAACTATACTCCAATATAATATAAAAAATTGTAAAAAAGAAGTAGCAAAAATAAATAAATTTTAAAAAACAAAACAGCCAAAATGTATGGTCTCACAGTTCTGCAGTTTAGAAATCTGAAATCAGGCGATCAGCAGGGCCATGCTCACACTGAAACCTGGAGGTGAATCTTCCCTCGCCTCTTTCTAGCTTCTGGTGAATTGCTGCCAATTGTTGGTGTTCCTGGGTTGACAGATGCATAAGTCCAATCTCTGCCTTCGGGGTCACAGGGCATTATTCCTGTGTGTCTCTGTCTTCACGTGGCCATCTTCTTAAAAGGACATCAGTCATGTTGGGTTAGGAGCTCACCCCTAGTTCAGTAGGCCCTCATCCAAACATAACTAATTTCATCTGCAGTGACCCTATTTCTAAATAAGGTCACATTTGGAAGTACTGAGAATCAGAACCTCAACGTATCTTTCTGGAGGCAGGGGGTGGGCAGAAACAGAATACAACATGTAACACTTAATATGTTTTTTGCCTGACTTGTTTTGAAAAGTGGAGTTACATTTACAACTGTGCTACTCATTCAGCAAATCTGAGAAGGCAACATCCGGAGATACCAAGAAGAGAGACTTCCTGTCCTTAAAAAGGTTAGAATCTAGTTGAGGAAACAGATCATTTACAACTGTTGTAGGTAAAATGAAAATTCCCTATAATAGCAACTTGGGCGAAGTGCTGTGAGAGCAGTTGATGGATGACATGTTTTTTGGCTTGAAGTGACTTTTATTTTCTTTATGCTTTAATGTTTTCTAAGTTTTCTGCAACAAACATTTATTTACCACCGAAAATTGACTTGAGAGAACTTTAGAGTTAAGCTGCCTCAAAACTTTAAAATAAAAACTCCTAAAATAATATGCTGTCTTTTCTTCTACGATCTACCAAGATGATTCCTGAGGAATGTATAAGTAGGTTACTACGTAGGAACCTATTTCTGAATCAGGACTAATTGTGACGAACCTCTTGTGTTGTCTGCTTTATTATGAAGTCTTTGTTTCTTGTTTAGCAATAACTCAAACAGGCTTTGCAAGATGTTCGGAAATGGTTTCATGGGTGTAGCTACTGACTAAACAGGTAGGCAGAGAAAAGAATTAGCTGGCCCCGCTGGTTCTCAGAAGCGGCCCTGAATATTGTAAGAAGCCTTCATTAGGAGAGGTGCACCTCACAGCTAGTCACCCAGCTGTGGCATCAAACCAGCTCATTTCTCTACTTTCAGGATTTAATCAGTCTCAGTGCTGCAGTAATCAGTGATAAACCATCACCATCCTAATGCGATCATCTTGTAAGATTCCTCATCCAATATTGGCATGCCTTGGGCTGCAACCCTCATTACTATCGCCCAGGCTTCCTCTCACACTTTCAACGATGAAAAACTCACTCCCTACCCCAGGCGTCTGCGTTTTTGTTGAAGAGCGCAGTTATGAAGTTGTTTGTTACGTTGAACAGCAAAATATTTCCTAGCTAGAAAAAGGTCTATTGTTCTCATTCTATCCCCCGGGACGACAGAGACCCACTCAGCTCCCCCCTTCCTCCTGTTATTCTTTCAAATACTTGGAAGCAACCATGATATTTTGCCCAAATATTCTTGTTTTCATCACAGATGTTTATAGCTTGTTCATCATGAGGTTTCAAGTCTCTTTACAGTCCTCGCCATTTTTTCTCTGGCCATTATTTTGAATTAGACCATTTCCCAGATCTGAACACGAAATTCTAATGATATGTGCGTTGTGTGTAGTAATGAGTAGTCCCATCAGATGGTATGATTCCTATGATGCTCACAGTTAAATGAAAGTGTCAACTATTTTTCAGATACATTATTATCTTACCTCTTTCTCTGTATTGTACTTTTTAAAACTATTTCTTTTTACTCAATATTTGAATTTTACTAACTCTGTGAAATCTGTTGTTATAATGTCACCATCCAAGGATACTTTGGGTGTCAAATTTCTCATGCAAAAACTTGTCAATCTTGATCAGCTTATAGCAATTTGGTTTTCCTTTGTATCTGAAAATGATAGAAGCATTGGTTATGCTTCATCCATTTCACACAATCTGTCAAGTTATACTGTAGGCTTGCGGCTGGTGCCTCTTCTGATTTCTTGATGCCAGACCAGTTCTTAAATATTTTGGATGTCACCCACTCCTGCTTTTAGATCTACATCAAAGGAATTGAGCATAGATTGAGAGCTAGATTTAACATAAAACATCAGAAACATGTGCTCTCCTCTGACATGATGGAGAAAATAAACTTATAAATGTTATATTGTCTATAATGTCCACATTAAGTAAAGAGTTGGAAAAAATGATTTTAATTAGTCAATATATCTATTTTTGAAGAGATGATAGTTACAAAAGTCACAGGTTATCCAACCTTCAGGAGTACATGTATTTGATGTTTTTTCTTTAAAGTGCATCTCTTTTCAGCAATGTGTGTTCTTTGGAGTGTTGAGTCTTTTCTGGGTAGTTTGGTGAAAACGTAAAATAATGTTCTCAGCGCAATGCTTCTCCGTCCCTATCTTCTTTCGATCTCTGTCCTTCATGCAGTTTTGAATCCGGCTACATCGTTTTACTGCCATACATCAGGGCTTACTTCTCGTTTGTTTTCATTTCCTGCTGCCTTCAGAGCTCCACACAGTGAAGGTGCTGGATCTGCCATCCATAAGACGTGTGCCTTTCCCAGGCCGATTGTTTATTTAAGGAAAAAGATAGAAGAGAGGTCCACTCTATTTGTTTGGAGTTATATAAATATGCTTAAAAAGGAGGATTTCCTCGTGTATTCCACTTCAGTCTTCCTGTTCAGGGAGAGTTTTAAATGCACCTTTTATCACTATACGATGACAGCTTGAGTTACAGTTTTATAATTGTACCAAATATATTAGAGACGTTGGAAATCAGGAAGGTAAGATGGAATAATAATTCTGAATTTCTCTCCATATGTATTATAAATGTAGGATTATCACATATATATACACTCAAAACCAGTTTATCATTATAAAGCAGCAGATAATAGTGCTATAATAGTAGCCGAATGTGGATGTAAATTATGGAAGAAGAAATTGATAAATAATTGTTCTGTATATCAGTCTTATAGTTTTATTTTCCCCTTTATTTCGCATTCTTCTTCATAGGGAGTTTGCTCACTAAGTTGTAGTTGAAGTCAAAAAATTCTTTAAAAAGGATCATAATAGAAGAATATTTTCAATCAGAAAATATTTTACATTCCCTTTGACATTATCTTGTGACTGAAGTTTTAAAATAAACATAGAACTCAGATAACATTATTAATAAATCTTAAAATATTTTACATGATTGCCAATACAATTCTCAAATATGTAACTAAGATGGGACGTACGGTACTACAGAGAGGAGACAAACAGCAATGATTAAGATAAAACTAAAAATAACATTTTATAATAAATGTTAATATTTAATGTAATAAATATTTAATATATACTATTCCTATAAATATATTACATACACTTCATTTAATATTTATAATACATATATATTAATACATCTTTTTATAATGTATAATAGATACTATTTACAAGACATATATATTTAATATAATAAAATAACATGATAGTGTTTTGTGATTGATGTGTTTCAGGACCCATGTTGTAGGCTTTACATATTATCTCTTTAATGCTTATGCCTCTCTATGAGGTAGGCCCTACTTTATCTTCATTTTGTACATGAGGAAACAGGAGGAAAGAGGTTAAGTATTATGTTCACAGCAAGAGAGATAATAAGAGGCCTGGGTGGGACAGAGTCTTACTTCTATTGGACTCTCACATTTGTACCTAATTTTATTGTATAAAACAGACAGTTCAGAGAAGTGTTATCCTGACTTTGCAGTTTGTCACAAGACCTTGATTTTTGAATTAGATTTACCTTAAAAATTATATTTAGCTTAGAGTAATATTAAACTGATTTCGTCATTCAAGAGCAGAGAATTTTCTGAGTGATCAGCACTTACCAGGGCTGGGATTTTTAACTTGCAGGGGCTAACCTACAAAGTAAATGATTATGTAGATAATGGCAAAGGCCCACATTAAAAACTGGGAGAGGGCTTCCCTGGTGGCGCAGTGGTTGAGAGTCCGCCTGCCGATGCAGGGGACATGGGTTCGTGCCCCGGTCCGGGAAGATCCCACGTGCCGCAGAGCGGCTGGGCCCATGAGCCATGGCCGCTGAGCCTGCGCGTCCGGAGCCTGTGCTCCGCAACAGGAGAGGCCACAGCAGTGAGAGGCCCGCGTACCACACACACACGCAAAAAAAAACTGGGAGAGAGGATATTTTGAAAGACTGTTTAGACAGGACTACCTCCATTCCTCTTAAAAAATGAATATTTGATTTTATAAGAAATGACTTAATAACAATAAAAAACTTGTTCTGAGTAGCTCATATTTACTGTAATGTCTATTACTATCAGCAAGAAAAAATATCCAGAAGAAAATAAAAATAACAATCAAGCAAAAGCTATAAAATATGACCAATGTTAGTACAATAGATATCCATAGATAGCATGTTTTCTTCTTTATTGAAAAATCTGTACAGGCACTGATGGCAAAAATCCTTTGATAGGTACTTCGTGGTTGGTCCAGTGGTTGGGACTCCATGCTTCCACTGCAGGGGGCACAGGTTAGACCCCTGGTCTGGGAACCAGGATCCCACATGCTGTGCAGCATGGTCAAAAAAAAAAAAAAAAAAATCCTTTAATAATAAACTTGTATTAAAGGATAGATGTGAAACCACTATGCAAAATCTCCAAAAGTTAATTACCAGACTACATGTACTTTCGAGAGATTAGCATACAAATAACTTTGAGGCACCATTGTGTAGGCAGAGTAAAAATGGAGGCTGAATCATGAGATGCTTGTAATTCAGTCCTTACAAAATTACATCTAGTTTCTAAGTCAGTTAATAATATGCTTATTAATCTGGATTATAAATACCACTTAGACAATATCTGTGTTACCTGATAGAACTCTAACTTCTAGTTTTTTATTACTGAGGAAATAAATGTAATTTTCTATTCAGATTGAACAATTACACAGAACATTGGAATTACTAAGAGAATAAAGACCTGAATCCTTTTATCTCAGTTTTGTCTTTTGAGCCTAACGCATTATGAGAGCAGCCTAGATGCGTTGGGATTTTATCCTGTTGAGGTTTGAATTACCTTATGGTTTTTTCATTTTATAGGGTGAATTACACTGTAAAGGTGAGTATCAGCTAGCTACTGGTGTGTTTTTTTTCCCAGAACACTTTTAAAGTACATTAAACATTCTAGCATAAAAAGAGTGAACTAAAAATCACCAAACTGACTTACTAACTCAGCATAATTACTTAAAGAAAAGAAGGCAAAAGTAGTAAATAATTTTTATCTAAATCATGATACCTGTAAATATAGATGGCCTTGTTAAAGAGAAAAGAAACATATTCAAATCACCATGAAACAGCAGAGAAAGAAAAATGTCATGGATTTAATGTTATGTGAAGGACACACCATGTTTTCTGTAAATAATAATCAGAGGTTATCACAGCTTCTTGAAGTTGACACATGACCTTTAGATTTGTCATGCACGGTACATGATTTTCTTGTTTGGAGTTGCACTGGTTTTGTTCTGCGATGAAGTACATTAATTACTCTGTTATTCTTTTTATTTAGAATTTTAGACATTATTTCCAGAAGAGTCATAGTTTGAAGTACCTCAAAATCTTTGAACTCAGAAAGGTAAAGGAAGTTGTTTTATGTCAAATATTATGATAAAAGCAAAGTAAAAAGCAAACAGACACTGAATAAATATTGGAGAGACTTAAGTAGTTTTCTTTGTGTTCATCTCAAGCATGCATCGAACGCTCATTAAACTGTATTAGCTGGTGTAATAAATGTCATAAAAGAATCGTGGCTCTGGAAGCTTCCTCTTGGTTCCTTTAGAGAGAACCACATCTGAAACAAACTGAAGTGAGAGAAAGTATGGTTGTGCAAAAGACACGAGGAGGGGATTTTACACACTCTTCAGCAACCGTTTCTATTTTGCTCAGCTGTGCAACTGTACTGCCCAATCATTCGTCCTTCCTTTTCAGTTGTCTTCCTTTTACTCTAAGTTATGGTAAGTTATTGCTTTCGGCTCTGTCCCCAGGTTTGGGTTACATTAGTCCACCCCTAATGTGTGCCAGATGTTTGTCTGACCGAGATGGCTGGTTCTTCTCTTTCTCCTCTGGGTGAAGAATTATTTTTTTTTCTATCCTCCAAATGTGCTTCTTTTTTAATAATTTTTATTGGAGTATAGTTGATTTACAGTCTTGTGTTTGTTTCAGGTGTACAGCAAAGGGAATCAGTTATACATATATCCAGTCTTCTTTATCAATAGATTCTTTTCTCATATAGGTCTTTACAAAGTATTGAGTAGAGTTCCCTGTCCTTATTAGTTATCTATTTTACATATAGTAGTGTTAATTATAATTGCTGGAGCCCATCACTGTATTATTTTTTAATCAAACCTTTCATCACCATGAAGATTTTTTTTTATCGGGGTATAGTTGCTTTACAATGTTGTGTTAGTTTCTGCTTCTCCTCAGCTTCAGAAACTAGGGCTAGTTATCACTGACATGAATGACCACCTTGACTTCCTAGTTATGGTTTTCTTGACAAGATTTCTCTTCTTGTGATACCTTTGAGCTCTTTCCACCTACTGGCCTCATAACGTCTCCCTTTGCATTTTCTAAGACATCAGGACAAAAAAGTAACTGTAGATGAATTGAAATAGTGTGGAATAAAGCTGAGTGCTTTTAAAGAGAAGGTTCATACACTACTGAGCTTTTCTACTGTCGGAATGGAAACACAGTCTATTCTTTATTTACAAAATATGAGGCCTGAATCACAGGACTTTCATTACCTCAGAAAACAGCTACTCAAAAAAATATTTCCAACTGACTGCTATTAACGATTAGAGTACCAGTAATATCAGAGTGATGTGATCATTGCTATATAGGTCAGCTCAGCACCTGCTTCACACAAAAGTCTACTCTCAGATCTAACCTATTTTGTTCCAAGGCTGATTTAGAAATTTTGTTTAGATTTTCTGGTTGATCTTTTTTTTTTTTTTTTTTTCGGTACGCGGGCCTCTCACTGTTGTGGCCTCTCCCGCTGCGGAGCACAGGCTCCGGACGCGCAGGCTCAGCGGCCATGGCTCACGGGCCCAGCAGCTCCGCGGCATGTGGGATCTTACGAGACCGGGGCACGAACCCGCGTCCCCTGTATCGACAGGCGGACTCTCAACCACTGCGCCACCAGGGAAGCCCCCTGGTTGATCTTTGAGTGATGCTTGCTGCTGTAACCTATACCCATGGGTTTAGGTAACCATGGGAATTCCTCATTGACTGGTTCCCCTCCATCTGTAAATTCAATGATTCACACCTTAAGTAAGTGGTATGTTCTGCAATTAGCCTGCAGAGCAAAAGTCACACACACAGAAAATTACTGAGAATATTTTAAAAAGCCCATGAAGCACACTGAACATGGTTTTGTGCATAAAAATAACAAGTACATTACTATTTGCATACATACTAAAATATGGAAACTATAATACTAAGCTTGACTAAAAAAGAAATCTAAAGCAAGATCTACAACGCATATGTCTGTCTATTCAAACCAGTCTTGGTTTAAGACAGGCACAAAATTCTTAGCAGTGAATTGGAGATGAACGGAAGACTAAAAAGTGTCCTGTTTCCTAGTACATTTTACTACATTTCTGTTTCCACAGTAAGCTTTATTCATGCCAACAGTGTTATGAAGATGGCAAGAGACACAGTGAAGTCACATCTATGCATGTGGATGAGATGATGACCAGGTTCTAAAGTCAGGGAGTAGGTTAATGGGATAACATTACAACTTCACTGTCATGCTTCTTCTTCTAAACTGTCACATCTTTTAACCTCTAACTCCTCTATGGATTACCATATTCTCTCTTGCGGTTATTAGTGTTTTTTTAAAAATTTTTATTAATTTTATTTTTGGCTGCATTGGGTGTTCGTTACTGCGCATGGGCTTTCTCTAGTTGCGGCGAGCAGGGCTACTCTTCGTTGCGGTGTGCCGGCTTCTCATTGCAGTGGCTTCTCTTGTTGTGGAGCACGGGCTCTAGGCACATGGGCTCAGTAGTTATGGCTCACGGGCTCTAGAGCGCAGGCTCGGTAGTTGTGGTGCACGGACTTAGTTGCTCTGCGGCATGTGGGATCTTCCCGCATGAGGGCTCAAACCAATGCCCCCTGCATTGGCAGGTGGATTCTTAACCACTGTGCCACCAGGGAAGCTCCAGTTACTTTTGTATTTGTATTAACTGTCCTGTAGTGTCCAGGTCTTATATATATACTTTTGATTCAATACAAAAAATAGGTGCTTGAATAGCTACATTAAATTCTCACCTCCAACTTTCTAATTTATTCTTCTGTATTCCAGTGCAGGTCCATTCACGTAGACCATGGGTCTTTTTCTTCCTTTCATCACTTCTATTTTTTATCCTATCCATCATGCAGCCTCCACTTTCCTTCCTCCACTCGTCCTTCTCTTTCTCACCACCTTTCTTGTTTCCTTCCTCTTACACTTTCCTTATAGTCAACTCCACTCCAATTCACAGGTTTCATGTCTTTTAAAATAAAAAGGTGTTTTTATAAAAAATTGAACTGCTCATAAAAGTTTTAGCAATTCAGAAAAGCAAGTAAAAGAAAACAATAATAAACTCAACACCCATTGTTACCATTTGTGAACATCATTCCAGAGACCTTTACAGCCTATCTGTAGATGGATGGCTGAATGGACACAGTAACAAAAGCCGCCACTGCCAACACTTGCTGGTGCTGTTAAAAATGCTTTCAGTCTATGCTTATTTGATTCTACCCTTGAGGTCATAATTATTCCTATCTCCATTTTATAGGTGAGGAAATGAAGACTCCTGGAAGCTAAACAACTTACCCAAGATTACATAACCAGTACAAGGTGAGTGAACACACAATTGTCCTTGACGGTGGTGAGGGAAGGTAGGGAAAATTGATTGACATTATTGGGTCTTTTATAAATTCATAGACAATCATTTTAGAGCAGTTTTAGTTTTACAGTCAAGTTGAGCAGAAAGTGAGGAGAGTTCCTGTATGCCCTTCCCACCCCCAGTCTCCCCCATTATCAACATCTCCCACAAGATGGTACGTTTGTTACAATCCATGAACCCACATTGACACAAAATTATCACCCAAAGTCCATAGTTTACATTAGGGTTCACTCTTCCTGTTGTACTTTCTATGGATTTTGACAAATGTCTAATGACATGTATCCACCATTATAGTATCATACAGAATACTTTCCCTGCCCTAAAATTCCCGTGTTCCACCCGTTCAACCACAAACCTCTGGCAACCAGTGACCTTTCTACTGCCTCCATAGTTTGGCATTTTCCCGAATGTCATATAATTAGAATCATACAGCACATAGCCTTTTCTGAATGGCTAATTTCACTTAGTAATATGCATTTAAGTTTCCTCCGTGTCTCGTTGAATGTTGAATGACCACACTTTTGAAAGGAGCCATTAATAGCAATATTTTTATTTCACTCTGAGAAGAGATGTAAATGCACTTTTTGAATAGAAATTTTATTCATTATTTGAATATCTCCTGCTTCAACAGTAGAGTGTGGTCAGGAGGATATGCAAACTATGACAGGCCAGTTTTTATGGAAGTTAAATAATATAAAATGTAATGAAAACGAGATCATTAATTCTGACCAAGGTTCATTGGAGAACATGAACTATTAAGTATGTAGCTAGTTTTTACTATTAATCAACTCTTGTTTGTTGCAGGTAAGAACTAACTGTATGCTTACGGAATTGGATTGAATGAACTCTAACCATATGTTGCCAAAGAGAAGACAAAGGTTTAACTGATATTTTTTCTAAATTTCATCCAATTATACTTGCATGGATTTAAAAAATACTTTTATTCTAATTTAATTAAAATGCAACATAGAGAATTAGGACAGTCGTCGGAAGCTCATGGTTTAATAAATAAAACTATGGTGAAATCAGCCACAATAGGAAATAATGTTTCTGTTTTTCTATGCTTTAACTCTTATGTCCCATGTTTCTTTAATAGTAATATTCAGACTCTTAGATTTTAAAGCAACTTAATATGCCATCAAACTTGAGGAAATAATCAACTACTGTTTGACTGAATGTTCTTCCCATCTGGTTGTTTTGATGCAGATTTCAGCTCTGATACTTACCTGTGAAGAGCTGCTTGCTGTTCAATCTAAATCAGTTGGACTGTTCTTCATCTTTGCTCCAATCTTATCGAGGGATTTAATCAGCTAGGAACTTGGTACAAGTCACCACTAGAAAATGGAGTACATGATTATTGTCAATGGTGAGAGATTATTTCTGAATACATGTAAACAAAGAACAGCCTTCCACTTTATTTTTACAATTGCTTTAAAAATAATTTCAAAAGTATTTACTAGAGGTCGTGTTTGTTGTAAAAATTAGTTTTGAACTTCAGCTACCTGAGTTTAGTTACCTCCCAGTCTTCACTTTAGGGCAAAATTCAATTGGAATTTAAGTCAAATATGTCAGACACATATAGCAATTGTGTGAGATCAAGCAAATCCATTAAGTATAACTTTTTAACAGTAATCACTCTAATAACAATTGTTCAAAAGACGTCATTCTATACAGAACTTGATTTATTTTAGAGAAGGTGAAGTAGAAAGATTAAACGAGCTAAAATAAACTCAACTTCTCTATGGCATTTTCTTTTATAAAATATTTATATATCAAGAATAAACACTAGAGAAAACTGCTGAAATCAGATAACAGTGTTCTATGAATCTCGTGATTCTAAAGGGATGCAATTAACTGATAAAGGGGATGTGTTTACACATCTTCAAGACTATCACCACCCTTTTTAAAACAGACCTGATTCTTCTTTGGCAATTATGTTCTATGAGAAAAGAATGCAATTCTATTTTTGCTTTATAATTTTAACCCTGGAACACAAAGCCCCAGATAAATGACTAAGTTTGCTTGAATTCTAATTAAACATTAAAGTTAAAAATTCAAACTTAAAAGAGTCGGTGTATCAACTGTTGAAATATGATTAAAAACAAAATCTTTAACCCAGAAAACCTCTTGACAAAGGTAGTGGAAAATAAATCAGTTCTATTAGTGAATAAATCTTAAACCAGAATGTGATACACATCACAGGCAATTGGCTTTGGAGATTGCCAAGGCGGCAAGAAACCTCACCTCTCTATAACGCCAAGCAGATGTATAACCCCAAGCAGATGTATAACCCATTATATGTATGTTCTCAGGATAAACATCACTAGTCCTCAAGGAAGAGGACTTGATAGCACCTTTTGTCACACCTGATTCACCCTAACTTTATCATGATAATTGGGGAGAACCCCTGTGTTGACCTTACCCAGAGGAGAAACAAACTTCTACTAAGTCCAGGAGGCTGCAGGGAAATTAGACTCTTGCCCACAGGACTGAGCAGATAGGGCTGCTATCTCCCTAAACGTTTGCATTTCAAAAAGATGGCTCACAGAACGTTGAGGAAACATTCCCTAGTTGTGAGGCTGGCAGAGACTTACTTAGTCATTATAAAGATTTACGAACATTTGAAAAGGACAGAGGAAAAAAATTCTGGAGCCAAAGGGCGAGGGAGGGAGAATTCATCTTCTTATTTTTAATTCATATTTGCCTTGATACCACCCACAGAAATAGAGAAATAGTATTATTTCATTATAATTCCCTTCCCCCTTTTTCCATCATCTGGAGAGCTTTCCTTAGGTGCTAATTATTTTTTTAAACAGCTTTATTGAGATATAATTGACATACAATACACTGCAATATTTAAAATGTAAAATTTGATATTTTGACATAGGTACACACCTGTGAAACCGTGACCACAAAGGGGAAGAAAAAGTTTTCCTCTACCCTTCTGGGTTCTTTTGGTTGTTCGAATAATTAAATTGGCATAAGACAGATTAACAGGAGAAAAACAAATTTAATTATGAATGTACGGGAGCCCCATGAGGATAGGAGACCCACGGGTAGTCAGGCAGTTGAGGCTTGTACACCATCCTGAGTTAAGCAGAAGGGGTAAGGGTCTGGGACTTCAAAGAGGGAAGAAGACAATTTACCGGAAGATGGGAGGAGCAAATGTTTGGTAAACAAATGTTGGTCATGCCATCTGGAGACAAGGGGAACAGAGAGGAATCTGAACAAACAGGCTGTCCTGAGCTTCCCCCAGGCCACCACACCTGCTCACATTCTTTGTAGTTATCCCTGGTGATCACCCTCTTCCTAGACTAGACCCTCTATCCAAATTCTTTTAGGTAGTTAAGGAGGAGGTTAAAAGCTTCTCGTCAGTCTTTAAGCCTTGATTGTCTTCAGCGCAGTATAATCCACGTGCCAAAGTGACACATTTTGGAGAGGTTCCTTCTGATCCCCTTCAACCACAATCCAGACAGTGAACCTATTCATCATCCACGAATGTGTTCTCCCCCTGCTTTGTAATTCGTTCTCTCCACCATTCCTGCTCCCCCCTCTGCAGGCACACACTGTTCTACTTTCCGTCACTATAAATTAGTTTCATTTTCTAGAGTGCTGTATAAATGGAATTATTCAGTAGGTACGTTTTTAGGTCTGGCTTTTCACTCAGGGTAGTTGTCTCGAGACTCACGCATGTTGTCACAGGTTACAGTAGGTCTTCCCTTTCATTGCCGAGTAGCATTCTTTTTAGTATATACTACAGTGTGCGAATGCACTCACCTATTAATGGACATTTGACTTGTTTCCAGTTTGGGGCTATTACAGATAAAGCTGCAATGAACAGTATGTGACCAGTTTTGGATAGACATAGATGATCTCTTCTCCTGGGTAAATACCTAGGAGTGAAGTGACTGAATGGTGACTGAAGGGTGAAGAGTAGCAGAATGAATATGCCGCCCTAAAAGGATTAGGATTATTTTGAGCTGATTGTTTTGAGAAAGAGCAGACAGAAGAGAAGCTCTGAAAACAGAGTAGAAGTTACTTTTTCGTGAGAGAAATTTACATTTATAAAGGAACGCTCCAAGAGAGTTTTATCACTGGAGAAGGCACTGACAAATCTACATCACAAACTTTCTTGTTTATCATGCTTCTCCAGGTACCTCCCCATAACTGCCCCTGCCCCGCAACACACCCCTTTTTCTTTTGTTTTTAGCTAAAGATGATATTCAAGCTGGAGTTCTAAGCCACCTTGGGGAGTTACTCATTTTTCCTTAGTATCTCCCATGTATTCCTGAGGTGTACATGTTAGTAAACTTCTATTTGTTTTCCTCTTAATTTGTCTTTTAATACAGAAGTCTCAGCTAAGAACTCAGAAGGGTAGAGGAAAATTATTTCTCTTTTCCTATTGTAGGCATAGCTTAACTTTTTAATAAACTGCTAAACTTTTTTTGGAGTGGCTTTACTTTAAATACCCATTAGCAACGTATGGCGTCCTTTCCAGCACTTAGTATAGTATGTTTGGTTTGTTTTTTTTTTTCTTAATTTTAGCCAATCTAATAGGTTTGTGGTGGCATCTCATTGTGGTTTTAATTTGCATTTCCCTAATTATAATGATATTGAACGTGTTATACTATACTTACTTGCCGTTGAAGTGCATTAGAATATGCCACCCCAAACTCTGCCACTTTGGCATAAGGATTATTTTGAGCTGAAGGTAATTGAGAAGTAGCAGACACAGGAAGAACCCTCTGCCCTCTCTTGTTCTGCCTAAAAAGCAGGACATAAATTTCCCTTTGTAAAGGTGACATAAATTTCCATATGTGAAGGCGTTCCTCTCTCCTGTACCAGGAAACGGAGAACAACTCTTATCTGCATAACACACCTTACTAAACAATCCTTATCTACCAGAGTTTCCTAGTCAGCTTTTCCAACCCCAGGAGCCCAAACCTTCTTTTATCTATTCACCTCTCTACAAGGTATCACCCTTTGTTAAATGATATATAAACTCTGAGTTTAACTGCCTCTGGATTTGCACTCCTTTCCTGTGAATTCTCCATGCAGATAAAATTAAAACCATCAGTAAAATTTATATGCCTTTTCCTCTTGTTAATCTGTCTTTTGTCAGTGTGATACTCGTGCCATAGATGCAGTGCCTAAGAGCATGAAGGAAAAGATTTTTCTCCCCTACACCATCCATATATTTGGTGAAGTGTCTGTTCAAATTTTTTGTCCAAATTTTACTTTTAATTTGGTTACTTGCTTTCTTATTATTGAGTTTTGAGAGTCCTTTGTATATTTTGATATAAATCCTTTCTCAGATATATGTTTTGCAAAAGTTTTATTCTAGCCTGTGGCTTATCTTTTTATCCTCTTACCAGTTACTTTTGAAGAGCAAAAATGTATCATTTTGATGACTTTTAAAAAATCGATTTGTTCTTTTTATGGATTGTACTTTTAGTGTCATATCTAAGAACAATTTCACTAACTCAAAGTCACAAAGATTTTCTCCAATGTGTTCTTCTTGAAGTAGTATAGTTTTAACTTATACATTTAGGCCTAAAATCCACTTTGAGTTAGTTCTTTGCATATGGTACAAGATATTGAGCAAAGTAGGGTTTTTTTGTTAGCTTTTGTTTTTGTTTTTTGTTTGTGCATATGGACATCTAATTATTCCAGCACCATTTTTGAAAAAGCTGTTCTTTGTCTACTGAAATGTCTTTGTACCTCTGTCAAAGCTCAGTTGTCTATACGTGTGTGGGTCTATTTCTGGACTCTCTATTATGTACTATTGATCTATTTATCTCTATTTACTTCCATAAGTATAATTTTTTAATTGTAGTAAGTTAATATGTCTCGAAACCCAATAGTGTTTACTCTCAACTTTGTTCTGCTTTTTTCAAAGTTGCTTTGGCTATGCTGTCTTTTGCATTTTCATAAGAATTTTAGAAACACCTTGCTAATTTCTACAAAATTTTCTATCAGGGTTTTGATTGGGATTGCCTTAAATCTATATAGCAATTTGGGGACAACTGACATCTTAACAATATTGAGACTCCAACCCATGAATGAGATATGTCTCTCCATTTATTTAGGACTTCTTCAACTTCTTTATTTTCCATGCAGATCACAAACACGTAAACCAATCATTATAATAGGACTGTGAGCCCACACAGGAGAGGCTCCTAAATTCTGCCTGCAGTATCAGAGAAGTTTTTGAAGAGAAGGTAATCTTTCATCTGATTCTTATGGTAAATATGTGAACATCAGGTAAACAAGTGAGCTCAGAGAGAAAAGAAGTACAAAAGCACTAGAGTGTGAGTTAGGATTAAACATTTAAAGATGTATAAGAAATTATGGTTTGGATACGGGGACTAAGAAGGGAGATATGTGTCTAGACCTTGGTCATAGGGGCTTCTAGAAGATAATCTATCTTTTTCCTGTGAGCAATGGGCGATATTGAAGGATTTTTAAGCAGAGGAGCAACAAGCATGTTGAAACAGTCACTCTGAAAGTTGAATGACTTGTTTAAATATTTTTAAAGGTGTTTACATTTTGACCTGTATAAACCCCTGGGGGGAAAGTCTCCATATTTGTGGAATATCATGCACGCTGTATAAATATTATTTATTTTTGTTTGACTTAAATTTATCTCTTTTTAGCATTACAAAATACATGTTAGCTTTGTTGACGTTGGACTCTGGCGAGCAAGTTTAACCCTAACCCTGTACCTGATTCTGATGTTATTCGTATTTTCTACAGTTTCATTTCTTTTTGGCATATTCTCTGGTATCATCATTTAACTATACGAAAAGAGATCCTTGTTTCTCTTTTGCTGTTACTGTTACTGTTGCTATTTTTATTACGCTCAGGTATAAACTCCCTTAAACACTTAGTACCTTAAATTAATTACCTCTTTATTTATTCCTTATCACTAATGTACGACCATGCTCAACACTGCCACCTATGCTGTCTTTTTCACACCATCATGTCAATTAAACAGTTTTGATGGTCTTCTATGACATTGCCTCTGGCCGTTAGCTCTCTCTGTATAAATAACTCAGTTGTGTTTCTTTCTTAGGCTTTTCTCTGTAGGGGGGCAACATCCACTCACTGTTCAGGTTACTCCCTCTTTCACTATGATCTAAGCAAGCGTGGGAAGGTGGCCTCACTTCTTCCTTGAATTCTTGTGCCCCTTTGTAAGAAACAAACAAACACGTGTGTAAACGTAATGAGCAGTTAAGTTTTTTTCTCTCATGGTGTTTTGGAGGAAAGTCAAACCCGGTTGCTCAGGTTAGTGTGGGTTCATAATCAGAGTAATATGATATTTGTAGAGACTTTCAACTAAGTGAGACAGACTAAAACACAGATCAAA
This sequence comes from Globicephala melas, assembly GCF_963455315.2. Taxonomy (NCBI): domain Eukaryota; kingdom Metazoa; phylum Chordata; class Mammalia; order Artiodactyla; family Delphinidae; genus Globicephala; species Globicephala melas. The sequence continues at coordinate 108,470,188 of NC_083319.1, read as the reverse complement.
TAAAATTCTACCTGAGACTAAAACAACCATTGGAAATAATAAATCAGCCTTTTTCCCTTGAGTGCATACTTCAAATGTTACATTCAAACTTTCCCTCATTGTATTGAAACGGATGTATTATTGTTAGGGTGAGACAGTCTGAACATAGTAGTAATGTAAGTTTCAGAATCTTTTTGACGTATGCAAAACACTTCAGAGTCAACTGCCTAAAAAAATCCAAATCTGACAATTTTTTTTTACTATGAATCCAAAAACCATTTTAAATGAATCAATATTTTATGAATCCTCATACACAAAGTAGTTATATGCATGTATAAAAATGTGTAAAAGCTACTTTTTATGCATCTACAGACAATGTTTGGAGCCAATGTGGGTTCTCAGACACTTTGGATGATGTGTCTGTGGAAGGCAGATGGGACAGTGGGGTTTGGTCAGGGGAAAGAAGAGAGAGACTCAAGAGATAAGTCCAGGGGAGGTTGAGATGATCAGATTCCTCTGTAATAAGAAAGAGATGCCAGCTTTTGTTCAGACATCCACACGTCCGGCATCCCTAAAACTAAGAATGCAACGGGCATTTCAGGTCAAAGGGAGGCCAGGTCGAAGGTTGAGATATGTCAGGCAGAGAACGCCCTGCAGTAAATGGGTAGCTCTGTGTTCTAACTTCTATTTGAGGAGTCCCTGTCTTCGGGTAGAACCAGGGATTGCCGTACTTTTGGAGATCTGTTATAAATTTGATCATATCTTCACGTTTTCTCTCCTGGTAGAGTTTTTACCGGCCTCAGCCCTATTGAGTTGTAGCTAACTGAATGGGCCACAGGCGACATCTTGCTCCAGAGTTCAAGGGTAGGGCTCAATTAATGGAAAGAGATTTGTGGCGCCTCCACATAAATCCAAGGAATTCTAGAAACCAAGCCAAGTCAACCACTGTAAGTGGGAGCCAATGATAAGTGAAAATAGCTCCCCAGGCCACTGATACTTGACACTGAATAGCAACTGTATGATTTATATTGCCTTTATGTTTTTCCAAGATCAAAACATTTTTTAAGAAAAATTTTTTTTTCAAATATACTTTGAAGAATAATTAAAAGAACTTTAAAATAACTGAGGAAACCTTGGAGAAAGTGTTTTTGCCACCTTATTCAAGGCAAAGGGTAGAAGCTTTTTTTCTGCCTTTGTTTCATGTTTTGATCTCAAGAAACCATTTATTTTTCCTTTTTTGAGGCATTTAGGTAAAAAAGATTTAACTATTTCATGATAAATAAAGTCCCCATCCCCTTGAACATTTCAGATACTATTACTGTTCAGTATATCCCTCCTAAAATAGATACAGTCATTTGCATTCACACATGCCACTGTGCATTTAAAACTAGACGATGGGGCGGAGATGGAAACTGTTGAGATCGGGAATATCTTCACAAACTCTTCTATCTTCCCTTATACTTCTAGTCAATTCTAAATGCATTTTGAGGAACTGTTAAATGTAGATATTATTTTATCAATAATATAGGAGCATAGACAAGACACCCCCCCCAAATATTTCATTTAAAATCTAGAAAAACATTCTGTTTAATCCAGGTGAATAAGATCTAGCGTGGTGCAATGGAATCTAAGGAGAAGGTAAAAGGTAAGATTACGTTTAGGTTTAAATTTTTTGCAAGAAATGCCTTATAAGTTTAGATAATTGCTAGGATTTTCTTTTTTACGTTAACATCATCTGTTTTAGTCAACGTGACACGTGCACAAATTAAAAAATCGAGAAAGTACTGATTATAAACGGTTTCTTGCCCCAGTATTCTCTGCACTCAAGCCCATTCCTCAGAGGAATGTGTTGTCAAATCTTTTAGCTATTTTTAAAACATTTTCTTCTTTATTCATACATATTATACTACTACTGTTAAGGGAGAAAGAGACAGACAGATAGACAGACACTGACTTCTTCATGATATTAGGGATTTAGATCTGTTATATAACCCTTGACGTTAATTTTTCATTTTCATACAACACTTTGTGTGTCTTGGACTTAAATTGCCTCACTTTTCCTGGTGCTTAGTTGTCAACAGAACAATCTCTAATATTTTCCCAAATGTTCCACCTGATATATCAAACACCTATCAATAAATTTGCAAAAAGTTCAAACATTTTCCTGTTTTGAATCTCCTTTTGTTTTAATCTCACGTTTTCCTCGTTCTTGATTTACTCGTTTATTTTGCTGAAATATATTGTCTAAGTGTTTCCAATTTTTTAAGCTTTCTTTATCTAAAATTATCTTTATTGTATCCTCACACTGATTTATAGTTTAGCTGAGGGTACAATTGTAGTCGAAAATCATTATCCCCTGGAATGATGAATATTCTGCTTTACTGTCTTCCAGCATCCAGTGTTAATGGTCAAACAATCAGTGGCTGTTCAAATACTTCTTCTATTCTATTTGAGTAGTTTCTCAATCTGTACTTTCCTCAAACTATTAGAATCCTCTTTTGATCTGTGGTGTTTTAAGCTCTCCCAGTGAAAAGTCTTGGAGTGGATGTGTTGCGACTGATGGGTTTCAATCTGGACACACGTGATGGGAATGTTCTGATATTAATCATTTTATTATTTTCCCCTGCTGTCTTAGCTGCCCTCTGTTTCTGGAGCTCCTTTTAGGTAGACACTGTACCTCTCAGACTGATACTCTCCTTTTATTTTTTCTCTCCTATTTTCCTTCTGTTTGTCTGTTTATGCCTTTCATAAAATTTCCCTAACTGTACCTCTATTCTTCTATTAAACTTGTATTTCATTATATTTTTAATTCCCAAGGGCCCTTTCTTTTCTCTGATTGTCCTTTGTTTAATCGATATATATTTTTTCCCACCTTCAGATCCATGCCACACCCCTGCCCTAATACCTGCTGCCATGAGTACTCATCTTTAGCTTGTCTGCGGGGCAAATTCATTAGTTCTTATGTCATAGCTTCCTCATTTTTCCCATATCAGTGACCAATCTCTGTCTACTTTTAATTTCATAAATATTTTTTCAAATCTCATCCTCTATTATTTCTTCTTTCATTTTTCTTTAGCCTTGTGGATTAATGCCCCGTTTGGTACTTTACTGTCACTTTAGTTTTGTCTTTGGAATAAGAGGAGCTTAATACACTATTCTTAAGTTTATCCTATAACTGTCTAACGTGAAACGACTTCTGTATATAACTTCTAGAATGGAGAGTTATCTCTAGACGTTGAAAATTTTCAGGACTTAATAAAATGAAGATGCTTTGGACATAAAAGTCTTTGTAAACAGCCAGCCAGCATCTGATTAATTTTAAAGAGAATATGAGAAAATTTTCCCTAGTACTTTTGTTTGAAGTTCCCTTAGCATGCAACAATGAAGAATCACGTACAATTTAAACGCCATTTGTCCCAACACATAATTAATCAAATAGACATGTACAAAACACTCCATTGTGCAAACCTAGAGTTATTTGCACTGTCCTACAAATAGCAGGAACTTTACCCCTTTCTCTCTCACCCTGAAAAGCACATCTGAATGCAAATGATTGTGAGTAATATTATTAATAAATTTACTGTATTAAAATTAGTGTCTTAAACTAAATAATTTATCTGTTTGGGGGACAATAATGACTACCTACCTCCTATCAAACACAAAACTAATTTCAGATGGATTGTTGATCTAAATATAAAAGGCAACACAATAAAGCTTCTGGAAGAAAATATAAAACAATTTCATCATATCCTTGGAAGAGGAAAAGATTTCTTAAACGAGACATAAAATCTACTGTGTGTAAAGAAAAATATTGAGAAATTGGAACTATATTAAAATTAAAGACTTAAGGACACCTTTATGAGATTGGATACACTGCAGACAGACTGGTAGAAAAGATCTGAAACTTATTTATCTGACAAAGAATACAAAAAGAGGATATTGAAAGAACTCCTAGAAATCAATAAGAAAAAGCTGAACCCCTAACAGGAAGTGGGCAAAAGACTTGAATGGGAGCATCACAAAAGAGGTTATCCAAACAGCCAAAATACTTATGAAAAAATGATCAACCTATCAACCACCAGGGAAATGCAGATGAAAACCACAGTGAGACAGCACTACACACGCACCAGGATAGAGTTGCCAAGTTTAGCAAATAAAATATAGAATTCCCAGATATAGGTGAATTTCAGATAAAGTGAATAATATTTTTGATATAAGTATGTCCCAAATATTTCAAATGTAAGTGGAAGTCCTATACTTTATCTGGTAACAGTAAGAAGAAAGGCTAAAATAGAAATGATTAGCATTATCAAGAGTTGGTGGCAATGTGGAACCTCTGGAACATTCAAACACCGCTGTGTGGAGTAGCAGTTGGTACCAAACCCCTTGGGGGAGCTCTTTAGGAATATTTATTAAATCCAAAGATAGTAAGTCTTAGGACTCAGCAATTCCTAAGGAATACACCAAAAGATATGTACATAAACGTTCACCACACCATTCTTTATATCAAAACTATTTTCAAAAAGCAAAACAAAATAGATGTCTATTAATACAGTAACGGACAAATAAATTATGGTATAATGATACACGGAATATCAAATAAGGAAGAACAAATGATTGCTGTACTCCACACTTTGATAACCCTGTGAGGTACAATATTGAATAAAAAAAGAGCCAGACAACCTACTACATTTTAGATGGCTCCATTTATTAAAGTTCAAAGACAAGCAGAATGAATCTCAGGGTGAGAGATCAAGGGTGAGATCAGGGTGAGAGATCAAGGTCATCATCCAAGAGGAGGCAGCGGACTTGGAAACGTTCCATTTCTTGATTTGAATGTCGGTTACATGGGTGTGTTGATTTTGGAAAACCGCCATGCTGTACGGCCTTTTTTTTACGTTTGGATATTTTGTTTATCCTGGATTTTTTTGCATTAAGATGATAATTGTCTTGATTACTGACTCTTTGCCCCCCTCTTCCATTTTGACTGAGTAGGCAGTATTTTAATCACTGTGTACAGCCTTTTGATCTGTGCACATTTCTTTGTGCAGATTATTATGTCAGTAAAAAGGTTTTGGGGGTTTTGTTTGTTTGTTTGTTTTAAACGAAATCATCCACAAAGTTAGTCATTTGTTTTCAGTGATAGAAAATTATTTGTGATACACGTGACAACTGATTTACCTGGTGAATAGTGACGATGTCTTTGAGGTGACCCACTGGAGAGCTCCTGAGCCTCTGCTCGGATCAGGGGTCTCTGCATTCTTCCCATCCCAGCTGGGGGAGGAGAAGCAAATGTGGCTGTTCCGGGCAAACACTCCCAGATGCACGTGTCAGCTTGTGCAAAATCACTGTTCCGCAGGGTCAGGTCATCGTGCTGTAAATCTGTCTCCTTCACTCTATTTTAAACGTTCTCTCTCTGGTGTGCTCTCTCCAGCTCGTGTCTTTTGTCTGAATTCTTAGCAGTTGGCTGGGACCTGGCTTTGCTTTAAAGTTTAAATGTTTCCTCTTTGCCTTGGCTTATGCTTCATGCTTGTTAGCACTTAGGATAATCCGAATCAATACCCACACCCTTCCTCCATCCTGTGCCCTGGGACGCTGCCTTTCTAGGATGCAGTAAAACTAAAAGCATCGTAGTAGAGAGAAGGAACATCACTACCAAGCTATTAACTATGGGGTCCCTTTATCTCAGAACAGGAAAGAAAGAAGTTACCACTGAGACTCAGCCATGTATCATTATCAGAAACTCTAATAGTCATGATAATGACGATGATATTGATGATCATACTAAGCGTATAATGTGTCATTGCTCCTGGGATGTGGTCTTGGCCTCTTGTTTGGTTGGAGACAGATTTCTAGTCTTCTGTTGGCTCTTCCTAAAACTCCCCAGATTTTACTATTATTTTTTAACTTAAGAACAACGCTTAGCTTTATATCTTCTCCGCGACTCTTTCTTGGCCTTCCTGCTATAAACTTGAGTACAAGTCCTTTGAAACACATGCTGTTTTTCATGTAGTGGAGAGAAGGATCAGACAGATTTGCCTTTGTACCCAGGTTCCCAGACTTACTAGCTGTGTGAACTTAAGCAAGTTGTCCTATGAGCCTCTTTGACTCTGGTGTTAAAGACGATATTCAGATATAGAGCATGGAGTTATGGCTCGATTATATAAAGTATAAGGCACTTATCACTTTGCTTTGAATACAGCAGACTTTCAAACAATGCTAGTGCCTGCCCTTCATCCTTCTTCCATTCCTACCCTGACACTCACCGCTTAGCCGGTCCTCCCTAAGTTAGTTGATCAAAGTCCCCAGAATGTATCAATTCTGTGCATAACAACACCAGCACATCCATAGCTGCTTAAACATTCATTTCCTAGGGGAATACCTTCTAATGGTAATCTTGGTATATATTTATTGAATCCCATGCATGAACCATAAGCAAACTGCAGCTGAATAAAAGAATGGGAGGTGTTGTGGAAAGATCGATCACCTGGCAGATAAGGGCACACTAGGGATATGGAGGCAGAAGAGAGAGAAGAGAGAGCACAACCCAAGCCATGAGGAGGGTAGTGTCAGCGGAGAGCAGCATGTTCCTTCCCAGTTCTTCTTGTGAATCTTTCTCGTGCAGAACGGACAGAACTTAACTTTCATTTCCCCCAAGTATTCTCCTTTTGCTTCCTCACTACGACAGAAACAAAGAAGTTCTAGATACATAATAAATACGTGCTTGTTGAATGAGTTAAACAAATGCAGTAATGACCAGTGCAGAGGAGGGGTAAAGAGTTTGGATTCCGGTGCGAGAAAAAAACAGGCTTAAATGCAAGATCCGTCCCTTACTGTTGGAAAATTTAATTCAGTTACTTTGCCTAAGACTTGGTTTCCTAACGTGCCAAATAGAGGCAATAATACCTATCTCGTAGGACTGGGGTGAGGACTGAGATGAGGTTTACGTGGTCTCTAGCGCATGGCTCAACAGTGTTGATGACTAGCACGCCGACCACCACCACTGTGACTATTACCACCACGCTGGTTAGGGGTCATTCATCTCATGGGTCCGCTTCACGTCTCACAGTCAAATACAGACCTTTTCTTCTTCCATTTATTTATTTATTATTTATTTATTCCCTCATTCATTCATTCAAGTATAGTTGATGTTCTATTAGTTTCAGGTGTACAGCGTAGAGATTTGATATTTTTATAGATTACACAGCAGGCAAAGTTATTATAAAACACTGACTATATTCCCTGTGCTGTATGTTACATCCTTACGACTTACTTATTTTAAAACGGGCCCTTTGTACCTTTGAATTCCCATCACCTATTTCACCCCTCCCCCACCCCTCTCCCCCATTCTCCTTCCATTTAAAGGGACAGAGACCCCAGGCTTGAATTCCTTCAGAGACACAGGCTCCCTCGCTGCTTTTGAGAGTCCTGGTTTGCTGACTTTTTCCAAAGTTGGGGTACTTGGAGTCCCAGCCTCCCTCCTTCTCGACATTCAGGAGTTACAAGAACCCCTCAGTCTTCTCTGAAGAACTGGAGAAAACCTTCAGTTCCTTGATATTCTGTACTCCTGGCTTAATAAATTTTCCTGCAATTAAATAATCTAGGTACTCTTCAAACCACAGATGAAAATAAGAAACACTGGTGGGTCTCTTCAGTCATCCAACATAAAATTTCCCTAGGCCATTTAAATCGGATGTATACGTCGTGCATTTTGTGTGAATAGGTTGTAATTTGTCTCTGAAACTTAGCTTTTTTATGGCTGACCCTCATTTTCCATCACATTTCTATAGGATAAATCCAAAAAACTTGCAGTATTGTAAACAAATATTTCTGAAAGCAGAGTACAACCTTTTCTGAAAATATAGGGCTCCCTTGATAACATTTCCTGCTGTTTTTGTCCAAAAAAGTGGTTTCTTGGAGAAAACTCTAACATTTTGTAGTACCAGCTTCTTTTCCCTCTTTTCTGTCATTTCCGTAATTTGAAATGTTTTGTTGTTGGCAGTGCTTAGGTAACCAGTTTATGACATCGGCAGGGTTTGATTAGGTATGAACATGAAGCAACTTTGTTCTTTCTCCCTAAATGCTCCTTTCGACTTCATCTGTCAAATCGTTCCCTTCTATCCCTGGATGAAGATTCCACAGCTTCTCCAGCCACTTTTAGGAATTAATGAATAGTAACATTTTTTTTTTTAGCAGGTAGAAAGTACAATCCAACCCAAACCATCAGGATGTCATCGTATTTAAATTTTCTCTCCTCCTCCAGTTCAGTCCTGCTGCAGAAAAATCTGTGGTAGGAAGGAGGATACTGAATTTTTTTTGCACTGTTTCCCCATCTTTTCCTTTACGTCTTTCTGCTCCACTCACCTCGGGACCTCTGACTCTTCAGATGTCACGTGTGAGAGCATCAAAGGGTGCACGAATTCTTACTTGCCTGGTGCAGTTGTAATCTTGCCATGGACCCTCTGGTGTGGCAGGTTCCGAGTGCTGATGATTTCTCTTATTAGCAGACTCGTGGGTTCTTTGAAGTTCCCCCATAGGGAAGCCCCATCAGCTTCCTGAGGTGGGTCATATGTATCCCAGATGGTTCCCTAGGAGGCTGGCTTCAGTCCCTGGCTTCTGGCAGCCACCCCACACTGACTGCATCTCTTGGGTCACTTAATTCTAGACAGTGCTCTCGGGTGTCTCCTTTTTAGGGTGACACAAGCTCAGAGACTTTCATCCAGCCCCTACCTGGTCTATGAAACAGGACCTGCAGCTCTGGAAGTGGAGACCTGGCTCCACCTCTGGGCTTGTTGCCATAGTTTGCTCTAGTAAGCCTCGTGCCTCTAGACTCCCCAGACACGAGTCAGGTACCAGACCTGCATTCCTCAATTTCCTGAGGTCAAAGGATCATCCCTAATTCATCCTTCTCACTTAGCATGGGGGTTGGGGGCTTGGGTGGGAAGGAAGTCATCCATGAGGTGCTCTCATGCTGGAAACTCCTGAAGAAATCCATGGTCTGCTATCTCTCAATGTTCAAGCCTCCTTTTACATACATTTGAGAAAACAAATTAAGAAGTTAAGGGTCATGGGACTTCTTTCTTAGCATCTTATTAGTAAGTTTTGCACAGATGCTGGAACTTGTCTTTATTTATTTTTATATGTCAGTTGTACTGCTTTTATTATTATTAGTTTTTATCGAAGTATAGTTGATTTACAATGTTGTGTTAATTTCTGCTGTACAATAAAGTGATTCACACATATATACATTCTTTTCCATATTCTTTTCCGTTACGATTTGTCACAGGATATTGAATACAGTTCCCTGTGCTCTACAGTAGGACTTTGTTGTTTATCCAGCCTATAGACAATAGTTTATATCTGCTAACCCCAAACTCCCAACCCCTCCCTCCCCACCCCCTCCTCCTTTCTCTTTAGACTGTATGGGCCCTTGAAATTCCTTGTTCTCCACTGTGGAGGCTCAGCTGAGAGTAAGACAAGAAAAATATGTTGTACGTATGTAATAAAATACATGCCAGGCGTGGCAGAAAGGTCTTACAACAAATTTCTGATAGGTAAAACATTCATCATAATATATTAGTTTTGTTTTAATTTTATTAATTTTATTTTTTGCTGTGTTGAGTCTTTGTTGCTGCGCGTGGGCTTTTCTCTGGTTGCGGTGAGCGGGGGCTGCTCTTCGTCGTGGTGCGCAGCCTTCTCATTGCGGTGGCTTCTCTTGTTGCAGAGCACGGGCTCTAGGTGTGCGGGCTTCAGTAGTTGTGGCGCATGGGCTTATTTGCTCCGCACGGGCTTATTTACTCCGCAGCATGTGGGATCTTCCCGGACCAGGGCTCAAACCCATGTCCCCTGCATTGGCAGGCGGATTCTTAACCAATGTGCCACCAGGGAAGCCCCATCATAATATATTTGAAATTTAATAATGAAAGTATTGTCACTTATGATACTAACACAACGAATGTAATGGTATATCAATTGAATGTAAGCTACTGGTCCCTCTCTTTTTTTTAATGTTTGAAAATCCTCCTTTCTATTAATGTTACCATATTTATGTGAGTATCTCATCATTTTCCTTTGTTACAGGATGAAAAATAGTAAGCCAAGTCTTTTATACAAGCTCTAATCAAAACAGCCATTCTTGAATAGTATAAAAATGTCACTTCAAATGTTATTTGTAATAACACAAAATAGATAGTATATAAAAATAGTAAAAGCTTATTGTTAAAAAACAAAAAACATAAAATAAATAACAAGGAAATTGAAATCACCAAGAATTCAGAAAACAATACTAGTTTTTTTTGAATTTTGATGCCTATTCTTCTAGTTTCTACTTTAAGAGTAGAAACTCTTAAGAGTATATTTTGATTTACTAATGAGATCATACTATGTGTATGCAGTTTATCCTACTTTTAAGTTTAATACTATACATTAGCATTAGTGTATAATAATATAGGCTATAACAAATATATTTTAATTGTGGAGGACAACTTATCATATAGTTGTAACACCATATACTTTATCACATCTTTATCATTGAACACTTATATAGTTCCCAGGTTTTATTATGATAAGCACATCAAGAAATTTCTTTACCCATAAATCAATATATACAGTTATTATTGTTGCCTTAGAATGTATACCTACACCGACTGAATTGAAGATCAAAGGGTTTGAACATTTTTGAGCTTCTTTAAATATATGTATATAATTATTTTCTAGATTCCACCAGCAATATATGAGTCCCATTAATGCCAAGCCCTACAAGACTGAGTACTGCTTTTTAAACTTTAATAATTTCACACTTGAAGATGGTACTTTGTTATTTCTACTTGTATTTCTCTGATAATCCTGCCTTTTAAGTGACTTCTGTTTACAGCACATAAAAATCTAAGCCATTGGAAATATTCAGTCTGAAGCTGCCTCACTCAAAATGAGATATTTAATGAGAATCTTTTCTAGTGGTTTTTTTAAAAAGAAAATTTGTATTGACCATGATGGTGGATTGGTAACTCTCCATGTGGAAGTCTGGGCCAAAACCATGTCGACTTTGGCTGGTGTTCTAGAACTTTGTGGTCTTGACTTTTCATTTATTTTGTGTGCAGGAGAGAACTCAACTACCTTCTAATTTCCGTGTGGAGTCAACCCTCTACTTCTTGTCCCCTTGCCTTTCCTGTGTCATCCTAACCACTGGTGCCTACAGGCACCAGTTCTTCCTCATAGCAGCAGCTGAATCCCATTTGCAGCTTTTCCAGAACTTGCAGAACCAGCTCCATCACATCTCATCTTATTGATTGCCCCACTGGGAGCAGGTGGCCTCTGCAGAAGCTGGGGTGCTTCTCCAACTTCCAAGGAGCCCTTCTCCAAGCTCAGGGGCACCACCATCAGTTGGCAGCCAGCTCCTCTCCCTAAGGAGTTTGTCACTTCCAGGGGCTCCTCCTATAAGTCTCTACATTTCAATAATCTTAACCTTTCTCCTTGTCTCCCCAGCCCTAAGGGTATAAGCTGTTTCCTGCAGTTACTGCCCCAGTGGTTACCTTCCAATTCCCTTTTTACCCTTTTGTTAACTAGTTAACGACTTTATATCTAGTTAGCAATTCTGTATATGAAACTATTTTCCCTTTAAATAACTGGTGAGATTTCTCTCTCCAGACCAGACCTTGACTGATGTACTCAGAAAAAGGCAGTTGCAGAAAATATGATCATATTGTCTTTATTGAAAATAAAGGGCCAGATGCTTACTACAAAAAACGGGCCAGAGAGTTGACATTTATTAATGTGCAGAAAACTTTAGGTTAGATTTGCATTTTATAGTTTGAGATACGTAAAATATGTTAGTATAACACCTTTTATAGTGGAGAAGATAAAAATGGCAAAACTAAAATCCGGAGTTTTGATGGGTTCTATGGACTGAATTGTTTTGTCCCCCAAAATTCATATGTTGAAACCCTAACCTCCGGTGTGATGGGATTTGGAGATAAGGCCTTTGGGAGGTAATTAAGGTGGAATGATATCATGAAGATGGGGTCCTCATTCTGGAATTAGTGCCTTTTTAAGAGGAGACACAGAAAGTTTCCTCTCTCTCCCTGCCACGTGAGGACACAGAGAGAAGGCAGCTGTCTGTGAGCCAAGGAGAGTTTTCACTAGAAACTGGCCATGCTGGCACCCTGATCTTGGACTTCCCAGCCTCCAGAATTGTGAGGGAATAAATTTCCATTGTTTAAGCCACCCCGTCTAGGGTATTTTGTTGTGGCAGCGTGAGCAGACTATTATAATAAGACAGAACAGTTTCCATCTCCTTTGAAAGAAATGATTAAAATTTGATGGCTTGGGAGTGAAGTAATGAATGAAAATATTTTTAGGGAGAAATCCAAAGTGGAGGAAATGTTTTTACATTCATTGGCTCAGAGGAATTCTGTGGTTTGGGATGTCAGACACCTAGGAGATTCTTAGAACTGACAGTCATTAATTTAAATCACAATGATATTTTACTCACTTATAAAACAACACCACTGACCTTCCGATGCAGTCTTCCAGGCGTTGTGTTAAATTTTCCCAGACCCAGTCTTCCTCTCTCATACGATCCACCTCAGTGACCAAGATGCTGTAAGAAATGATTGAAGAACAGATGGAAAAGAGTTATTTTGATCAGTACCAGACCGAAGCTGCAGCTGCAGCTTCTCCAGCACTATGCCCTACTTGGCCCACCAATCTTAGCCTTAATTTGTAGTATTTCGGTATTTTGAAGGACCAGATCAAATTTCTTGGGTTTGATAATGCTTACCACGCTGGGAAGGAATTTTAGGTCACAGAACGCTGAAAGGCAGGTTAAAATGACCTTTTCTCTGGCAGTTGACATAGGCCACTGTGCGTTAAGGAAAGAACAGGAAAGAGAGCAAGCAGAAAGCTGAAAGAAGCATCCTGTGGGTACTGTTGCCCAGAAACTGCTTATTACCAAGTCAACAACATAGGAATAGGCTGCAAAACCTATGCAAACCTGCAGAGGGGAGAAACACAAGAGAGTAAGCCTTGAAGTAAGATGTTTGGTTAAGGGAAAATAACGTAAATGATATATAGACATTAAGAAATGAGGAAACACTTACCAGTACACATTGAGATTTGTGGCACATTCTAAGCTCTGAGAAAGAGCTGATGAATGCAGCATCTGGTCTTCTGGGGGCATGCTGTGGCTTCAGTGGCAGGAAGGAAAGAGCAGGGACACAGAATGTGAGTTTGTAGTTGTGAGTCTCCACTTTGGTATTCAATTTTTATATTTAAATCCATGTTAAGAATAAACATAAAATGTGCCCTGTAATGCTATATATTTTTTCTTGCCTCTGAGCTAAATCAGGTGATTTCCCATTATTTTTCATTTCTAAGAAGAAGGTTATATTTAGATATTCACAAATCCAGAGACAGAGAAATCAGGAAATAAAATGATGCAAAAATAATAAAAATATTTATATAGTACTACAGTTGCTTCATGAGAGCTTAAAATAGTTTCCTTGGAATTTTGTAAGACTACTCTGTCTTATTAAATCTTTCTCAGTGCTCCCTCATCTGCAATCTTGCAAGTCAGAAATCAGCACACACGATATGGGTGTTTCTGTAACGACTGTGTAGCAGTTATTGGCAGAGTGAATTATAGTTGTAAACTACTAGCAGATTCACAATTATGGCATCATTTGTTCTCAGTGCGACACATGAAACCATGAGGCCTTGTACAGCTGCAGACTTGGGTTGTGCCTGCACCTTCCATGACCAGACAACCTACCACTGTCCCAAAACCAGAGTGAGGGAGAGGAGCAAATCCCAGGGTCAAAAGAGAACGAATAACTAGGAAGGATTCAAGCCTTCCTTCTCCATTTGCATGTTCTAATTGCTAACCTGTCAATAATCAAGAGTTGTTTTGTGGTTGGAAATTATCAGGAAACCCTACCCAGGTTTTAGAAATCCTGAAGTAGGAGGGTAGGATTACGTGGATCAGGGAATGTATAAATAAATACAAGAACGTAAATGTCAGGCCTGACCACCAGCTGGTTATCTGAAACAAGTCAGCAAAATGCCTTCTACTTACCGAAAACTTTTGTGATTTATGAGTCCTTAATCTTAAATGAGATTATTGACTGTTTGTTTATATCTGATCTACAAATACATAAAGTCAGTTGTGCTTCTTCTTATTTCTTTATTTGCTCATTTATAGTAAAATAACACAGAAGGATACATAAAAATGAAGGGGAAAATCACCTGCAATCCCAGGAAGTAACCTACTATTATTTGGTTGTTTCCCTCCAGGTTACTTTCATATATATATTTACATAAGTGTAACCTTAGTGAAAATATTTTTATTTTAATAGTTTATAAATTATTGAATAAAAATTTATGTAAATATCCATTTAATGACAATATAACATATACCATAACTATATAGCATATATTTTACATGTAATATAGTATATGTAGTATATATTCTATAATAATTATATGGTATAATATAAATATTCTTTGTTAGAAAACAAAGTTACCATTTTTTTTTTTCTATTAGAAACAATCGTTCTACGAATACCTTTATTCTCTCACTTTTGGGGTTTGTAGTTTTTAATTGTTACCAAAGACAGCAAAGATAAAAAACCTATATGGGAATGAAGGCTATGGCTTGGAACTCATTAATGTAGTAATGGAATTAGCCAACACACATTAGCTAGAGTTTCTAATCTACATTAGCTGAGCTGGTGCTTTTTAAAGGATGACTTAAGAGAATTACAGGACAAGAGCATGAAGCACTTCAGGGGCATTCTACTTCCTGGCTTCAATTTCTGACTCTACATAGTTCCCCCTTTGACTGGTGGAGACCCCTACATAAGGTGGGATCTGGCCTCCATGGAAATTGGAAACAGGTGGGCTTTGAAATGGTGGATAGTTTGGACCGGACACTGGAGGCTCATTGTATAAGCTTAACATGAGTTGGAAAGAAAAATAAAACAAAACCCAAGAAATTCCAGTGAAGGTAGAGAGAGCCTGAGGTAAGAAAAACAAAATCTGTGAAATTTTTCTTCAGAGACTCTTAGATTTCATGACCAGAATGGTGTGAAAGGAAGCAAAAGGAAGAAAAGGACGAAGACATTATTGGCTGCATTTTAGCATTTCCAACTGCCGTGGAAGTATGCAGAGTGTGGAAAGGTAGTATATTTTGTCTAAGTCCAAGAAAAATTCATTTTGATTCAGTGGGGACTATTTAAAATAGACATTTGGCTACTTCGTAGTGACCTGGGAGCAACAAAAATCTGTTTTTCCCAATTTTTCATTAGCTCAATTTGAATCAAACTGCCAAAATGTTATTTTATGAATTTTATGGGTCAGCTTTAACTCTAAGTTAAATATAAACATATACACCCTTTAACCTCAGTTTGGTCTTATAACATACATATGTCTCACATAGATTTAAAAAAACTTCCAGTTACTGAATACATTTTTAAAATAAGTTGAATTTGTTGACTGGACTTTTCCAAGAAGGGTTTCCATGGATTTTTTGAAAATAAACATAACTGTGACCACAAAAATAGAACATTATTAAGATATTCTTCCTGATCTTCCCTTGACTCTTTTCCAAAACGAAAATTGAAACTTAGTTTGACCTCTTATACCATGGTGTTTGCCATGTATTCCAAAACCAATTATCATCGCAAATAAAACATTCACTAAAACAGCTGCACGGAAAACTGAGTTTTGAATGAGGCGTTCCAGAGTTACGTGTTATCCTCAGCATCAGCATCAAATGAAACCTGATCCTTCAGAGGGTGTTTGTTACTCTAATTGGCAGTGTATATACATTTTTTTTTTTTTACAATTTTTAGTAAACTGTAACTAGTATTGTTTAAGATAATATTAAGTAATACCACTTTGTTACCTCAATGTAGTTTTGACTAGAATATTCTTCTATTAAGAAAAGCCTAAAGGGAATCTTTCTATTCAACTGGTGACACAAAAAGGGCATTTTAAGCCAACTCAATGGACTGCTGTAAATTTTTATTCCATTCATAAAGGGGAGCCCCTCTGTCGATGTAACATACACTTTGACTTGGTATTAATTTTCCCCATCCCTGCTGCAATTGCACAGAGCAGACCGCCTTCATGCCACATGAAACCTTGTCCTTGCTCAGGGTGTGCACAGGGATGGACCAGTCGTTGAGTTGGACCCCTGCCCTCTCTGGTGCTCCACTGATGGCAAGTCAAAAGCCAGGATGGAGCCCTTCGCTGAGGCAGGGTGATACACTTTTTTTTTCCTCCAGTGGTGGGATACAATCATGAGCAAGAGTGTGTGTTTTAAGGGGACGTGAGGAGGCACTGATAGGGGATTTCTTCTAAATTTCTTGTATTTCCCCAGATATAATCAGTTCACTGTCTCATTAGACCTTTTAGGTAGTATTGCTCTAGACACTTATTTAACCTATAGGTATAGGATTTAGGTGATAACAAGAACGATGATAAGGAACGAACACTTATGTAACACTTATTGTACACCAAGCATCATCAGCTGAGTACCTCATCTGACTCTAGGTAGGGAGCTTTATTACCCCATTTTGTAGATGAGGCAACAGAGGCTCAGCTCAAAGATGTTTAAGTAAACTGCTCAAGGTCACACAGAAGGTAAGTAGCAGGACTGAGATGCAAACTCAGGTGGTCAGGCTCTAACCTAACGTGCTATGGTGATCAGTACTCCTTGTAGTGTGTCCCTCTGTTACAAACAGATTTTAAAATAACCTCAGTTTTTCTAGCTGCGGTTTTCAATAATTTAAAACTATGGATTTTATTTATGAGGGCTGGTTCAGCCTCTTAAACAGAAATCATGTTATGTCTGAGGATGTCTGGGAGCTGTACACGTCTCAAGAGATTATCATATCACCATATATCATATCATCATATCACCTCACAGGTGACTTAAGAAGCTAGTTGAAAAGAGAAAATGAAAAGGCAAGTGTGCTGTCTGACCTGCGACCTAGGCCTACACAGTCAAAGGGACATTTTCCCTGGTTTCTTAGTGGAATGGTAACTGTTTATCAGAACTTGCTAAGTGCTGGGCATTGCACTAAACACTTTGATAGTAAGGTATCATTTAATTGGTATCATTTGCAATTTATAGATGAGACAGTGGAGGCTCAGGAGAGGATGCAATTTGCCAACTCTTCCACAGCTAACAAGCGGCAAAGTTAGGATTTAAGCCCCAGACTGTTTGGGTTCAGAGCTTATACTTTAAAAATATTGTACCAAACTTTTCCACAATATAGATCTGGCTCAAGGGAGGCGGAGTGTAATGCAGTGCACTTTGGCCCGTGTGGACCTTGCCGTTTTAAAAGCTCTGGGATGTCCTGTGATATTTTCCACAAGGATGCTGTCCACCATCCTTATGTGGCTTTGCAGTAAGAGATACCAGTGTGATACAGGAAGGAGGAGAGCATATATGAAATCCTCATCAAATCTGGAGAACAATTACACTGAAATCTCATAGCAAATGACTGCAAACACTTAGTCAAATTTCCCTGTTAACGTTTCTGTGCTTCATTTGTATCTAAATGCTTGTGTAGTCTAAAGACATTTGAGTTGTTAGGTACTCTTTCATAATACAAATTAGAGATTTGGGGGAGGCTCAAAGTAAGTGAATACCTAAGCACAATAAGAACTCCTATGGTAGATAAAATTTGTCTCCCTAGAGAAAGAAATAATCTTTATCTTTAGAAATAATATTTATCTAAAGTCTGTATCTTGTAGGAGACTGAGTCCCTCGATCTCTTTTCTTTCCTTTCTAGATGAGAAAATTGCAAACACTCCCAACCAATTGAGAAGACATTTATCCTCTTTGGGTGACTCCCTCCTGGCTCCCCACCCCTCACCAAATTTCCTAGCTAAGTGTCCATGGCTACACCTATTTGTCCCTCCTTATCATTCTCTGGGACTGTGATCTTCCCTTGATCTGGGCCAATTCCTCAGCCTTCTTTTTTTAAAACTTATGTTTGTGATAATGTATGTGAAAGCATTTCGTGTAATCCCTGACCCTCAGCTTTGCACAATTCCAGACTTTTTTGTAAGAAGAGTCCATGCAGTAATCTTTTTGAAGGCAGGGACTAGGAAATTTATCTTGGATCTGTGTTTGCCTAGAAAGTATGTTGCTTTTACTGACATTTTATGTTTGCTTTCAGTGGCTTTGGGAAGGCTGTTGGAGCATATGGAGGGACTAAAGCTCTCAACAGTCCTCTCGCAAATTAGTGAGAGTTTTCTTACAAAAAAGCAAGTATTTTAGAGTTTGTTGAAATTTATCCAAGCTGTTTATTATGATACAGGAGGTCCAAACTTGAATATTTGACAGATAGCATGAAAAGAATGTTAGAAAATATGTTGGTTATCTTTCAGTTAACGAAATTTGACTGATTTTTTTTCTTAATAGGACAGTAGAGCAAGAATGCGGGTGACGTTATTGTTTAATCTCTCATCTGTTAGTATTAGTAGGGTACCCTACAGTTACAGCAGTTTCCGTATTTAAATACTCCTTTTACTCAGCTGACTTACGTGAAATGATGGCTATAACCGAGTTACAGTGGAGCCTGTGTTGGCCACCGCAGCATCCATCCTGTCCTTCCTTTATTGTGTAGCTGCAATGTGATTTGAGTTTTGTCATCCTCCCTCCAACTCTAGGAGTGAGCCCTGATTGTTCCAAGGCAATCAGAGCAATCCTATGTTTACTTTGCCACAGTGATACTTTCTTGGATGGCTGAGCCATCCAGACAGAAACAAATCCACACATGACTCCAGGGTTTGGATCTGAAGTTAGTTAGCGTCTCACGAAGAAGGAATTGATTAGAATCAAACTTGGAACTTTTTTGATGACTGCAAGAAAATAGGAGATGTAAATGAGGTAGAATATACCCAGCAGTGCTTCCAGGATGAAGCCGGCACACCAGGAAGTACAGAGCCTAGAGAATCAATCACAAGGAAATAGAGTGTGAACCTTGATCAAGTCATGCCTAAAGTTTGTCCTCCTGGGCTCTCAGGTTCATAAATTAATAAACTCCCTGGATTGATTTTTGTTTTTATTATTTGCAACCAAAAAGCATCATAGCTGTTATAAGAGGGTATATAACCAGTGCCATTTTGGTGTACTTTCATAAAAATAATAATGGTATCTTATCTTGGGTGAGGAACTTTGGGATTTGTTTTCAAGAATTTACCTGTTTCTTCATTAATATTTACAGTGGTTGGTGCACAGCAGTCCACAGTTTTGTGATTATCCTTGCTTCAAAAAGAAATTGTGATACAGAGAAATTAAGCACTTTCTTGCAATTTAATCCAATAATTATGTAGAATTAAGAAATTAGAGAAGAGATGTACAGGAAAATAGAGGGGAAGAGTTGAAACACACACAGTAATTTAAATGGGAAAAAAAAAAGCTTCTCTTGTTACCAAATTAAAGAAAAGCATCTGGGTTAGATCTTAAATTTGGAGAGAGAACATTTATGTCTTTAGTCTTGTTTTAATACCTTGAACTCCACAGTAACTAAGTCCTTTCAAAGCTTAATATATTGAAGTGAGAAGGAACACACAGAGTCCTAGCTGAAAACTGGATGCAAAGGAGGATTACCAGTAGAATGATAAGATGATAAGCTTATTATTAATATTTTTTTATTATTCCAAATTTTTTGGATTTGTCATGTTCATGTATTATGAATGAATAAGAATGAACAGTACCTTTTTTTTTTTTCTAGTAATCAGTTATCTTATTGTAAGTTATTTAAGGAATCCTGGCACACAGTGGCTTTCCTGCCCAGTTTGGGGGTCTAATCCAGGGGCCTGTTCCTCTAGGATAAACCTGGACCAGGGACTATAGCTATCACCTACCACCAGGTCAGCTTCTACTTTTTATTTTCACCACATGACTAGAGGCACAAAGCTGTGCTGGGTGAGTCATTAGCTGATGGTCATTCTGTTGCTAGAATTTTCCATCCTGCAAAAGTCAAAATTACAGTGCTTGAGAGTCCCAAGAGATTTCAGAATGAGTTTCCAATCAAAACTCAGCATCTATGTGGATTAACAAGAAGGGAGGTACTCTCCAGAGTTCTAAAACATGGGCAGTTTGAGACAAGCAGACATGTGGCATTGTTGGTCTTTTTTCTTCGTTACAAAATGTTGAGCATCTGTTTGCAGCTGACATCATATTGCCTCCTTACTAAGTCTAGCCCTTTATATTATTTCCTCATTTATATTAAGCAGCCTTATGTTTTATGGTTGGTTGTTCAGATTTTCATGAGACAAGCTGGGTTATTTAAGGTATTTTTCTTCACTTTAGTACCTCTAAAGTAGAAGGCATTAACATTTTAAAGACATTAAGACCTTTCATGTTTGGTTATATGTAATATTGAATCGTCATACTAATATTGATTAAAATAGTTTCCAGACAAAGTACTAAGTCATCTATTGTATTCAATGACATTTACCACCTATATAACTTAAGCCCTGAAAGAGACTGGTATTTACATATAAAAGCTTGTGATCAAATTCCTGTATTATTCTCCAAATAATGCAGACACTGTAACTCTTATTTCTGACCATTACCAAAAAGATTTCATTGCTTTATTGCTCAAGACTGTAGAAGTATTCTGGTTTTCCTTAATTCAACCTTTTTTTAAAAATTGAAGTATATTTGATTTACAATTTTCAAGATAGACAGCGAAGTGATTTAGTTATACAAATATATGTATATATTGTATATTTATATATGTATATATATATAAATATATAGACAGATATTATTATTTTTCAGATTTTTTAAAATTTTTATTTTATCTTGGGGTATAATTGGTTTACAATGTTGTGTTAGTTTCAGGTATACAGCAAATTGATTCAGTTATACATATACAAGTATCTATTCTTTTTTAAATTATTTTCCCATTTAGGTTATTACAGAATATTGAGGAGAGTTCCCTGTGCTATACAGTAGGTCCTTGTAGATTATCTATTTTTTATATAGTAGCGTGTATATGTTAATCCCAAACTCCTAATTTCTCACCCCCTTTCTGCTTGGGTAACCATAAATTTGTTTTGTAAGTCTGTGTATTTTATTTTTTAAATTGAGGTATAGTTGAATTATATTATATTAGTCTCAAGTATACAACATAGTGATTCAAAGTTTTTATAGATTATACTCTATTTATAGTTATTATTAAAAATGTACATTTCTTTTCATCCAGCAATCTCATTGTAAGCAATTTTTCTTGTGCACATACATGGAGACATTTTCCAATACACATGTACAAGATATTTATTGAACATAGTTTGTTAAAGAAAGCAATAAAGATGTCAAATAGAAATGTCCATCAGTGGGTGAATGGGAAAATAAGTTTAATTAATACACGTTGTAGAATCCTTTCTAATCATTAAGAAGAAAAAAAGTAGATCTATATGTACTTAAATACACACATAAATATTCAGAATATGTATATATATATATATATATATATATGGTTTTTGTTGGTTTGTTTTGTTTTTTGGTGGAGTGAGTGCTGCAACTACTGCTTAAGAATAAAAGAGAAGAGAGGGCAGACAGCAGAAGCAAGAAGAACTACAATCCTATAGCCTGTGGAAAAAAACCCACATTCATAGAAAGATAGACAAGATGAAAAGGCAGAGGGCTATGTACCAGATGAAGGAACAAGATAAAACCACAGAAAAACACCTAAATGAAGTGGAGATGGGCAAACTTCCAGAAAAAGAATTCAGAATAATGATAGTCAAGATGATCCAGGACCTCGGAAATAGCATGCAGGCAAAGATCGAGAAGATGCAACACATGTTTAACAAAGACCTAGAAGAATTAAAGAACAAACAAACAGAGATGAACAATACATTAATCAAAATGAAAAGTACACTAGAAAGAATCAACAGCAGAATAACTGAGGCAGAAGAACAGATAAGTGGCCTGGCAGACAGAATGGTGGAATTCGCTGCTGTGGAACAGAATAAAGAAAAAAAGAATGAAAAGAAATGAAGACAGCCTAAGAGACCTCTGGGACAACATTAAACGCAACAACATTCGCATTATAGGGGTCACAGAAGGAGAAGAGAGAGAAAGGACCCAAGAAAATATTTGAAGAGATTATAGTCGAAAACTTCCCTAACATAGGAAAGGAAATAGCCACCCAAGTCCAGAAAGCACAGAGAGTCCCATACAGGATAAACCCAAGGAGAAACACGCCGAGACACATAGTAATCAAATTGGCAAAAATTAAAGACAAAGAAAAATTATTGAAAGCAGAAAGGAAAAAACGGCAAAAAACATACAAGGGAACTCCCATAAGGTTAACAGCTGATTTCTCAGCAGAAACTCTACAAGCCAGAAGGGAGTGGCATGATATACTTAAAGTGATGAAAGGGAAAAACCTACAACCAAGATTACTCTACCCAGCAAGGATCTCATTCAGATTCGATGGAGAAATCAAAAGCTTTACAGACAGGGCTTCCCTGGTGGCACAGTGGTTGACAGTCCGCCTGCTGATGCAGGGGACATGGGTTCGTGCCCCGGTCCGGGAAGATCCCACATGCTGCGGAGCAGCTAGGCCCGTGAGCCATGGCCACTGAGCCTGCGCGTCCGGAGCCTGTGCTCCGCAACGGGAGAGGCCACAACAGTGAGAGGCCCGCGTACCGCAAAAAAAAAAAAAAAAAAAAAAAAAACCACCTTTACAGACAAGCAAAAACTAAGAGCATTCACCACCACCAAACCAGCTCTACAACAAATGCTAAAGGAACTTCTTTAAGTGGGAAACACAAGAGAAGAAAAGGACCTACAAAAACAAACCCAAAACAATTAAGAAAATGGTCATAGGAACATACATATTGATAATTACCTTAAACATGAATGGATTAAATGCTCCAACCAAAGACACAGGCTTGCTGAATGGATACAAAAACAAGACCCATATATATGCTGTCTACAAGAGACCCACTTCAGACCTAGGGACACATACAGACTGAAGGTGAGGGGATGGAAAAAGATATTCCATGTAAATGGAAATCAAAAGAAAGCTGGAGTAGCAATACTCACATCAGATAAAATAGACTTTAAAATAAAGAATGTTGCAAGAGACAAAGGAGGACACTACATAATGATCAAGGGATCAATCCAAGAAGAAGATATAACAGTTATAAATATATATGCACCCAACATAGGAGCACCTCAATACATAAGGCAACTGCTAACAGCTATAAAAGAGGAAATCGACAGTGACACAGTAATAGTGGGGGACTTTAACACCTCAGTTGCATCAGTGGGCACATCATCCAAACAGAAAATTAATAAGGAAACAGAAGTTTTAAATGACACAATAGACCAGATAGATTTAATTGATATTTATAGGACATTCCATCCAAAAACAGCAGATCACACTTTCTTCTCAAGTGCACACGGAACATTCTCCAGGACAGGTCACATCTTGGGTCACGAATCAAGCCTCAGTAAATTTAAGAAAATTGAAATCATATCAAGCAACTTTTCTGACCACAACACTATGAGATTAGAAATCAATTACTGGGGAAAAACCATAAAAAACACAAACCCATGGAGCCTAAGCAATAAGTTACTAAATAACCAAGTGATCACTGAAGAAATCAAAGAGGAAATCAAAAAATACCTAGAGACAAATGACAATGAAAACACGACGATCCAAAACCTATGGGATGTGGCAAAAGCAGTTCTAAGAGGGAAGTTTATAGCTATACAAGCCTACCTCAAGAAACAAGAAAAATCTCAAATAAACAATCTAACCTTACACCTAAAGTAACTAGAGAAAGAAGAACAAACAAAACCCAAAGTTGGCAGAAGGAAAGAAATTATAAAGATCAGAGCAGAAATAAATGAAATAGAAACAAAGAAAACAATAGCAAAGATCAATAAGACTAAAATCTGGTTCTTTGAGAAGTTAAACAAAATTGATAAACCATTAGCCAGACTCATCAAGAAAAAGAGGGAGAGGACTCAAATCAATATAATTAGAAATGAAAAGGGAGAAGTTACAACAGACACCACAGAAATACAAAGCAAGCTAAGAGACTACTACAAGCCACTCTGTGCCAATAAAATGGACAACCTGGAAGAAGTGGACAAATTCTTAGAAAGGTATAACCTCCCAAGACTGAACCAGGAACAAATAGAAAATATGAACAGACCAGTCACAAGTAATGAAATTGAGACTGTGATTAAAAATCTTCCAACAAACAAAAGTCCAGGACCAGATGGCTTCACAGTTGAATTCTATCAAACATTTAGAGAAGAGCTAACACCCATCCTTCTCAAACTCTTCCAAAAAATTGCAGAGGAAGGAACACTCCCAAACTCATTCTATGAGGCCACCATGACCCTGATACCAAAACCAGACAAAGATACTACAAAAAAAATTACAGACCAATATCACTGATGAATATAGATGCAAAAATCCTCAACAAAATACTAGCAAACAGAATCCAACAACACATTAAAAGGATCATACACCATGATCAAGTGGGGTTTATCCCAGGGATGCAAAGATTCTTCAATATATGCAAATGAATCAACATGATACACCATATTAACAAATTGAAGAATAAAAACCATATGATCATCTCAATAGATGCAGAAAAAGCTTTTGACAGAATTCAACACCCATTTATGAGAAAAACTCTCCAGAAAGTGGGCATAGAGGGAACCTACCTCAACATAATAGAGGCCATATATGACAAAACCACAGCAAACATCATTCTCAGTGGTGAAAAACTGAAAGCATTTCCTCTAGGATCAGGAACAAGACAAGGATGTCCACTGTCACCGCTATTATTCAACATAGTTTTGGAAGTTTTAGCCATGGCAGTCAGAGAAGAAAAAGAAATAAAAGGAATACAAATTTGAAAAGAAGTAAAACCGTCACTATTTGCAGATGACATGTTACTATACATAGAAAATCCTAAAGATGCCACCAGAAAACTACTAGAGCTAATTAACGAATTTGGTAAAGTTGCAGGATACAAAATTTTGCACAGAAATCTCTTGCATTCCTATACACTAATGATGAAAAATCTGAAAGAGAAATTAAGGAAACACTCCCATTTACCATTGCAGCAAAAAGAATAAAATACCTAGGAATAAACCTCCCTAAGAAGACAAAAGACCTGTATGCAGAAAACTATAAGACACTGATGAAAGAAATTAAAGAGACCAACAGATGGAGAAATATACCATGCTCTTGGATTGGAAGAATCAATATTGTGAAAATGACTATACTCCCCAAAGCAATCTACATATTCAATGAAATCCCTATCAAATTACCAATGGCATTTTTTACAGAACTAGAACAAAAACTCTTAAGATTTGTATGGAGACACAAAAGACCCTGAATAGCCAAAGCAGTCTTGAGGGAATAAAACGGAGCTGGAGGAATCAGACTCCCTGACTTCAGCCTATACTACAAAGCTACAGTAATCAAGACAATATGGTACTGGTACAAAAACAGAAACATAGATCAATGGAACAAGATAGAAAGCCCAGAGATAAACCCACACACCTATGGCCAACTAATCTATGACAAAGGAGGCAAGGATATACAATAGAGAAAAGACAGTCTCTTCAATAAGTGGTGCTGGGAAAACTGGACAGCTACATGTTAAAGAATGAAATTAGAACACTCCCTAACACCATACACAAAAATAAACTCAAAATGGATTAGAGACCTAAATGTAAGACAGGACACTATAAAACTCGAAGAGGAAAATATAGGAAGAACACTCTTTGATGTAAATCACAGCAAGATCTTTTTTGATCCACCTCCTGGGGTAATGGAAATAAAAACAAAAATAAACAAATGGGACTTACTGAAACTTAAGAGCTTTTGAACAGCAAAGGAAACCATAAGCAAGACAAAAAGACAACCCACAAAATGGGAGAAGATATTTGCAAATGAATCAATGGACAAAGGATTAATCTCCAAAATATATAAACAGCTCATACAGCTCAATATTAAAGAAACAAACAACCCAATCCAAAAATGGGCAGAAGACCTAAATAGACAGTTCTCCAAAGAAGACATACAGATGGCCAAGAAGCACGTGAAAAGCTGCTCAACATCACTAATTATTAGAGAAATGCAAATCAAAACTACGATGAGGTATCACCTCACACCAGTTAGAATGGGCATCATCAGAAAATCTACAAACAACAAATGCTGGAGAGGGTGTGGAGAAAAGGGAACCCTCTTGCACTGTTGATGGGAATGTAAATTGATACAGCCACTATGGAGAACAGTATGGAGGTTCCTTAAAAAACTAAAATTAGAGCTACCATACGACCCAGCAATCCCACTACTGGGCATATACCCAGAGGAAACCATAATTCAAAAAGACACATGCACCCCAATGTTCACTGCAGCACTGTTTACAATAGTCAGGTCATGGAAGCAACCTAAACGCCCATGGACAGACGAATGGATAAAGAAGATGTGGTACATATATACAATGGAATATTACCCAGCCATAAAAAGGAACGAAACTGGGTCATTTGGAGAGACATGGATGGATCTAGAGCCTGTCAGACAGAGTGAAGTAAGTCAGAAAGAGAAAAACAAATATCGTATATTAACGCATATATTTGGAACCTAGAAAAATGGTACAGATGAACCGGTTTGCAGGGCAGAAATTGAAACACAGATGTAGAGATCAAACGTATGGACACCAAGGGGGGAATGCGGCGGCGGGTGGTGGTGGTGGTGTGATGAATTGGGTGATTGGGATTGACATGTATACACTGATGTGTATAAAATGGTTGACTAATAAGAACCGGCTATATAAAAATATAAATTAAATTAAATTAAAAGGATAAAAGGGAAGTTGCCAATTAATGAGCATTTGTCGCCCAACTCACCACTTTTCCTGGCCAATCTTTGCTGTAAATATCCTGGATTTAGTGGGCCATGTTGCTGTTCCACCCAGATTTCTGGGATACCCTTCTCTGTCTTCTATGAGGGTTGGTAGCGTGCCCTGAGATCTTCTTTCAGTGGCCGGGGTCCCTCTTCAGAGAACTGCCCTGGGGCCTCTGGAGCTCATTTACCAGCAGACGCAGTGAGCAGAAGTGCCTGGAAGCTTCCTACTCTACGCCCTGACTGCAGGTAAACGATGGCTGTTGAGTAGGAGAGTTTACGAAAGCCCGGCTTCCTTACCTGGGGTTGGAACACCTCTGAGGTGTCACTTTCATTCCCGTTTGTTGATGGAATCAGGCTGAAGCCTACCCAGCAGTGGGACTCATACCTGTGGTCCCCTCAATGCTTGGCTTCGCCTTTTTACTTTGACCTGCTTCCCCCATCTCTTTACCCATCTCCCCCAGGAATCCCTCCTTAAGGAATCACTTGCAAGTGAATCCTGGTCTCAGCATGTGCTTCTGGGGAGCCAGACCTAAGGCACTATCCACTCACATGCTGGTGTCATTCAAGAGCTCCTTACTGCTATTCTGCCTTCTCTAAAATATGGCAAGACCTTGGGCAATCCCAGATTTCTCTCTTATTTAATATGAGAAAACAAAAGTAGTCAATTCATAGGAGACAGTCAGTGCAACTCTATCTTTAAAGATATATGAACATTATTACCTACCAAGACAAGTTCCAACTTTAGATGTTGGCTTTTTCATGATATAATGCCAAGTTCCCATGAAATGATAATATGATAGGACTGCTCAGACCAGGATATTGGCCTCATGCCTTCCTTT
Organism: Globicephala melas; assembly: GCF_963455315.2. Lineage (NCBI taxonomy): Eukaryota > Metazoa > Chordata > Mammalia > Artiodactyla > Delphinidae > Globicephala > Globicephala melas. Next base: position 108,442,452 of record NC_083319.1, on the reverse strand, counting down.
CTTGAATTGCTCAGCCAGTGTATCTAAGATGTAAATGCCTTAGGCCCTTTCTTTGGGCTTTCTCAGCTTTCTCTGCCAATCATGCTTTGGTTTTGTACTGTGCACCATTGTTTATCAGGAACAAATTGAGAACATTTAGTATCAAACAAGTGCCAACCAAACTCAAGTGGATAATGGAATCCTAGGCCCTGTCCCAGCACCTCCTCTTCTCTCCCCATGGATGAGAGATGCAGAAGTAAGAAGAATCCATTTCGTGAGTCATTTCTGAGCTCTAACTGTTGACTTTTAGTAGTCACAAGTTGAAAGCATGAAATGAGATTCGATTTTTAGGGAAAACAATTTCTGCTGCAGCAGACTTAGTGGTCTCTGCTGATGTTCCTTTCATGATTCCGAACAGCCTTATCGTAATCATATTTGATAGAATACAAGCTAGCAGAAGAGCTTGCTGCCTATAAACCATGCTTGAGACAAAGCCAAGTACATAATTAAAGTATTTCCATTCCATGGAAAATTTCTTTTCCATGGAATTTATGATTTGGGGTGTTTTATGTTCACTACAGAAATTGTAGTGTACGCAATTTGTACACTGTAACACTGATTGTCAATTCCCACCTATTTTTTCAAGAGAATTCCTTCTCTTCAGGAAAAGAATTTCGCCAAAGGTTAAAGTATGCCATCTTACAAGTTTTGAAAAAGGCTTACACTCCTGCAACGATAACCTTATCAAGATAGGATGGTACTATTTCTGGAAAATTCCCCACTCCTCTTCTTGGAGAGTTACCACCCCTCCTCACAACCAGGGGCAACCAACGTTATGTTTGTTTGGTTGGTTGTTTTGGTTGTTGTTTCTACCACTAATTTGTTTTTCCTGTTCCAGAACTGCAAATCAATGGACTTCTAGTCCATTTCGTGTCTAGTATTCGCTTAGCATAGTCTCTGGGAGAGTCGTCTATGCTGTTGAATGCAGCAGTAGTTTGTTTCTTTTTATTGTTGAGGAATTTTCCATTGAATGAATATACTAACATTTGTTGATGCCATGTGTTGTTGATGGTCATTGGGCTGTAAGAGTGTTTGGCTATCATGAATAAGGCTGCTATGATATTATATTAGTTATTGTGCACGTGTGTTTTCATTTCTCTTGGGTAAACATGTAGGGATGCAATTGCTGGGTCACGTTGTAAGTGCATATTTAATTGTATAAGAAATGTCCAAGTCTTTCTCCAAGTTGATTCTACCATTTTACATTCCTACTAGCCATGTATAAAAGTTCTGGTTGCTCCCAACATAGTATAAATGTTGTCAGGATTTCCATTTTAGCAATTCTCATCAGTGCGTGGTGGTATTTCACTGTGGTTTTAATTTGTATTTCTCTGATAACTAATGATTTTGAGTCCTTCCTAAGTGCCTTTTAGCTATTCATACACAGTATTCTTTTTGAAATATCTATTAGCCCACTTAAAAATGGAATTTTTTGTCTTCTTAATTATTGGGTTGTAGGAGTTCTTTATATAGATTAGATATCATATTTTTTTTCAGTTTGGGCTTTTATAACTATGTTTACGCATTCTGTGGCTTGCTGGTTCATTTTGTTAATAGGATCTTTTGATGAAAAGATTTTAATTTTGATAAAGTCTATTAATCATTTTGCTTGATGGTTATTACTTCTTATGCCATACTTAAGAAATCTGCATCTACCCACAGATCAAAAAGACATTCTCCTATGGTTTCTTCCAGATTTGTCCAAGCTGGCTAACCACTGGGAGGAGGGAAACTGGGGCAAGAGGCAGATACCTACCTGGGTTTGGAGAGGGATAGGTTTAGCCCAGTCCCCAAACACCCCTACTCCAAGCTATGAAGCCTTCCTCCTGAAGGGTTGAGGTGTGCAGTGGACAGGAGCCAAGTGGCCTGGAGTGGGATGCAGCCCATACCCCTTCCAGGTTGTTGCTCTTTCCCCCCATATTGTGAAGACCCCCTTGTGCCTGAGAGCTTGCTCTTTGGAGAGTGCTGGGCCCAAAGTGGCCACGGCCAAGTCACGTGCTCCTGCCCACTGGCCTAGTTACAGGGACCTTGCCTGGGGGGAGGAGAGCCATGCCCCTCTGGATTTGTTACTATTTTGCATTCTTAGCGCCTGCCAATAAAGGCCATCTACCCTGGGAAAAGGCATTAAAAAAAATGTTTTAATACTGTCCTTAGTATTTACTCTTTGGAGTACTTTTTGCATATCTTATTTCCTAATTTTCCATTGGCTGTTGTCTCAAGTTAATACATGTTATATGTATTAACATAACATGTTATATGTCTCAAGTTAATACATAATATATGTTATGTTATATTTTCTGAGAAAAGAATTAGTGTTACTCTGTTTTGCTTTAAGGAAACGGGAGAAGAATATATGTCAGGATTGTGGCCGAAACTCGGCCTCTGTTCACCGGTGCCGAATAGAAACCCAGAGACACAGTTTTGGGTGAAGTAGGAAAGAGCAGCTTTTATTGCTTTACCAGGCACAGGGGCCACAGCGGGCTAATGTCCTCAAGACTGTATGACCCACCCTGGAGGGGGTAGTGAGGAGTTTCATAGTGTTCAAGGAGCAGGGCGTGATCAGCTTGTGGACAATTCTGGCATTGGTTGCCATCAAGGTGAAGTTTCAAGCATCATCAACCTTCTGGTTCCAACCAGTCTAGGGTCAATGTGCTTGTGGTCAGCAGTTTTCAGCTGGTGGGTCGGCTTCCTGTACCAACAACTTAGGAATGTAGGTCAGGCCTTTATCTATGTCTTTCAGGGAACTGGGAGTTCGGTGATTCTGCGATGTGGCAGATCTATAGTCTAAATTGTTACTGGTTCCCCAGCCCAACAGCTATTCTCTGTTTCTCCATCTTCACATTTCTCAATCATTACTCTTGAGTGAGCATTTTACTTCAAAAGACAAGGACACAGGGGCTTGTACACGGTTTCATGATGACTAGGCACTAAATACCAAATCTTTTCTAACAGTGACGTCAGTTTTTTTCCCACTAAAAATCTAGTCAAAATACTAAATGAATGGCCTGAAAAGACTTTGATCCTAGAACTAAAATTCAAGAACTACAAGAGAAAATATCACACAGGTGAGGATAACAAGATTTTACATAAAATAGACTGGGAAGACTTCCACCTAAGAGAATTTAGACACTCGTGCTGCTGCTGAAGTTTGAAAAATATTCATATTTCAAGGAAGATGCAAACCTAGGTTGCACGTGATAGGTGACCATAGTTGTAATACTGGAAACTGCAATGTGGTATTTCCAAAGGCAAACCAAAGAATGGTTTTCACATCTCTGTCTTAGAGCACTTATTAACAAAAACAAACAAACTTACTATTGTAAATTCTTCCTCTGTCCCTTTGGGATGTGTATGTATCCCCTACAACCAAGGGTGTCTTTTTCAGGGACTTGAAAGCCATTCCTTTGAAATGTAATCAGCAGGAAGGATGGGGCCCCTGTCTCCTATTCTCTGTGGGAGGACAGAATCTTAACTTCAGTAAGGGCTAGCTGGAAGGGACAGCTGGCCTCGAGGCAGCCTTGACCTTGACCTCTTACCCCGTTTTTTGTAATGTTTCACTTCCCTGAATGTGCTTGGGCCTCTGCTCACCACGCCCTCCACTCCCCCACTCTTCCTTTAAAGCCCCAGTCGCCCCCTCACCAATCCAAGGAGGGCTAAGTTTACTCTGCACTCTTTCCTACTACAGGAAGTATCACTAAACAAAACACTTTTGCCACCTTGAACTAGTATCCAGCTTTATCTCTGACAGACAGCTGTTGTGTCGTGGAAAACATTTTGCTGAATTGCTGTGTATGGTTAACGGTAGGATCCACTGAGAGAGATCCTCCCTTTTGCCCTCTATTTATTTCATGGTCCTTTGCATATACAAGTGTCTACGATTACCACAGTTTTAAATCTGTCCTGTCATCCAGACATTACTAGTCTAGTTAAACTTTCTAGTTATGGATTTGCAGAACTCTGTACTATTGGACGTAAAAATGCTTTCACTCCCATTTGGTGATGAGCAGGACCCCCGACTGACCTTATTTATCAAGTTGTTCTGCACATGGTTTTAAGGTCTGTAAATACTTCCTAGTTTTGAAGCCAATTGTTTAAATGTTCAGACTGTGCAGGTCATTTATTGTAGTTACAGGGTAGTTAGGCTGACTATTTCATCTCTAAAACCCAATGAGAAACTATTGCTAAATGTAATAAACTGAGATTTGTTCGGCCAACATATAAATACATGCGTTTTGCAATTTTTAATAATATGATCCAAGCAGAATATTTATGTAGTATGTATGTAAGTCAAAACACATTTGAGTGTGTTTTGTTTTGGTAAGGAGGTAAGCCGAATAGAACTTTTAAGTTTTAGGATTTACCGTAATAACAGATATTATTTATTATTTACATACTAGGAGTCAGAAACTTTATGTAGTTTATATTTAAGCGTTACAACAGAACTGCAGGGTAGGCAATACTTTTGCAACTTCAGAATGAAGGAAGTGAGACTCAGAAAGCCTTTGTAATATGGAATGTAAACCTCAATCTGTGTTATTCCTAAATCTGGGCTCTTTCTACTGTGCCATGCTCCCTCCGGACTCACACACAGTTGACAGTTTGGAAGAGAAGGAAGGTTTTGCTGAACTATTCTCACGAATTTGCTCCAGAGTCAACAACACTGCAAAACTTTAAAGGGAAATCCCTGACTGAAACTTGGAGACCAAAGAAATGAGAATTTAGGGGCTGTTGCTTAACAAATAGAGCCAAAATAATTTCAAAAATAACTGCGTTCTATGATGACTTTTGTTTACTCCAAATTTAGAGTTCCAGGGGACCATGGAGAAAGGTAAAAACTTGGCTGTTTTGCAAACTTAGAATGAATACGTGGTATACTATTTTTTTTAATGTTGCAAAGAACTTTCCTAGGAGGTGTGCTAAAATTATACAAAGGAAAAAGCTGTGTGAAAGGAAATTGGAGAGAAAATACAATAAAAAGCAAAAATATCCTCCATAAGTAGAAGTTAAATATTCCACTTGTTAAATTTTACCTCTTTTATGGTTTGTAATTTAATTTATTTTCTTGTCAGACATGGTGCTTAAGTAGAAATAACTCTCTGCCTTTTTATTTTTCTAGTGTGTTATTACTTATTTTTGCTTCTGCTCCAACTGGCAACCCTCTGTAGTTAAACTGCACTAATATGTTGAGGGTAATTATGACAATAAAATTAGTTTGCCTATTTGATATAATAAGTGGTCCCTATCCAAAGAATTTCTAGCCTTATGAATAAAATAAGTATTGTAACAGGGTTTGCTATAACTCTATAAGGCTAAGGGTGACATAAGCATTTTTTCAATCAGGAACTGAATTTCATATCTCTGAAGGTTTCTAAATTACCACTAGACAGGGCTTAATTTTAAGGATCAGATTAAATTTAGAATCCATAGTATGAACTCTTTTAGACTTTAGAATTAAACATAATTCTACACAATTGTGGAATTTCTCATTTTGGCTTTGTTTTTCCTCTACCCATCTTGGGTACTTGCCAAACCATAAGAGGGTAAGAGTTCGTGGATTAGTACTATCCCAGGAGTGAGAAACAATATGAACAAATTTCTGTATGATGGTTTGGCAAGTTTCCTGGTATGATATCAAGTTTCCTGGTATGATTCGTCTCCAGGGTTGTTGTAGTGGTTGGTGAAGAGACGTATTTATTATTTTGGGTTAGTCATAGCCCTGAAAACATGCTCAGAGGTTAAGACATTATTCCATTGCTTCCAGAAGAATCATAAGGTATCTGGAGTGAGGAGAATGATAAGATTAAATCTGTACTTTAAAAAGAGTTGTTTTTTTCTTAAGCCATACCACCTCCTAAAAGACTATGCAATTTATTTATGTACTGAGTTTATTATTTACTATCTATTTTCAAGTCCACAAGAACAGGATATTTGGTCTGACTTTAAAAAATAAGGCTTCCAAATGGCTAGTATGTGCATGGTTCAGAGAAGATACTCAGTAAGTATGTGGTGAATGAAAGAACAGATACACACTTTGGGAAGTTAATTCTTGTGATAATGAGAAGGGCATGCACGTTGTCCGGCGATCCTGCTTTTGTTCAGTCTCCAACTCGACTGGTTCACTTACTCACTCTTTTTTTTTTTTTCTTTCCCTTTTCTTTTTTTTTTTTAACGTCTTTATTGGAGTATAATTGCTTTACAATCGTGTGTTAGTTTCTGCTTTATAACAAAGTGAATCAGTTATACGTATACATATGTTCCCATATCTCTTCCCTCTTGTGTCTCCCTCCCTCCCACCCTCCCTATCCCACCCCTCTAGGTGGTCACAAACCACCGAACTGATCTCCCTGTGCTATGTGGCTGCTTCTCACTAGCTAGCTATTTTAAGTTTGGTAGTGTATATATGTCCATGCCAAAACCATAATTCAAAAAGAGTCATGTACCAAAATGTTCATTGCAGCTCTATTTACAATAGCCAGGACATGGAAGCAACCTAAGTGTCCATCATCGGATGAATGGATAAAGAAGATGTGACACATATATACAATGGAATATTACTCACTTACTCACTCTTAAAGTCATATCCTGTATTTCCTTCTTGCTAATTCTCTCCCTTTTACCTATAGGGTATTTTCTGTGACCCAAGCCTTCTGTTCACCTACTTGAATCTCACCCACGAAAGGGAATAGAGAGAACATTGTACACCTGGGTCCAAACTTTTTTTTTTTTTTTTTTTGCTTCCTTAGGGCTGTTACCTCACCTACATGTAAAATGTTCATAAAAATACTGCTTCAGAGAATTGCCATGAGACTAAAATGAGAAGACTTATAAAATTCCTAGGAAAGTAACCGATATAGAGGCTCACTAAACGTTAGTTTCCTTAGCTTTCCGTTCTTCAAGAACTCAAGTTTCTATCAGATCCTTAAAGTCTCTTCTGACCACCAGAGATCATGGCGCTGGCCCTCAGTGCTGAAATACATCCTTCCTCACACACTCGGTGATGATGTCACTTGGTTAGCATATGGACTCTCTTTTTGACGCAGAGCCCTGCATGGCCATGTATTCTAGCTGTTTCTGAATGTACGTGGCTTCAGAGTGTTACCACATCTGATTATCCTTTGTCGTCAACTAGAGCTACTAGCACATAACCTCATGTACAATGAACGTTCCTATTTTTGTGTTTGCCTGCATTGTACTACTTTGTATTTAATCTTCCCCACATTTTATTCTTTCAATATTATTTACTGAGACCCTGTTGTCTAGGCAATGGAGATAAAACATTTTCTCTACCTCACAAAATTTACAATATCATAGAATAAAGTTTTATTTTACAACAACTTACTCCTACTAATAAAGTAACTGCTTTGTATTATTTGCAAAGGATTCTCTGGAGTGCATGCCATGAAATTTCAATAAACTTGAACCTTGCTGGGTTTTTATCTGAAGGACAACATAGGAGGGTTGGGTTGTGCTCTTATCAATTTTTCTTGCATCTATTTGCTGCCATACCATAAGTTCATTCTCTAAGTCTGTGAGTCTGATTTGTAAATAAGTTCATTTGTATCATTTATTTTTTGGTTTCCACATATAAGCGATATCATATGATATTTGTCCTTCTCTGTCTGACTTACTTCACTCAGTATGACAATCTCTATGTCCATCCGTGTTGCTGCAAATGGCATTATTTCATTCTTTCTAATGGCTGAGTAATATTCCATTGTATATATGTACCACGTCTTCTTTATCCATTCATCTCTTGATGGACATTTAAGTTGCTTCCATTATTGGAATATTAATAGTCAGTTTGCCCAGAAACTGGACTTTGTTTTATTTTGGGGAGATTAAAGTGTTTAGAAAATCCTTCTTTTGGCAAAGCTATTTATTTAAGTCTGTAGGCTTATTGGGGTCTCAAAAATCTTAAATCTCAACATCTGAATATTGACAACACTTTCTTTACATTTTCTTTTTTTATCACCAATCCTGAGCCACCTTGAGGCAAAAGCATGCCTTCGGTAGAATGGAGATGAGATGGGTAGAAGGAAACGCAAAGGAGAAAAGGCACATTCATCCCGTCCTATACATATGACCAAGCTGCGCTGGGGAGGCGGCCGTGCCGCGAGGGAAGGGGCAAGGTCCCAGGGTCTTCATCTTTTGATAACAGAGGTGAAAGTTCACTGGGGAGCTCTAGGGTGGAACTTTTAGCAGGAAAAACTTCAAAACCAGGAAGGGCTTGGTGCTGCCATAAAGCAGAGCAAGAAAGTCAACCATGAAAAGGAAGCATTAAATCCAGCTGAGAAGGGAAGGAAGTGCAATGTCACAGCAGAAGTACTGAAGGCACCCAAGACTTCCCTGAATATTTTAGCTTCCTTTACAACCAGTGACATTACTCATGTGTTTCTCTATGTTGCATCTGCAGAGGGACTTATGAGAGAGAATAATTCGATGTATGGTATTCCTTAAGGATGGTAGGACGCTAGGTATACATTGCTAGTTGGAATGATGTTTCTTGTGGTCTTTATACAAAGAAAGTAGGTCGAGAAAATTTAGATTAGGTCTTGAAACCTATAGAATGAAAGCAAACCAAATTATCTAAGTCTTGGGCTTTTGAGCCTAATAGCCTATGCTGAAATTTACAATCAAAAGTCAACAGATTAAATCCATGGGGAGAAGGTACAATGATGAACACTAGATGATTGTGTTGAAAACTTTCATTTGAATAAAGATCATCTGGGGATTTTGATTCTGGTTTTGTAGGTCTGGGCAGGGCCTGAGATTCTGCATTTCTCACAAGCCCCTGGGACAGTTGATGGCCTTAGTAGTCATGGACCACCTTTGAACAAGACGCTAAAGAAGAGCTCTCAGAGAGACTTGATTGGCCTACTTGGGTGTCAAAATTGTCCTGGGGGGGTCCTTGGACTTGTATTTTTCCAAACGAATTTTAGAATTCGCTTACGTAGTTAAGGGTGGCAGAAAATGCCACCCCAAAATATACCACTTGGCATCAGGATTATTTTGAGTTAACGGCACTTGAAAAACAGCAGATACCAAAGGGATACTCTGCCTGCCTGCTTTCTGCCCGAAAGCGGGAGATTAAACTCCATGTGAGATTTGCCTTCTCTGTCCTAGGAGAAAAGGAACATTCTTATCACCAGAGATGCTGAGTTGAGCCTGAGAAAAACCTGTACAAATAGACTTTGAAAAATAACTCTTATCTTCCTTTCGCCTCCCTCTATGTTTTAGTTACTTTTCTTCGGCTGCCACTCTTTGTTCAATCTACTAGATAAACATCTGGGTCTTGCTGCTGCTTCTTTGGGTCTTTATTTTCCTGTGGGGCTGTGAGGTACATGGAAATATCTGTATGCTTTTCTTCTGTGAATCTGTCGTCTCAGGCCCAATCACAGACGCAAGGAGAGTCCAGGTAAAGCTTTGCACCCCCTTACGGTAGCTTCATGAAAAATTCCCTGGATATTTTGGTTGAAATTACATTAGATTTGCAGATAAATTTGAGGAGAAATTGAGATACACATAACATTGAATCTTCCCACTCAGTATTAATAATGTCTTTCTCCAGTTATTTAAATTTTATTTATATCCATCTATGAAAATTTATAATTTTTCTGTATAGCAGTTTTACATTCCTTTTATTAATTTTGTTCCTAGAAGCACCATGTTTGTTGCTGCTTTCTCCATGTTTGTTTTTATATTAGTGCTTTTTCTTTTCTTTTTTTTTCTTTTGGCCACACTGCACGGCATGTGGGATCTTAGTTCCCTGACCAGGGATCAAACCCCCGCCCCCTGCATTGGAAGCTCAGAGTTTTAACCACTGGACTGCCAGGGAAGTCCCATTAGGGCATTTTCTAATGGGTTATTGCTGGTGTGTAAAGACACCACTCACTTCTCCATATTGATCTTTCCCCCAGATTTCATGCAGAACCCTCTTATTTGTTTTAACAGGTTGTCTATATATATATTTTAAATTTTTTCTGTGAAGGCAGATGTTTACAGATGACAGTTCTGTCTCTTCCTTTCTTCCCTGCTCTTATTTCTGATACTTCTTTCTTTTATTGGCAAGGAATTCCAATATGATGTTGATTTTTGTCAATCACAATAGACATTGTTGTGTGTTCTTCTCTTAATGGGTGATACAGCTATTTGTTCTCAGAAAAATTAAAATTATTTCCTACCTCAGGAAACTTTCACCTACCATTTCCTCTGCCAGAGATGCTGTTTCGTCCATATTCTTCCCAACTCTTCCCTACTCTTTCCTTTAGGTCACTCATGCCAAAGCTGAAATCTCACCCGTGAATAACTCATGATTATCTCATGAGTAATGCTACAGGAACCAACGACAAGCTAAGTAACTTAAGCAATTTAGGGGCAGTGCATTGGCCTCAAACTGAAACATGCGGAGGTGATTGTGGCTTTAGTCACAGCCAGGATTGGAATTGAGGGCTTCCTCTTTTTCTCTTTCACTTCTTGGACAAATTCCCTGTAGGTTGTAAATGTGACTGCGGCCAGCTTTTCAAAAGTTTAGCAACTCCACGAGATGGGAATTTTTTTTCTCTGTTAAAGTACCAGATTCTGACTGCCCTCCTTTGGGTTATGTGCTCATCCCCAAACCAATCCCTGTTATAGAGGAAAAGACACAATCTTATCTCCATGGTAGGTGGACTATAGGCACCTTGGCCAACGGTCTGTCCAAAATTTCTCAGTGCCGAGAGTGGATAGCTCACAGATCAGGCTGGATAGACCAAAACCTCTGAAGTCCACCAAAGTCGCTCAGAGGTATCCTTCCTGACACCCGCCCCCATCCTTTAATTCTCTCCCTAAGCCCTTTGTAACCTGCCTATCACTGATCCTGACTTGGAATTATTTCATTTAGGCATATCTCCTGAACTAGAAAATAAGCTCCACAACGGATGGGACACCAGCTTATTTGTTCACCGTTGCATCTCCAGGGTATAGGCTGATGGGGGCCACATGGGAGGAATTCAATAAATATTTTGCTAAAAAGAATGACTAAACTGAACTGTAAATATCAGGAATCTGTACTTGAGAAGGATAACCTTCTAATACTTATTGAGGCGACAATACTCAATATTATCGTCTTCTTCACTTTTTTTGAAAAAAGTTGACAAGAGAAAGTGGAACATGAGCTTTTTGCTTCTCATTTTTAAGGAGGTCTGTTGCCAGTTAGATGCCTACTTACGGCCAAGCAGAGCTATGACTGTCACTGTGAACTTAAATGAATGAAAGGCCGATCTACATGAACAATTTATAAGTTCTCTTTTTTTCAGAACTACACCTTACTTTTTACACGTATTGATTATCAGTATGTTATTATATGTGTTCTTGTTATGTTATCTCAGTCATCTTACTTAACTTCTCTGAAAGCCTTCATTATCATGTCTGTAAAACTGGAGCCAATACCTACCTCACAGGATATCAGGAAGATTAAATGAGAAGATATATTTTTGAAAACTAAGTACAATACTTTGCAATAGTGGGAACTAAAAAATGATCATTCTTACTGTAATTGTTTCTGGCCTTCTGGTATAGAGTGTCTTTTTTGGGCAGAATTCTCGTCAACCACGTTAGAGGTGGCTGGATTCCCTTATAAGCCGTCTTTCATATAAAATCTTTGGCAAATATAGCATATACGTGGCATTCCTAGTACAGTCCTCTGTCTCTAGGCTAACCGTTTCTTTCAATTCTCTAAAAATCATATGGCAATTTCAGTATATGTGCCGCCAAAGCGAGCACTAAAAATCGTATTGCAGAGGACACAGTGACTAAGTAGAAAAGAGAAAAAGGATATCACTAACATCATTTTCTCATAAAACATCAGTGCTCATGGCAGGCACCTAGGCCTCAGGAACTCACCGATGTTCACGTGGGTGGTGGAGAAGTGGGAGGACGGGACGCTGGGAGCTGAACTTCCTGTTTCCCACCGACTGTCCTAAGGTCATTCCTTCTATGTGGCTTATAAAATGTTTCCTAGGGTTATTACAGATTAGCGTAGTAGATGGGTTTATCATTAAAGACATTGGCTTCCATGTAAAGTCATCTAAAACATGCCAAGTAAAAAATGTAGAAACAAGTGCAAATCGTTTCGAGCAGCAGCGATAGGCTGAACTGTCCAGATACGCTTGATGGACGCTTTCCTTCCGGAAGGCCTACTCCTTCACCTGAGCCAGCTGGATTCACATTCTTGCTCCCAGATTCATGACTTAGCTTTGTCCTTCTAGAACTTTCCCAATGAAGACACTAGAAGCAGCTGGGAAGGGGTGCTCAGCCAGAAGGGGCTGTGGGACTCGATTTTGCAGGGAGACCTTCCTGGGATGTGAAAGCCGTACAGGAAGGTGAAAGATACCTGGAACCACAGAGCCAGAGAGGCAAATAGTATTGAAAGCCTGCGTTCAGAGCCAAGCCCTGCAGGACAAAGGAGACAATAAGAGAAGCAGATTAAGGTGTTCCAGTCGATTCCTTGAAACAGGTTTTGTTGTTTTATTACTTCCTCTTATGGGTAAGCCGTGGTGGTGGTGGTGGTGGTGGTGGTGGTGGTGGTGGTGTGTGTGTGTGTGTGTTTGAATGTGAGGGTGTTTGGATGTGGGTGTGTGCATTACAAGAACCTGGACGAGATAGACACTTATCCCAGCAGTAAGCAAATAGGTAAGTCAGACTGAAACATATAGGGAACTATCAGTCATTAAAACCTCAGTCACTGATGCTTGATGCACTTGCTGTCTGATTTTCCAAAGTTTTGTATAGATTTCCTATTTTTCTTTTCATTTATTTATTTACTTTTCCCTTTATTTCTCCATATCTGTTTGGATACTTTCCTACTGCATGTTTGAGTGTTTGACGTATCTTCCAGGGACCAATTTCATTTCGCACGTATTTTCTCTTGGTTTCTTCTTGTCCGTTCATATTATTGCCTGCTTTTCAGTTTAGTTATTTTTCTCATCTTCTTTTGTTCCCATGTTTATCCAGAAATTGATTTTATGTTCATCCTTCGATGCTGGTTTCAACTCGTAAGTTTTGCCTGTGTGATGACTCACTTCCTGGATCGTGGGACACGGATGGGTGGATTTTTCAAGCCCTGCCGTGGGCAGCCCAAAGAAACCAAGAAGTAGTGTGCGCGGTCCCTGGGGTGAATGAAGAAGGAGAAGCGTCTGCTAAAGGGAGAAGGTAACTGCTTCCCCAAACCTTCGGCTCTTACATACTTTTATCCAAATCTAGCCTGGCTGATCATAATTTGTTTGAATTTGTGTACTATCCTCCCAAGTGACCTTTCTGTCGCCAGTCTTTGTAGCTCATCTGTCTATCACAAAGAAGCCCTGATGATTCTTTCTTAAAACAAAGCAAGTATGTTCTTTTTTTTTTCCCCCTGTGCTATACAGTAGGTCCTCACCAGCCATCTACTGCATACATAGAGTATACATATGTCAGTCCCAATCTCGCAATCCATCCCACCCCCTTCCCACCCCTGGTGTCCATACGTTTGTTCTCTATGTCTGTGTCTCTATTTCTGCTGTGGGGAGGGGAGTGGAGAGGGGGAATGGAGAGTTAGTGTTTAAAGGGGACAGAGTTTCAGTTTAGGAAGGTGAAAAATTTGGGAGAGAGACGGTGGTGAGAGTTGTACAACAATGTGAATGTACTTGGTGCCACTGAACTGCACAGTTAAGTATGGTTAAAAGAGTATGTTTTATATTGAGTCTTTTACCACAAGAAAAAAAACATGTAAGAAAAGTATGGTTCTCCTCCAATGACACTCTTTTCTTGCTTTCCATTATCTAAGAGAAAACCCTCTTATCCCTACGAAGTCCAAGCTCGATTATCAGGATCTTCACAGCTTTGCTCCAACACCATCATTCAAGCCTCACCGCCCACTACCCATCACTCTTGTTTCCACCCTGGGGACCTAGACTCCCATCTAACAGTACTTCTTCAAACCACTTGTGTTATTTTCTGATTTGTCAACATCACATATATTCCCTCAGCCCAGGGTAGTTTTGTTTCTTCACTTCATCTTTTACAGCTCACTGTCAAAGATCACCTCTTCTTCCCACACTGACTTTCTGAAGTGCTCACTCACGTTTAATGCATTTTCTTTATACCTTCATTGATAGTTGCTCTTACCCTCCTCTCCTCCCTTTCCCCCGTCTCTTCTTTTCCCTTTATTCTTTCAACTGTAGACAGAAATAATAAACAATCTATAATACAAATAGAAAAGAGTTTTATCTGAGCCCAGCTGAGGACTGTAGCCCGGGAGGCAGCCTCTCAGATGACTCTGAGGAAACGCTCCAGAGAAGCCCGGTTTTCAGGACAGTGTTAGATCTTGTCAGGACAAAGAATCTCAAACAAGTCAGGGGTACATTTCTTCAAGGTTTCGAAAAAGAAAAAAAAAAACAGAACAGCTCAGCACATACACAGCAAGTCAGTATGGCCTTGGCACCTGGGAAGGAAGTCTTATCACTGAGGGAGTACAAACATTGGTGTTCCAGGAAGGGAGACATTTAATTTTTATTTTTAACATGGACATTCTTTACTTCTGGTCCATGCACCCTTTTCTTTAATAATTAAAGTAGATGTGCAATGTATGTCTGATAGTCCACAAACAGGCTCTTCTAGTTAGCATAAAATTCAACTTAAATTGTGTATAAGCCAGAATGACTTCCCTAGACCTCAATATGTGAAAATTGCTTTCATCACAACAAATATTTTTGGAGTGTACCCTTTGTGCCAGATGGTGTGTTAAATGGAAGCCAAGGGTCCCTATCCTCAAGGAGCTCACAGTTGCAGTGCAACCTCATCGTTTATTGCTTGTGTCCCCTACTAGTTGTAAACTACTTGCAGGGCAGGAACTGACTTGTCATCACATTTGCAGTAATAGTACAGCAGAGGGCACAGAATAGACTCCCAGAACTGTTTCTAGAAAGAATGACCAAAGAAGTTAATGAAGTTTTTAAATAAAAAAATTTTTTTCTAGCTGTATTATGCATATTTAGTATGTTTTTGTAATCTGTCTGATAAAATGAACAGACAAAAACAAATGCAACGCTACCATTTAGGCACTGGACTGAGCTTGTATGTGCATGATCTCATTTATACTTCACAGCCCTCTGAAAAATGTTGTTATTATCTATAGTTGAGGAAACCAAGGCATGAATGGTCACTTGCAGATCTTGGTGGACTTCAGCGTCTGAGTTTTCAATCATTTGCTCTCTCAACTGTCTCTAAGTTCAGTCTTCTGGTCTCTCTTTGTAATGATTGGAGCTACAGTAAAACTGTTTTTTGTCATACCTATACATTAAAACTCGAATGGCCTAATATTCATTCAATGTATTATGATTTTTATGAAAGAAAACAATGTCCCATTTATAAAACAAAAAAGGGGGCTTCCCTGGTGGCGCAGTGGTTGAGAGTCCGCCTGCCGATGCAGGGGACACGGGTTCGTGCCCCGGTCCGGGAAGATCCCACATGCCACAGAGCGGCTGGGCCCCTGAGCCGTGGCCGCTGAGCCTGCGCGTCCGGAGCCTGTGCTCCGCAATGGGAGAGGCCACAAGAGTGAGAGTCCTGCGTACCGCAAAAAAAAAAAAAAAAAAAGGAACATGGAATGTTATAGTACTGAACATACACTTTTGATTTTAAATATTGAAAACAAGAGTATGTCATAAGTGGATAAACAACAAGGTTCTGCTGTATAGCAGAGGGAACTATATTTAATATCCTGTGATAAACCATAATGGAAAAGAATATGAAAAAGAATATATACATGTATATAACTGAATCACTTTGCTGTACAGCAGAAATTAACATAACATTGTAAATCAACTATACGTCACTAAAATAAATTTTAAAAGAGAGTATGTCGTAAGTTCCTTTAAGGTGTACACCAGAGTTATTGTTTGCTTAAGACTGTCTCAACTTGGTACAAAAAGTTCCTGCTTTAAATTTCAAACAGGATCACAGTAAATTTCATAATAACTTGTCAGCTTGTTTAAAGTAATGAGCTTCTGGAGGCTTACACCCCACTGGGCATGTTCTAATGACAAGGAAATGCCAAATGAAAGTACAATAAATCTGTACAATAGAGACTGGGTGTTGTGACAGTACCATCATTGGAAGATTGGTTTTATAATTTATTCTGCTATTATATTCTCCTTAAATTTGGTCTCCATGCTGCTGGAAGGATTAACAAATGCCATTAACACATGTTTAGCCTGTTTAATGCTTTCATATACTAAATCAAATCTAAAAAGGAAGCACATTCTTTCAAACATATGGAAAGTTTTCTTTTCTGCTGCAAATATTAAATATAAATATTTAATATCTATAAATATTATAGATAAAGGCAAAAGTATAATATAAAATGCCTACTTCACTCAACCTTAAGATCAGTGTTATAATATAAAATAATATAAATATATAAGTATTTTATATATCTATTTAACATATAGGTTATATGCTATAAGGGTGAGTGAGGTGGACATTTTATGTTATACTTTTGCCTTTCCTGAGGGCCTACTATGCTTGTCTCTAATATGTTCACCATTTTACTTTTCAGAAATATTTATGGAGTATAACTAGCTGTTAGTTGATGTGTTAGTCTCAGGTACACAGACATAAAAAATAAAGTTTCACCTCAAAGAACTCAGTAAATTTGGGAAGATGGTCAGGAAAAACAATAATAACATAGAGAATAGCTGTTTTAATAGATGTATACACAGAGTATTTTGGAAGTCAAGAAAAAGTGACTCAAAGGAAAGTCTGAGTTTACTATAGTCAACATGCTTCTATAATCTACTTGATACTGTTTTCCAAGGGGAGCTGAGTATTGTAAGATGATGACATGATATTAACTGCACATATTAGAATGCCAAACTCAGAGAACAACAGGTATAAAGGTGCCCCTGACATATGGTAATATTTAGAAATTTTTCAGTAATTTAATATATTTGCAGCAAAAGATATATGTAGGTCCCAGCTGAGGGATATGGCTGGAGTAGTAGGATTTCCAGACTGCAAAAGTCAGTGATAGAGTTCCACTAGAGAATTTTAAGCGGTGATGTGACATGATCAAAAGTGTATCTTTCTTTTTAGAATTAGCCTTTTGGACTGGTTGAGGATAACTAAAACCTGCGGTATGGAAATTCTTTGGAATCCATATGAGAAAAGATTAAGATCTGAACTATAATAATGGCAGCGGGAACAGATACAAAATTACCAGAACACATAGAGACCCATAAATCAAAGGGTGGATGGTGAGAGCAAGACATTTCAGATAACTTGAAAGTCTAGGGCAAAACCTAATGATGCTCCTGAGAGACAGAACACAGGAAGTTGTGGTTAGTTAAGTCTGGCATTAGAAACGAGTTTAATGAATTTGGAACCCAGGTCAGTGAACTGGGCTGTTGATATTGACCTGAGAGTAGTTATCACATGGGTGATAGTTGAAGCTTTTTGTTTGGATGAAATTGTCTGAGAATCACACAAAGTGTGAGATGAAAAGAGCTGGGCATATACCCCGAGAAAACCATAATTCAAAAAGAGTCATGTACCACAATGTTCATTGAAGCTCTATTTACAATAGCCAGGACATGGAAGCAACCTAAGTGTCCATCAACAGATGAATGGATAAAGAAGATGTGGCACATATACACAATGGAATATTACTCAGCCATAAAAAGGAACGAAACTGAGTTATTTGTAGTGAGGTGGATGGACCTAGAGTCTGTCATACAGAGTGAAGTAAGCCAGAAAGAGAAAAACAAATACCTTATGCTAACACATATATATGGAATCTAAAAAAAAATGGTCATGAAGAACCTAGGGGCAGGATGGGAATAAACATGCAGACCTACTAGAGAATGAATGGACTTGAGGACACGGGGAGGGGGAAGGGTAAGCTGGGATGAAGTGAGAGAGTGGCATGGACATGTATATACTACCAAATGTAAAACAGACAGCTAGTGGGAAGCACCCTCATAGAACAGGGAGATCAGCTCGGTGCTTTGTGACCACCTAGAGGGGTGGGATAAGGAGGGTGGGAGGGAGGGAGACCCAAGAGGGAAGAGATATGGGGATATATGTATATGTATAGCTGATTCACTTTGTTATAAAGCAGAAACTAACACACCATTGTAAAGCAATTATACTCCAATAAAGATGTTAAAAAAAAAAAAAAGAGCGAGAGCTAAAATTGAAGACAGCTGCTGTTGAGAAGCCCATGAAAATCAAGGCATAGAAGTGTCCATTAGGGTTGACCATATTAAGGTTGCCTTTGGGAGATAAATTTAGTTAGAATATGTGGGGTTAGAGCCAGACATCGTGTGATATAGATAATAATAATGTATTGACATGTAACAATCATTTTTTAAAATCTTTTGTTTTAAGGGGATACAATGCCATTTTGATAAGTGAGTAAATTATATGCATAAATATGACAATGATATTGTTTTATGTCTTAGAGATCACCCAATCATACTCCATGTAAATAACTGAGTGACTCTCAAAAACATATTAGTCATATGGGGACAAGAAGTTTTCCAAACGTAAATCAGTATATGAGTGGTGAACTCACACTGGCTGATTTGACAAGTGACAAGGCACGCTATTTTGGAGATACTCTATATTACAGCAAGAGGACTTAACTTCAAAATCCAAGAGTTCTCATAAGGATTTGGGTGGAAGAGGTCTCTGCTC